>NW_026596095.1:1422083-1488445 GCF_907164565.1 Psammomys obesus
CTTGTATGAAAAAAATTTCAAGTCTCTGAAGAAAGAATTAGAGGAAGATATGAGAAGATGGAAAGATCTCCCATGCTCATGGCTTGGCAGGATTAACATAGTAAAAATGGCCATCTTACCAAAAGCAATCTACAGATTTAATGCAATTCCCATCAAATTGCCAACACAATTCTTACAGACCTGGAAAGAAAAATTCTCAACTTCGTATGGAATAACAAGAAACTGAGAATTGCTAAAACAATCCTCTGTAATAAAAGATCTTCTGGGGGCTATCTTCATCCCTTATCTTAAGCTGTACTATAGAGCAACAGTAATAAAAACTGCATGGTACTGGCATAGAAACAGAATGGTGGATCAATGGAACCAAACAGAGGACCCAGAGATAAACCTACACATTTATGGACACCTGATCTTTGACAAAGATGCCAAAACCATACAATGGAGAAAAGACAGCATCGTCAACAAATGGTGCTGGTCCAACTGGATGTCTACATGTAGAAAAATGAAAATAGATTCGTACTTATCACCCTGCACAAAACTAAAGTCAAAGTAGATCAAAGACCTCAACATATAACCAGACACATTATATCAGTTAGAAAAAAAAGTGGGGAATACCCTTGAACTAATTGGCACAGGAGACAACTTCCTGAACATTACACCAACAGCACAGGCTCTAAGAGCAACAATCAATAAATGGTACCTCATGAAGCTGAAAAGCTTCTGTAAATCAAAGGATACCGTCATCAAAACAAAACGACTGTAACCTATTGGGAAAGAATCTTAACCAACCCTCTATCTGATAGAGGACTAATATCCAGTATACATAAAGAACTAAAGAAGCTGAAAAGCAGCAAACCAAGTAATCCAATTAAAAAATGGTGAACAGAGTTAAACAGAGAATTCTTTGTCGAGGAATATCGAATGGCAAAGAAACACTTAAAGAAATGTTCAACGTCATTAGCCATTAGGGAAATGCAAATCAAAACGACCCTGAGATTTCACCTTCACCCATCAGAATGGCCAAGATGAAAAACTCAAGTGACAACACATGCTGGAGAGGTTGTAGAGAAAGGGGAACCCTCCTTCACTGCTGGTGGGAATTTAAACTTGTACAACCACTCTGGAAAGCAATCTGGCGTTTTCTCAGACAACTAGGAATAGTGCTTCCTCAAGATCCAGCCATACCACTCCTAGGCATTTATCCAAAAGAGGCTCAAGTACACAATAAGGACATTTGCTCAACCATGTTTGTAGCAGCTTTATTTGTAATAGCCAGAATCTGGAAACATCCCAGATGCCCAGCAACTGCAGAATGGATGCAGAAATTGTGGTACATCTACACAATGGAGTATTACTCAGCAATAAAATATAAGGAAATCATGAAATTTGTAGGTAAATGGTGGAATCTGGAAAGGATCATCCTGAGTGAGCTGTCCCAGAAGCATAAAAACACACAAGGTATATACTCACTCATATAGACATAACATAGTATAGACCTACTAAAAACTGTACATCTAAAGAAACTAAGCAAGAGAGAGGACCCTGACTAAAATGCTCAATGCCCATCCTGAAAAGGAATAAGGCTGGGCATCAGAAGAAGAAGAAAACAGGAAACAACCTAGGAACCTGCCAGAGAGGGCCTCTGAAAGCTTCTGCCCTCCAGACTATCAAAGCAAGTGCTGAGACTTATGGCCAACTGTTGTGCAGAGTGCATGGAATCTTATGTTAGAAGTGGGAAATAGTAAGAGCTGGAGAGGACGGGAACCACAGAAGGAGAACAACAGAACCAGAAAACTTGAACACATGGAACTTCCCAGAGACTCATAGTCCAACCAAGGACTCTTCATTGAGATAACCTAGAACCCCTGCACAGATGTAGCACATGATAGTTCAGTGTCCAAGTGGTTTCCATAGTAATGGGAAGAGGGACTGCCTCTGACATAATCTGATTGGCCTGCTCTTTGATCACCTCTCCCTGAGGGGGGAGCAGCCTTACCAGGCCACAGTAGATCACAATGCTGCCACTCCTGAGGTGATCTGATAGACTAAGTTCAGAACGAAGGAGAAGAGGACCTCTCCTATCAGTGGACTTGGGGAGGGGCATGCATGAGGAAGGGGAAGGGAGGGTCAGATCGGGAGCGGAGGAGGGAGGGCTTATGGGGGAATACAAAATGAATAAAGTGTAATTAATAGTAAAAAAAATAAAAATAATTAAAAAAAGTCACTCCTCAAAACCTTGCAAACAACTAATACAAGAAACAGCTCCATGCTTACTCTATGAAGAATTAATCTGATGTCAAAAGTTAAAAGAATCTACAAGGAAAAAGAATCTATATATCAATATCCCTGCTAGGCAAAACATTCAGCACTAACATAGTACTAAGCTGAATTTAATATTATATTAAAAGGAATATACACAATGACCTACTGAAATTTGATTCTAGAATGCAAGATTGATTCAACATTCAAAAATCAATAAGTGTAATACATTAACAAATACAGCTTGAGAAACAATTCAATTGTTGTGCAAAAAAAAAATAGTTCACAAAATTTCAAATTCAGTAAATTTTATAATGAAAACAACAAATGAAATATGGAAAACATGACTGCAACATAGTTAGAATCCTGTATAAACATCACATTAACATCACATTCATCCATGAAAAATGGTAACACCTTTGGTTTTCTAAAATAAATAACAAAATAAGAACATCTAATTTTTTTTTTATTTCTATTCAGTGAAGCCTTGAAAGTCCCAGTGAGAGCCGTTATGCAAGAAAATTTAGTAAGTATCAAAGCTGAGAACTGAAGAGCTGAAGAAATTGTTCAGCTGGTGAAGTGTTTCTTACTTAAGTGTGAGGGTCAGAGATGGAGTGCATGCAGCCATGTGTAGAGCTTTTATGAAGGTACCTATTCATAACCGCAGTCATGAAAAGGGAGAGACTAGAGGTTGCCCAAAACTCCCTTGGCCAACAAGTCTAGCCAATCAAAAAAATATCTATGTTCAAAGGTAAAATCAAGAACAATTGGAAATGACACCTGACATAAACCTCTGGCATCCACAGGTAGTTTTCACCACACATTCACACACACACACGCACACACACACACAAACACACACATACACACACAAAATTCTCAAGTACAGAAATGAAAACAGCTCTATCCACAGATAATCCAATCCTTTATGTAGAAAAGCCGAATACAGTATGGTATAGCTACACTACGGAAACTGAGCTATAGTATTGCAACTTTAAGGCCTGCCTGGGCTACAAAGGCAGCTCAAGACAAGCCTTGGCAACTTAACAAGAGCTTATTTCAAGAAGTAAAAACAAGAAAAAAAAAAAAGGCTAAGTGTGAAGGTCAGTGGTTCAGTGCTTGCCTCACAGGTTTGATGATCTTGGTTCAATTTTCAACACTATATGTACAACCGTAAAAACAAAAGGACAATGAAGGAAGAAAACGTACGAAGTATCCTATATAAAAAATCAATTCTAATTAACAAATTTATCAAAGCTTCAGGATACAAACTCAATGTTGAATTTTAGATAGTTAGTAAAAATGTATTAGGCTGGTGAAATGGCAAAGAGGAAAACATTGCTTTTTGTCAGGACTGATAATGTGAGTTTCATTTCCAAAACTCCCTGTAAAAGGAAATAACTGACATCAAAAATTGTCTTCTGAATGTCCCCACCTCTTCACCCATCATCAGCCACCTCCTTTCTGTCTTTCATTAGAAAACAAACATGAATCTAAGGGGTAATAATGAAATAGCATGAAGTATAAATACAGCTTTCTTCTATAACCCAAGTACACCTGCCAAAAGATAGCACCACTCCCATTGTGGTGAGCACTCCCACATCAATCATTAATCAAGACGATGCCCACCCAGACACACCGACTGCCTAATCTAATGGAGGCCGTTCCTCAAATGATAGGGCCCTCTTCGTACGTGATTTCATTTTGTGTCAAGCTGACAATAACTAACCAACACAACTGAAGCTTTGTCAACTGGGCACACAGACATCACTACTTAATAATAACCTTTCCTGCCATGTTTGTCACTAAACTCTTATTAATATTCAGGTCAAACATATTCTGACTATCAAAGGTCCACAGTTTTGTTTTCTCTTCCTTTTACTGAAAATAGATTTTTTTTTCTTCAAACAATATATTTTGATTATAGTTTTTCCTCTGTCGACTTCTCCAAGGTCCTCCCCAAATAACCTCCCCTTTAGATATGCTCCTTTTCTGTCTCTTATTAGAAAAGAACAGGTTTCTAAGAGAGAACAAACAAACATGAAAAAATAAAATATAATAAGATGAAGCAAAAACTGTAATACCAATGTTGGGTACAGCAACCAAAGGAGGGGAAACAACTCCCCAAAGCAGGCAAAAGAGTAAGAAATCCTATAAAATACTAAGTAACGGCTTAGGGCAGACTCTTATAGGCCTTATGCTTGCTGTTTCAGCCACTGTGGGCTCTTATGTGGCTTAGTTTTTTATTCAGTAGGTCTTGTTCTCTTTGTGTCTCCTCCCTCCCCTCTGGCTCTTACAATCTTCCTGCCTCCTCTTCTCCAGGATTCCCTGAGCTGTGAGAGAAGGGCTTTAATAGAAACCTCACATTAAGACTTTGTCATCTGGTTCTGGTTCTCTGGACATGTTCCCATCTGCTGCTGGAGGTAGCCTCTATGATGATGCCTGGATAAGGCACTGCGATCTCAGTGTATAGCAGAATAATATCATTAGGGATCATTTTAGAGACTTTTTTCAGACCAATAGTGTTTGGTTTTGCCTTAGGTCTCCAGCCTATACAGTCTCTGGTTCTTGGTCATCTACATTATGTCAGCTGTGTTTTCCTTCTCGTGGAGTGGCCTTAAGTCAGATCAGACATTGGTTGATTACTCCCACAGAACTTGTGGGAGTAGTTTAGAAAAATAGATGTAATTTATCTACTACATTTTTATGTAGGACAGATGGTAGGTCAAAGCTTTTGTGACTGAATCAGTTTACATGTTTATGTTTCTGTAACCTGCAGAGTACCTTTCCTCACCAAAGAGATGAGAAGTTAGGAGTTAGGGTTGCATATAGTCACCAACCCCACTTTTCCATGTTCAATGAGTTGTATGGATGTTATTTTCAAGCACTGTGCCCCCACTGTCAGTTCTTTGTCTTAGCAATAGCCTGGGTTGTCTAGGGATTTCCAAGAGACCCGCCCAGGGCCAACAACTCAGTTGAATGAAACCCAACCCTGCCAATGAAAGCCTTGTCTGGCTACAAGAGATGACAAGTTGGGACCCTATAACCCCCATTACTAGCAGTCTCAGTAGGAGCACCTTCATAGATTTCAAGAAGTTTCTACTGCACTATATTTACACACCATACCCCAAATTCCCCTCAGTTCCAGCTTTCTTTACCTTCCCTTTCTCCATCCACTTTATCTAGTCCCATACATAATATTCCTGCTCCCATTCTAACCTGGGCCCAGTCTGCCTATAAATATATCCTATTTCTTCCTCCCAAGGAGATCCATATGTCATTCTCTATATCCCTCTCTGGGTATATGGTTTGAGGCTTGGTTAACATTTACTTAATGGATTGTATACAGTTATAATTGAATACATACGATATTAGTTGTTCTGGCTCTGAATTCGCTCACTCAGGATTATTTTCTTTGAGTTCCATCCATTTGCCTGAAAATTTCAGGGTGTCATTTTTTTCAACAGCTGAATGTACACACATGTACATACAACTTTGTGTATACACATCACATTTTTTATTCATTCTTCTATTTAGGGACATTTAGGATGTTGCCACTTCATGGCTATTTAGAGTAAGCCATGTTATCACCTCAAAGTGATCAACCTGGTTGCCAGGTTACAAGTTAAACTTCCTCTCTCTTTATAAGGTCATGTCCAGCAAGCATCTGGAATTCCTCCTCATGCAGATAAAGCATTCCAAACACCTTGGATCCACCAAAGATGTAGGAGAAAACAGGAAACAGGACAGGAGTCTACCAGAGAGGGCCTCTGAAAGACTCTACCCAGCAGTATATCAAAGCAGATATTGAGGCTCATAACCAAACTTTGGGGAGAGTACAGGGAATCTTATGAAAGAAGGGGGAGTTAGTTAGAGCTGCAGGGGACAGGAGTTCCACAAGAGAGCAACAGAAACAAGAAATCTGGGCACAGGGGTCTTTTTTTGAGACTGATAATCCGACCAGGGACCATGCATAGAGATAACCTAGAACATCTGCTCAGATGTAGCCCATGGCAGCTCAATGTCCAAGTGGGTACCCTAGTAGAGATAGTAAGGGGAACAGGGACTGTATCTGATGTGAACTCAGTAGCTGACTCTTTGATCATGTCCCCCTGATGAGAGTGTAGCTATACCAGGCAACTTAGGAAGACAATGCAGCCAGTCCTGATGACACCTGATAAGCTAGGGTCAGATGGAAGGAGAGGAGGACCTCCCCTATCAGTGGACTTGGAGAGGGGCATGGGGTGAGATGAGGGAGGGAATGAAGGAGGGAGCTACAGCTGGGATACAAAGTGAATAACCTGTAATTAATATATAAAATTAAAATTAAATTTTTTCTTAATATCCTTCCTTGCTCTTTTTTCAAAATCTTAGGCACTTTTTAAATATTTGTTGTTATATGCCTATGCATATGTATGCATATACATATCCAGATGCATATACATATGTTTCGAATTATACCCTGCTCTGTCTGTAAAACGTTACTCATATGTATGCTTTTAGAGCTGACCATTTGATTCTGGATAGCCAATTGGCATGCTCTTCCCTGGTGAAGAATATATCTTCTGTTCTTGGCATCCTTAATTACCTGTGTAGGTCAAGACACCATGAACTTTCTCCTTTCTACATTGTCATGTGTAATGACATTGTCTCCCAGTGATATCAGAAGCTATACCACAAAGTCTTACCAACATGATTGCCTGCACATGAACTGAATGAGGACTTTAGTTTTGAAGGAGAAGAAGAGAGGGGAAATAAAAAACTTTAAGTTGGCTGAGTAGGGAGGAAGGGATGATCTGCAGGATGCTGGAGGAAGTGGAAGATTATGATCACAATATATTGCATAAAAACATTTAATAATATTTATAAGACCAAAAAGAAAAAAAAAAGTAAATTAAATGGGCTAGAGACCTGAAAATATGTTTCTCAAAGAAAGTATACAAATGTAGCTAGTTAACAGATAGCAAAGATGGTTGTTAATTAAAGAAATGCACAACAAAAACCTAATGAGATATCAATTTATCCAAATTAGGATGGCTTTCACTGAAGGGACAAGAGAATTAAAAGATCACAATTATTGATAAGAATACAGAACAATTGGAATTCTTGTGATTTACTGGGAGAAATGCAATATAATAGTTCTCCTGTGGCAAACAGTGTTAGCACTTCTTTTAAAAATTCAAAATAGTGATCATCACATAAACAGGAAAACTGTTGCCTCAGAATTCACGAAATTTTATCTAGTAATTAACTTAGCAAATATTTTCTGAGATTATCACCAATACTTTACACTTATTACCCATGTTTTGCAAATGACATATTCAGCTAGATTAAGTCAGGTGACTTGGTTAATAGGATTGCAATTACAGAATTTAAGTAAATGGTAGTTCTTTTTTTATTCATTAATTACACTTTATTCACTTTGTATCCCCCCATAAGCCCCTCCCTCTTCCCCTCCTGAACCCAGGATTAGTAAAGTTAAGAGAGTATATATCACTTTTTACATATAGGTCATCTTATTTGAAGTCTAGCACTTTTATACACTGAACCATTTTTCTGACTCCCATTTGTTTTTATTTTTTAACTATTTCAGATACTGGTCATATGAAAATAAGTCTCTGATTGGATCTGTAAGCCCATGTTCTCAATTTTTGCATGCAATAATCTGAGTGGAAGTTTTCACATTGCCTGGTCATTCTATTTTGAATTTTTTTTCAGTGAAGGTTTTTTTTTTTTCCTTGTTCATATTCTGAATGTTATATTTGAACACAAAAGGAGCATTAAAAGTTATAACATCAATAAAATTACATTAACTTTATAATATAATTATAATAATTTCAATATCCATCAGTATGCATCACCTGAAATTTTTTTATCTGTATGTAAAACACCTAGTTCTAATGAGAACTCCAACCATAGTCATCATTCCCCAAAATCACCTACATAAAGCTTTTGTGCCCAGTAGTGCTATATCTGGGTCTTGAGGTAGAGCTGTTTCAAATTTTCAGAAATTGATTTCCAAAGTGGTTGTATAATTTTGCACTCCCGCCAGCAATAGAGGAAGATTTCCTTTTCTACACATTCTCCCCAGTATGTGCTGTCACTTGAGGTTTTGATTTTAGCCATTCTGACAGTGTAAGATGAAATTTCAGAGTTGTTTTCATTTGCATTTCTCTGATGACTGAAGACCTTAAGCATTTCTTTAAGTGCTTCGCAGCCATTCCATATTCCTATGTTGAGAATTGTCCAGTTAGCTCTACACCCCATTTTTAATTGGGTTATTTTGTTTGTTGGTGTTTAATTTCTTAAATTATTTATATATTTTTTAATATAATCCCTTTGTCAGATGTAGGGTTAATGAAGCTCCTTTCTCAGTCTGTGGACTGCTGTTTTGTTCTATTGACAGTATCCTTTCTCTTACCACACAACCAGGACGTGGACGTTTGCTGAAATATGTTCACAGCAGCTTTATTCATAATAGCCAGAATCTGAAAAGAATCCAGATGTCCCTCAACCTAAGAAAGGTTACAGAAGACTGTGTAAAGGTACATTTACACAATGGACTACTACTCAGCTTTTAGAAATAAGGAAATCATGAAATTTGTAGGCAAATGGGTGGAATTAGAGAATATCAGCTAGATTGAGCTAACCCAAACCCAGAAAGACACACATGGTATGTACTCACTCATAATTGGATATTACTCATATATTACAGGATAACCATACTACAGTTTGTAGACCCCAAGAAGCTAAGTTACAAGGAAGGCGCAAGGGAGGAGTGCTTGAATCTCACTCACAAGAGGAAATAGGATAGGCAGAAGAAGTGAATGAAGGGAGGGAACAGGAAGGAGAGGAAATGCTGAAGGAAATGAGGGTAGGTATCAGATGTGGGGAAAGCATGGATGGGAGGTCAGAAGGTTTGGAGAGAGAAAGAAACCGAGGGCAAGGCCTTCACTGACACAAGCTGAAGAACTACAACAGGGTAGGCTCCTGAAGGATGTGGAGGTGACTCTGATGGGCAGAGTGAATGGAATTTTATGTAAGAAGTGGAAAATAGTAAGAGCTGGAGGGGACGGGAACTCCACAAGGAGAGCAACAGAACAAGATAATTTGAACACAGTGAACTTCCCAGAAAATCATACTCCAACCAAGGACTATTCGTGGAGATGGCCTGGAACCCCTGCACAGATGTAGCCCATGGCAGTTCAGTGTCCAAGTGGGTTACATAGTAATGGGAAGAGGGACTGCCTCTGACATAATTTGATTGGCCTGCTCGTTGATCACTTCCCCCTGAGGGGGGAGCAGCCTTACCAGGCCACAGTAGAGGACAATGCAGCCACTTTTGATGAGAACTGATAGACTAAGATCAGAAAGAAGAGGAGAACCTCCCCTATCAGTGGACTTGGGGAGTGGCATGCATGCAGAAAGGAGAGGTAGGGTGGGATAGGGAGGGGAGGAGGGAGGGGCTTATGGGGGGATACAAAATGAATAAAGTGTAATTAATAAAAAATTAAAAAAAAAAGATTCCTACTAATTGGGGCCATGGAGACTGAAGAGGCTACCTTCTAGCCAAGCAGGAGTTCTAGTGGAGGGAGAGGAACACCAAACCACATACAAAAAAAAACTTTGACCCAAAAGTTTAACCTGACTATAAGATGTGGAAAGATAAAGTTAGAGCAGAGATTAAATTGAGGGAATGTCTGACCAATTCCTTGCCCAAACTGAGACCCACCCCCACGGGAGAGAGCCAATCCCTGACACTATTAATGATACTCTGTTATGCTTGCAGAAGGGAGCCTAGGATAGTTGTTTTCTGAGAGGCTCCACTCATCAGCAGATCGAAATAGATGTTAAGACTCACAGCCAAACATTAAGCAGAATGATAGGAGCCTTGCGGGAAAGGAGGAGGAAAGATAGTCTCGGAGGGAGAGAACATTCACAAAAAGACCAACAGTCAAATAACCAGGGCTCAAGGGGGCACACTCAGACCAATCCAGGAACATACATGGACTGGGCCTAGACCCCCTAACACATATGTAGCAAATAGGCATTTTAGTCTTCTTATCAGTAAACTAGTAAAGAGACCAGACCTGTCGCTGACAATGACTCTGTTCCCTGCTCTTTGATAACTTCCTCACCAGACCTCAGGCAAAGATCATTTGCTTAGTCCAGATGTGATTTGATGTGCAGAGGTAGTTTGATGGGTGGGTGGGGTCTCTTTTTCAGAGAAGTAGGGTGGGGGACAAGAGGAAAAGAGAGGGAAGGTGGGATCAGGAGGAAAGTAGGAAGGAGGTTAAGATCTGGACATAAATGAAAAAAAAAATGTGAATTTGCCCTGTTGACTCCATCAGTTACCCTGGCTTCTTAACATATTTTCTATTTAATTTTGATTTTCTGTGAATATTCCCATCCATAGGTATGTGGCCATATATTCTCCATTTCACCTCTACTCAAGCATTTCCTAATACATGAATTCAGACTTGATACCCTGATACCCTGATATCCTGATATTTATAACCATCAACCCTGCGATATTGTTTGTGTCTTTGCTTTCCTGCAGTTCCGATGCCCTGCTCTTTTCTATGCCTTCTGTCAAGGCAAGAAAGGTAAATTCCATGGTGCTGTAATCTGAATTGCAATTCCTTCCTTCCATTTTGTACCTTGAAGCTATAATCTAAATGTGACACTATTTGAAAATAGGGACACAGAGTTGACAAATTATAAATGATTATAAATGATTGTATAGAAAGTATTGGGTTCCCCAATTTGTTGTTGGGTTGGTTCACTCATGAGAAAAGTAAGACATTCTAGGAAGTTGTCTTATCATGTAGCAAATTCGTGAGCGCCCAGAGTAATTCAGCAGCTACCTGAAGCTAGGGAGGGAACAAAGGAGCACAAAAGAACAAACCACGCTTGCAACACCTTCATCTTAGGAGGGGGAAGGTGTGAATTTATTAGTATTTTTTAAGCGTTCGACTCTCATGACAAGTCAGTGTCTTTTATTGCGTATTCCTTACTGAAGCATGTATGTCATGGCCCTACATCTTCCCACCCTTTATGGGATGGAGGCAACATCAAGGGAGGTGTTAAACTGATTACAATCAAGAATGGAGATGAATGTCTTACACTTCTGCACTAACGTGGTAGATACAGGTATATCCCAATGAGTTCAAGTTCAACGTGGTCCAGACAAGCCAGAGCTATACAGTGTAACCTTGTTCTATCCCCACCCCAAAAATTAAATTCAAAAAAGAGCAGTCTTCCAAGAGACAGCAACCAAACATGAAAAAACAAGACACAATATGATAAGGTAAAAACCCTCATATAGAGGCTGGACAAGGCAACCCAATGGGAGGAAAAGAGTGTTAAGTACAAACAAAAGAGTCAAAGACACACTCACACTCACAGTTAGGTGTCCCACAAAAAAAAAAAAAAAAAAAAAAGAAAAAAGAAAAAGAAAAAGAAAAAAAACAACCTAACAGCCAACTGTATAGATGTATAGACACAGTACCTGATGCAGACCCTTGCAGGCCCAGTGCTTGCTGATTCAGTCTCTGGGAGCCCTGCTCAGTTAATTCAGTAAGACATGTTCCCATGATGTCTTCCATATTGATCCCTTGACTTCTACGATCTTTCCTCCCCATCTGGCCGTCTCCGTCTCCTAAGCTCCAGGGGAATGGACCTGATGAGGATCTCCAGTTTAGACTTTCTCTCCTCACTATATCTGGCTATGGGTCTTTACACCTGCTTCCATCTGTTTCCTGTGGAAACCTCTCTGATGATGATTGAACTAAGTACCAATCAATGAGTATAGCAGAATGTCATTAGGAATCATTTCATTGTTTTTGTTTTGTTTTGTTTTGTTGTTTGTTTCTTTGTTTTGCTTTGCTTTGCTTTTTGCTGGTGGTATTTGACTCTATTCTTGATCTCTGGGCTATATATTCTCTGGTTCCTGGACCTCCAGGTTCTATAGAGCATGGGCTCCCTCTCTTGGGGTGGGGCTTAGGTTAAACCAGACACTGGTTGACCCAGGGGAACTCTGGGAGTGAGGAGGTGGGGGGTGTCTGCACTAATGTACTTTTGTTAAGAACTTTCTCCTCTTTCTGCTGTCCCTTTGCCCCACGCTCATGCCTGCACTTAATTCTGAAGCACCGAATATTCATTATATTTACTTGATCATGTTGCTAATTTTGTTTCATGAAGCCCCATCTTGAAATTCTTTCCCATGGAATTTGACTTTATCTAAGTAATGGTCCCTTAACTGAGAATTCCTCAAGCTATTGGTATTGATATTTGGCTCTGTCTGACCAAAACATCTGCCAATTAATATTTGGTTTAAACAACTGAAATTATGACCATATGGGCAAACATGGGAAGAAATGACTTTTAGACCTTTGCCTGGACTTCAAGATTTGATTATAACAGCTCTGAGATGGCTTTGAAAATGTGAACATGGATATGACTAAAAGATTGTAAGTCACGTAACTCTACAATGGAAGAGAATGGTTTTTGCTGGAGAAATGTATTTTGAAGTAATCAGCACATCTGTTTAGTTGTTAATTACTGAGTCTGAGGACAGTTATCTACATGACAAATGTAATTGAAGAAAATAAGCCAAAATACCAAAACCAAGTGCTTACAAGAGTGGGAAACTTAGTACAACTCAGAAAAGCAGTAGCCATGAAAAAGCACAGAGACAGCTTCAAGTAGTGTCTGAAGGCCAGACTGGGAAGCATTTCAAGGAAAAGTGAGTAATTAGGTGACAAATGCTGCTGATGGACCAAAGAGAAATCTGAAGACTTACCATTACATTTAGCAACGTGCTGTTCACTGATAACTTTGATGAAAGCTAAAACCACTTAACTTTAATAAGAGTCTATTTGTTGGAGGCAAGGTAAAGCCTGATGGGATCAGGAGAAAATAGATGGAAAGAATGGCCTAGTAAAATATAGAACACTTGAGTGTGCTCAAAGGAGTGGAACTCTTCTGCTAGGAAAAGCAGTAAGCTTTAGTTAAGACCGTGAGCAATTCCTGTATTGTGGGAATTAATGAATGCCTTTAAGAACAAAGACATTTTCACGTATTTTCAGAAAAGAGTGACTCTATGAAAAGTAAGAACTAATATTCACCGAAAATCCCTTCCCACATTAGAAAAATTGTGTCACTGTAATTTCCATTTTACAAATGAAGAATCTAACTTCTATCAAAATGAATTGAATTTTCTAGGTGTATTAATCTACTTCACCTTTCAGAATACCCAAAAGCAAGCATGAAATATGATAATGGAAAAACTATTGGTTGTGAAAGACAGAGAATTTGAAGACACTTTCCTGTCAGTTATGAATACTGTGATTTGAAAACTCAACTAGAGCTAAACACATAGCTTAAAGGTGAGCACTTGCCTAGCATATGTGATAGCCTAGGTTCAGTCCCCCGTACTATAAAAACGAAAGAAGGGAACTCAATTATGAGAACTTGAATTTTCCATGTATAAAATAGAGTTGATGGTGTCTGCTCTATACAAAGTTGCTGAGAAAATTAAATAAGATCTTGCATGTGAAAAATTTTAGAGACTGCATGACATTTTGTAAAGGGTATCATAAAACTGAGACAAATTTCTTTCTCAGTTGGAGAAATAATCTTAAAGGAAATGAATCTGGAGTTCGACTTTCATTAGACACTGGCTGCTAGCAGACAGATGAAGGCAATGATTCAAATATAGGAGACATCATGAGGGAAATAATTTGACAGGGTAGAGAAATGCACAGGCACAAGAAGCGAAAAGCAAAAGTAACACAGAAAAGCTTAGAACTGTTCAGTTAGGTTGAGATGCTCAGAAACAGTAGAACAGGAAAGCAGGAACAACAAACATAACTAAAACACTGACCTGGAATTTCAGGTCGCATATTGAAAAAGAATGTCTTACAAATAGGCAGAAAATTATTTTGATTTTCATTATAAAATATTTGTCTTTATTCTGTGATTTATATTCTTTGAGTAAGTTAGTTTATATACAGTGTCATATGATTGCTAAGAGACATATTCTGGATAAAGAAAAAAAATAAATATAAATAAAAGTCAAGTACATATGTAATCAAAAAGTAAGGATTCAGAAGTGGGGCCTGAAGAATTCAAGATTTTGGTCAAAGAGGAAAGAAGCCAATGTGAACTGGTCTAACTTAAGGCTTTCCATTCTCAATATACAGGTTGAATAAGCTAAAGAGCTAGCAGTTTGGGAAGTTATGGGTGGTGTTAGTCTTTGGTACTGTGAAAAAGACAGGGTATTCAGCCATCTGTATGACAAATAGAAGACGTATACTTCTTCACATCCTGTGAGGTTGCGGGAGCACAGAAAGCCCTGAGCTTATGTGTATTGCTGACATGGACATGTCCAGTCAATGACTCAGTGCCACAGTAATGTAAAGCCATCCCTAGCTCACAGTCAATGAATTGGCACAGCTTTCCCTTGATCCATGTTCAAATGTTGACAAAATGTGCAGAAATCATAGAACACATCTTCTTTCTCATGAATGTTTACAGACAGAGACTTCTCCAGTAGAGAGCCCTGCTACTGGGATCAGCTAGCTTCTAATCCCTGCTATGTAAATTGGATGAGGTTCCAGCTGCTGTATAGATGGTACTCTTCAGCAGAGAGGACACAGACCACCTGATCCCAGCTTTTCTGTATGTAAGTTCATGAGCAAGTGTGAGTGCATGAGTGTGTGTGTGTGCATGCCTGCTCGCATGTGTGAGTGAGTGTGTGTGTGTGTTTTCATTCCCTCCCCACCCAGACTGGTTTCTAGGACCAAGCTTTACTGGGCATGGTCATAATATACATCCCACCATAATCAGTCTCAAAATCCATAGTTGTTCATGTTATAAAGGTTCTATACTTTCTTCTTCATAGTAATGAGTACGCTAGATACACTCAAAATTATAGGGAAAATAGCTAAGCTCAAAAGCATTTTGAAATTACATGCCTCAATAGTTCATTACTAAATTTAGAGGATCACCTTTTATAGACATCTGTGAGCATGTCTGTGATTAGGTTAACTGCTGTGGGAACACTCATACTAGCCAGAGGGGGGTTGGGGGAAGGAAAGAAAAGAAATTGAGCTCAGTACCAGCATCCATTTGCCCCCTAACCAGTGCATTTCATGACTACAAATCCCAAGTGAATAGTGGCCAATAACTCTTGTCAAGACTTCTTTTTCTCCTTCATAATAGACTGTGCCCTGGAATAATCAGCCAAAGTAAAACATTTATTTCCTTAAAATGCTTTTGTCAGGTAATTTTTCCATGGTGATGAGACATTTAAGTAATATTTTTAAAATGGTAGACAGTTGGGGCCATTGATGAGATAATCTTGACCACTGGGTTGTAGATTTGTAGAACTAATTTGTTCAATAAATACAGAAGCATTTAAAAATTTGAAATAGAAAAGGTATCAAATGCTGTAGTTACAACTTAATAGACTTTTCTGAGGTGTAAGGGTTGAAGAACAAGAAGCCTGAGTGAAGTATAGATTATAGAGGCCCAGCTAACAAGTACCAGATCAGGAACTGGGCCTCAGCAAGAAGCAAATAACACTATATCAAAGAATTTGACTACATTGTTTTGCCCTTGCACTGAGAAATTGAGTGAAACTGAATTTAAAGTAAAAGTCTAGTGGCTTTGATGGAAGAAAATTTCAAAGGCTGAGAGCTTTCAGTTTGTGTAATTGTTATGACTGAACATTCTTTTTCATTTTTTGAGATTATAATTATCACATTTATCCATTCCCATTCCTCTCCACAAACCCTCCCATGAGCCCCTCCCCATTCTCAAATTCACAGCATCTTTCTTCACTGATTGTTACTGTGTGGATACATGTATTTACATTTACACATATCCCTAATAGAACTTATTAATTGCTTACCATTCTTATCCAGGTTACAGTAAGAAAAAAACAACAAATACATATATATCGGGCCAGAAATATATGCATTATTGCTAAGGAACACATCCAAAACATGTTGAAAGTCACATCAATGGCTGTTGATAGAGAAGATGACATTGATAGTGAAAAACCTATTCTTCACTGAGATAATTCATGAAGTGCCCTAGGGTAGGCAAGAAGGCTGTCCAGGGAAGAGACGTGCCACTGAAACTGATGATTTCAGTTAGGTCCAGAAACTCATGTGGTAGAAGAGATAACTGATTCCTATGAGATGTCCTCTAACTTCCATACTTTTGCCATGACACATGTATGCAACACACAAACACAAATAAACACACTAAGAAATGTTAAAAAAAAATAAGACTGGTGTTTTGCAGGTTTGGCCCTTCCTCATCAAAGACAGTAATTTGTGAAAATACAAATTACTTGCAAGAAAACAATACGAACTCACTATACCTAAGTAGTTCTCTCCTCATGAAAAGCAGCTTTCTAGGGAAGTGTTTTCTTAGGATCAGCACAGAGTTTGTTAACTGTGGGAGAGGGTGTATCCTGCTCACAGTAGAACGTGACAGTTTTGTTCCGTAGTACAAATTTAGCCACATAAAGCATACAGTACTCATGGGGTCAGAAAAACACACTTCCTGGTAACAATGAACCACTGAGCCTGGCCAGTGTGTAAGGTGTCATGGTGCCAGCAGGAGGGCTTCTTAGGGTTTATTGCATGAAACTAGGATGACAAATAATAGCATGCAATAGAGACTTCAGGAATTTAGCAATATGAGAACCGTGACTTGTCTGCTGAGGAAAGCTGTAGTTATGAAATGGTGCAAGAGATTGTACGTAGCAGGCACCAGACATGGAGAACGAAGCTCAAGCCCTTTGGAGATGAGGTGATTCTATTAGTAGCCTCAGGAGTTACATATGAGTTTCAGGACTGAAGTGTTTAGCCTACTGGTCTGATGTATTTTTGTTGTTGTTGTTGCTGTGTTAGTTTCTTTTTCATCAGATTTTTTCTTGCTATAACCTCATTTCTGACTTTTGGAATGAGAATGTTTATTCTTTGCATTGTTTTACACTAGAGTTATGGAACATGACTGTTATGGTATAGAGACCCCAGTAAAAGATTGCCTAAATCCAGAAAAGACTGAATTTACAGTTTTGAATTATTTTGGAACTGGTGATGACTAAGATAACTTCGGGTTTTTTTATTTTAAATTTTTTAAATTTTTATTAATTACACTTATTCACTTTGTATCCCCCCATAAACCCTTCCCTTTTTCCTCTCAATACCACCTCCCCCCCCCTTCTCCACGCATGGCCCTCCCAAAGTACACTGATAGGGGAGATACTCCTCCCCTTCCCTCTGTGATTACTCTATCAGATCTCATCAGGAGTGGCTACATTGTCTTCCTCTATGGCCTGGTAAGGCTACTCCCCCTTCAGGATGAGGTGATCAAAGAGCAGGCCAATAAGTTCATGTCAGAGCAGTCCCTGTTCCCATTACTATGGAAACCACTTAGAGACTGAACTGCCATGGGCTACATCTGTGCAGGGGTTCTAGGTTATCTCCATACCTGGTACTTGGTTGTAGTATGAGTCTCAGGAAAGACCCCTGTGCTCAGATTATTTGTTGTTTGTTGCTCTCCTTGTGGAGCTCCTGTCCTCTTCAGATCTTACTATTTCCCACTTCTTTCATGAGATTCCATGCACTCTGCCCAATAGTTGGCCATAAGTCTCAGCACCTGCTTTGATAGTCTGTAGGGCAGAGCCTTTCAGAAGCCTTCTGTGGCAGGTTCCTAACTTGTTTCCTTTTTTTCTTCTTCTTTTGATGTCCATCCTCTTTGCTTTCGGGATGGGGATTAAGCATTTCAGCCAGAGTCCTCCCTCTTGATTAGTTTCTTTAGGTATACAGATTTTAGTAGTTTTATCCTATATTATATGTCTATATGAATAAGTATATGCCCTGTGCATCTTTCTGCTTCTGGGATATCTCACTCAGGATGAGCTTTCTAGATCCCACCATTTACCTGCAAATTTCATGATTTCCTTCTTTTTCATTGTTGAATAATATTCCATTGTGTAGATGTACCACAATTTCTGTATCCATTCTTCAGTTGAGGGGCATCTGGGTTGTTTCCAGCTTCTGGCTATTACGAATAAAGCTGCTACAAATATGGTTGAGCAAGTGTCCTTATTGTGTACTTGAGCCTCTTTTGGATAAATGCCTAGGAGTGGTATGGTTGGATCTTGTGGAAGCGCTATTCCTAGTTGTCTGAGAAAGCTCCAGATTGATTTCCAGAGTGGCTGTACAAGTTTACATTCCCACCAGCAGTGGAGAAGGGTTCGCTTTCTCCACAACCTCTCTAGCATGTGTTGTCTCTTGAGTTTTTGATCTTAGCCATTCTGATGGGTGTAAGGTGAAATATCAGGATTGTTTTGATTTGCATTTCCCTAATGGCTAATGAGGTTGAGCATTTAAGTGTTTCCTCTAAATGAGAATTATTTAGATATTCCTCTACTGAGAATTCTGTTTATCTCTGTTCCCCATCTTTTAATTGGATTACTTGATTTGTTGCTTTTCAACTTCTTTACTTCTTTATATATACTGGATATTAGCCCTCTGTCAGATAGAGGGTTGATGAAGATCCTTTCCCAATCTGTAGGCAGTCGTTTTGTTTTGATGACACTGTCCTTTGCTTTCCAGAATCTTTTCAGTTTCATGAGGTCCCACTTATTGGTTGTCGCTCTTAGAGCCTGTGCTGTTGGTGTTCTGTTAGGGAAGTTGTCTCCTCTACCAATGAGCTCAAGGCTCTTCCCCACTTTTTCTTCTAACCGATTTAATATGTCTGGTTTTATGTTGAGGTCTTTGATCCACTTTAAGTCTCTGAAGAAAGAATTAGAAGAAGATATCAGAAGATGGAAAGATCTCCCATGCTCATGGCTTGGCAGGATTAACATGGTAAAAATGGCTGTTTTACCAAAAGCAATCTCCAAATACAATGCAATTCCCATCAAATTACCAACACAATTCTTTACAGACCTGGAAAAAAAAAATCTCAACTTCATATGGAATAACAAGAAACCCAGAATTGCTAAAACAATCCTTTACAATAATAGGTCTCCTGGAGGTATCTCCATCCTTGATCTCAAGCTGTACTATAGTGCAACCGTTATAAAAACTGCATAATACCAGCATAGAAACAGAATGGTGGATCAATGGAACTGAATATAAGACCCCTAAATAAACCCACTCACTCTTGGACACCTGAGTTTTGACAAAGATGCCAAAACCATACAATGGAAAAAAGATAGCCTCTTCAACAAATTGTGCTGGTCTAACTGGATGTCTACATGTAGAAAAATGCAAATAGATGCATACTTATCACCTTACACAAAACTAAGATAACTTTGAAAGGCAGGTTGAAAGAGGTTGAAAGCATTATGTTCTCAAGATGACCACCAAAGAAAAGGCATGAACGTTTATGAGTTAAAAATGATATGTTGAGTGTCAGGTTGACAAGGGTTAGGCTTGTAATGGTTTATATTAAAAGCCAAGTTGACAGAAGCTAAAACCACTATGGAGAAATATCTCTGGGTATGTTTGTGAAGGAGAATCGAGATTAGAAAAATTCAGTTGACAATTGTTATAACTAGTGGCCTGAATAAAAATGATAAATTGGCCTAGCTTTCATCAATATGTTTCATGACTGAGAATGGAATGTGACCAATTGCTTCATGCTTCTGTCAACATGGCTTCCCCATCTGTCAACATGTCTTATCTGCCATGATAGAATGATAACCTCACATTGTAAGCCAGACTAAATGTTTCCTCCCTTAAATTATAGCAATGAAACTAGTAACTAATAGAAATGTCAAAAATATTGGTATTAAGCCAAATTATCTCTAATGTATAAAAATGAACAGATAGGCCTGTAGGACTTTCTGTTTCAAAATTTTAATAATGTATGCTAGGAGAGTAAACTTGTTTTCTATCACTCTAAATTTGACTATCTGCCAAAGGAACAACTCAGCATAGAGCTGCAGTGTGTCTCAGACATCAATTACTACATCATGGAGTTAGCATAATACTTGGTACTATGCATGAATCATTGTACATTTTGTTATATTAATGCTCCATAAAAGCAGATGAAGACTGTCCATACTTAAGCACATTGTTTTTCTTAAACAGAACATTTCTGTTTTCTTCAAAAGCTTGTACCTACAGGGGTCTTTTCTGAGACTGATACTCCAACCTTGGACCATGCATGCAGATAACCTAGAACCCAGTTCCCTAGCAGTGGGAACAGGGACTGTTTCTGATATGAACTCAGTGGCTGGCTCTTTGATCACCTCCCCCTGAGGGGGAGCAGCTTTACCAGGCCACAGAGGAAGACAATGCAGCCTCCTGTCCTGATAGGCTAGAGTCAGAGAGGAAGAAAGGAGGACCTCCCCTATCAGTGGACTTTGGGAGAAGAATGGGAAAAGAAGAAGAGAGAGTGAGGTTTGGAGGGGCTGAAGGAGGGGACTACAGCTGGGATACAAAGTGAATAAACATTAATTAATAAAATACAAAGTTGTGCCTAGACAAGTTTCATTCATCTCAAGTGATAATTAACCCATTGGAAAAAGTCATTAATATTTTTAGAGGTAAGTTTCATTTTTCCCTTATATATTTTATCTGATAAGTATTTAATATTAATACTGAAATTCTCAGTGTGCTCTTTAGATTGGTAGAAATCCTTATTCAGGTCTTTAGAACTGTAATGCTTGCTTTATGTAAATATATTCCACAATGTTAAGTAAATCATGTAGACCATGTAAAAATATATTTATTTTGATAATGTTCTGCTTTACTTTTTGAAACTCACAAATGTCAAAATAGTGATGTCTACCTGTTCTGGTTACTTAGAATAACTGTGTCCTCTGAGAATTGTGTTAATTGTGTTAAATTTGTCATAACAGTTTTATGTTAGGGTTATACAAAGATCTTAGTGATCCCAAGTATATTTCCCTTGTATGATTAAATCAAGAAAGCCTTTCTTTTCAGCAGTTGGTCTGATGAAGATGATGGACAATTAGTGTCAGCACAAAAATAAGTTTGGCATTGCTCAGCTTCTTATGAAATTTTCAGGATATTGAAAATATCCTGAAAACAATAACAAAGGCAGGCAGCGATTCGGGGCCTGGTTGCTCAGTGGAAAATGCTACTGCCCTCTTGCCTGGCAGCATTCCTATGCTATCATTTTGTTGACCAAATCTCATAGCTTTACCTGCGGCTGCTGAACGTAGACACAAATCAGGGTGGTCAGGAGAGTACGTGGGAATTCAAAGAAAAACTTTGGACTCAAGAAAGATAGAGGGAAAATGAGATAATAAATTCTTCATACATCCTGGTTTGACAGTCACAGTCAGAAAATCAAGAAAACCCCAGAGAGCTCAGGGATAGTGGAAGACAAAGGAAATGTGAACTTGTGGCTCTTTTATGCAGAGGCCTTCTTCTTCACACAGGTGGAGGGGACATGCAGAAATTTATGAGCTCGAGGCATCATCATTTTCTCTAAGGGAATCATTTGTTTGTCTCTGAAACTTATGAGTAAAAGGAAGATCCTGAAGAAGTCAAAATAATGAGTAAAGAAGTAAGTACTAAACTTATACATAACTAGTTACACCCTACAGTAAAGAAATATTTTGACAGGAGTTCAGAAGCGTAATTCACTGTCAAAACAAAGACAGTCCTTGTAAAAACACAAAGAATCCAAAGATAACACTATATTATCTATCATACAGGTTTACCAATAGATTAATATTTACTAAGAATAATAAATTAAGACAGCAAACAAAAACTGGGGGGAAGGGCATATATTTAACATTGATTTCAAATGTACCTGCATGCTTGATTTACAGATAACAAAGTAATATTACCAGCATATTAAAAGACTCCAAGGATTTCTTTTATTAATTAATTTCTTTTTTTATTAATCACAGTTTATTCACTTTTTATCCTAGCTGTAGACCCCTCCCTCATCTCCTCCCAATCCTAGTCTCCCTCCCTCATCTCCTCCCATGTCCCTCCCCAAGTCCACTGATAAGAGAAATCCTCCTCCCCTTCCCTCTGACCCTAGCCTATCAGGTCTCATCAAGACTGGCTGCATTATCTTCCTCTGTGACCTGGTAAGGCTGCTCCCCTTTAGGAGTAGGTGATAAAAGAGACAGCCACTGAGTTCCTGTCAGAGACAGTCCCTATTCGCATTACTAGGGAACCCATTTGGAGACTAAACTGTCATGGACAACATTTGTGCTGGGGTTCTAGGTTATCTTCATGAATGGTCCTTGGTTGGAGTATCAGTCTCAGAAAAGACCCAGATGCCCCTCATTTGAGGAATGGATACAGAAATTGTGGTACATTTACACAATGGAATACTACTCAGCAATTAAAAACAAGGAAATCATGAAATATGCAGGCAAATAGTGGGAACTGGAAAAGATCATCCTGAGTGAGGTATCCCAGAGGCAAAAAGAAAAATAAATTTTTATTTAAAAAATAGTTTGAGAAATAGATCATTTAGCAGATATTTAGAGATTATGTGACAAAACTACCAAAAATCTCTGCCAAACCTATGTAGTTCTAGCAGAATAAAAAAGTCAAAAACAATTTTAATGTATAATGGTAATCCTAATCTCCAAATTTGATGACGACATTAATCTACCGTTCCAAAAACATCAGTGAACTATCAAATAATAGCGTTGCAGCTCATACATCAATTACAAGTGGAATAATGGAAAAATCTTAAAAGTTTTATCTGCATCATGATGGTGCAATTAATCGCTAAGTTTTTATCAGAAATAGGGAAACAAGATAATAAAATACATACTATAATTACTGACAAAAACCTCTATCAAGAATTCATATCCAGTGAAATTATTATTTTAATGGATTTGGAGTGATGATGTTTCCAATTAATAAAAAGTAAATTAATGCATTTCTAACTCAGTTCACCACAACAAATGCAAAATAAATTGGAATTAAAATGAATACCGCACAATTTTATTAATGATTCAAATTCATAGAAATAAACAATAGGTACCAAAAAAAGTTAATAAGTTAAATAAATACTTGATACATAATATCCTATTGCTGAGTTTGTAATATCTATCTATACAAATGCAAATACATACACATTCAGTTCTACATATTACCAAAAGTCAGTCAGCATAAAGTGCTTCATATTTTTCTTTATAAATTAAACAGTATCAAAATAATGCAATGAAATTAGCTTTAATAACTGCTACATGTCTGCATATATTTGTCAAATCTAAGCTTTTATTGGAAGATTTTATTGTCAGTAAATTACTTCAATAAGGCTGGTTTTGAAAAGAAAAAAAATGACAAGTTTTCTCAGACTTCTGCTACTGTTTTACCTGAATAAAAGCAATCATGGGAATACCTCAGAATTGCCTGTTTGTGACACTGAAGGAAGGAGTGATAGTCAAATTTTGAATAAGACGAATTTTGACTAATTCTTTCTCCATACTGAAGTATGCACGAATAAATAACAGATTGAAGGGAGACTAATTTTAGTGATGATGGAAGGGGAGCAAACCCAGACAAATAAGCTGTAGTATTAACGTGAATCATGCAGCAGTATGATATGGAACTTCTGCTGACTGAACACACAGTCTATCCTATGTATAATGACAAGGTATTGTCAGAAGACATCAGAGGGAGTGACAGATTAATGCTTTGACCTCCTCAGTGACACTTAAGATTTTAATCTGAAGCTACAGTTTTCACATATAACTCTGAATTTAGTAACAGGACGGACTGAATAATTCAGTAAATGTACTGCTTTTAAATTAGCATTTCCCAGAAGCAGCACCCATGACTTTGTTACAAGAAAGCAGCCTCAGGTGACAATGCCAGGGCCGGAACACGAGTGCACATTTCTTCTTTTCAGTAGGCATTCACGGCACAGTTCTCCTTTTTTTTCCGTGGATATTTTATTGTTTTCTACTTTTCATCAGGGTTGGGTTGCCATGGTGATAAAGTAGGCTATCTTGTTGGGTTTCACCTTTGCTGTCTAGCTTCATATGGTTTCCCCTGCTCAGAGCAAACATGGTGGACGCTGCATACATACAGATGTCTGATTTTGTGTTTTCCTCTTGAGCCTGTTTGGCAGCGGGTCTCCTGGGACAGTCGAAGCTGCACTTCTCAAGCTGGCACTCATCCTTCTCTCTAATGGCCGCCCTCGTGTGTCTCACTCGTTCTCTGATCTCTCTTTTAAGAAGGAAGCTGCTACTCTCGAAAGAATTATTTTCCATTAAAAAGCAAAGCCTTGTAACATTTCAATTAACTTAGCTGTCAGACCAATTCTAAATACATTCCAGTTAAAAGTTTCCTGTCCTTTGTGTATAAAACAACCAAAAACAATCAAAAGAGCATATAGAATCATCACAATCAGAGTTGTATAACCATTTTAGCTTTTAATCTCTTCTTACTAATTCAGAGAAATTTTTTTCTGCTTAAATGTAAAATATGAACCATTGAAAAACATGTTTTGATCTCTGAGCAGATAACACATCAGACACTAAATATTTGTTGACAGGTCAAAAGCATATACAATATAAAGTGCACATATTAAATATACACTCATATTGGTGAATCATAAAATGTCTAATTAAAACTCCCCAAAAGAGAATCATAACCAGAACTAAACACACTGTTTTTTCAGCTATAGAGAATCTTTCCTTGCCGTCACCATTCTTCTCCTTCTTCACAAATCAAGGATATTTTGTCTCATATTTTAACTTTTTTATTTCGCTAAATCAGTTCTTCCATATTTACTTGCATTTGATTGCCAGCAGTTGAATCTCCAATATTGTTCATGAATTACATTTCTTTTTAATTTGGAGTTCGTTTAATAGAAAAGCTCTTACTTTTAACTTGTAGTTGAAAATGTGATTTTCACATTGTTCATAATACAGATCCCCAGGCATTAAAGAAAGAAATCACAACTGCAAATCTAGGCAACTGTGTTTAAGATTTATACTGCTTTTTAACTATCACCATGCTGACCATAGCAATTATCAATAGCCTTTATAGAAAAATTGCATGTGTATGCAGAAACTAATAGAAAAGCAGCAACAATAAAATAGAATGGAATAAGAACAGAAACTGAGACGTTTAATAAATGAAGACATATTTATAAGTAACTCATCATGAAACACAAAAAAAATTAGCTAAGCAGAAAGCATGAAATACACATAAATAATATTCCAAAGTCAGAAAAATTGGATCACAGAGTGTGTAAAATTTTGTATGTTCACTTAATTTATTATATAAAATATTCTATTTGTGGTTTTATATAATATATTATACATACATTTACATATATGTATGTATATTCTAGATCTACTTATCCAAATAAAATGGAAAATAAGGTTCAGTAGGCAAGAAAAAAATTTAAATGTAATTTTTGTTCAGTGAGTGTGAAGAATAACTAAATAAATCTGATCTTAATTGAAGCAACATACAAGAAAAGTCTATTTAAAAAACTCGAACATGAAGTTCTAGGAGATAAAATCAAAGTCAACGAAGCATACAAAAACAGTGTATGCTTAATACATTAAAAATGTCTAAGTAAAAATTATACCAATGAAAACATATTCTGTCAAAGGCTTAACAATTACTAGCAGACCATTCAAATAGAAATCAATCGTCCACCAAGAATGGGCCTAGAAAAAATACAAAGAACAAACCTAGAAATCAAACAAGAGATTCTGTGAGCACACAGAACTAAATACAGACTCAGAAATGACAGCAACTAGCCAAAATGAGTTCCAAAACAATGACTGTATAAAGGAGAATAAACACTAATTTAAAAAAAAAATAGAAGATTCAATGTTCTCTATCAAAGAAAGAAAGAAAGTTGTAGCTTAAAAATGTGTGACAGGATTGTGAATCTCCGATTGGCCTGTGCTCTCAATTAAAACAATAGCAGCAACAAGCATGCTGATGTCCTAAACTCCAATGTGACTCTGTGGAATCAGACTTCTGAAAGAAGGGATTAAATTAAAATGTGGCTGTTATGGTGGCTCCTAATGTAATCTGGCTGGAGTTATTTTAAAAAATGTGATGATAACAAAATTAGGACAGAGATCATCAGCAATCTGAGAAAGTCCCCCTGAGGATATTGAGGAAGAGGCTGTATATAAGAAAAGAGGAGAAAAAAAAAATCCAAATATTGATGTTGAAGTTTAAACCTCCAAGCCAATAAATTGCTTTTTTTTTTTATTTTTTGTGCCTTCTCAAGATAATATGTGCTCTTTTGTTAAGGCAGCACATACAAACACATCAGTGGTTGGAAAATATTTTTAAAATACCCTGAGAGAAAACACAGACAACCCAAAAAAATAATATTCTTCTCAGGACAGCACAGGCTGAATGACTCGGGCAACAGAAATTTATGATCTTGCTTGCAGGGGGAAGCAAGCCCCAGATCAGACCAAGGTTTGAACAGCAGCACTGGTTTCTGGTGAAACTTTTGTTCCCTCTTTGTACAAAGCTGTCCCATCACTGGGTCCTCTGAGGAAGAAGATATTTTTATGGCCCTGCTTGTAATAAAGACACTAGCTTGTTTGGCCAAAGGCTCTACTCTACTTTCTTCAGCCCTTAGCACCTCCTTATGATTCAGTGAAAGTAAATATTAGGCTTACAAAGGATGTTAGAATTGAAATGTGGGGGACTGGAACACTGAGAAGGTAAACAGGAGCTTATGGAGGTGGATATGAGACTGCCAAGTCCACTAGGCAAGAGGGAGGCTTCCACTCTAGTGAAGGCCATCCCCATCTCCAGGAACACATGGGACACTGTTGCTCTTCAACATATTCTTTCATAGAATTGCAGCACATTAAATTGTGGGTCAGGAAAGCTTCTGAAAAGGCCTTATGGAAAGATCCTTGCTCATCCAGGTTCCTCATATACAAATATCTGGATATGAAGTAATGAAGAAAACAGTGTGCTACATCTTAGGATGGTGATAAGAGTTAGCTCTCTGCCATAGTGGGGAGTTTAGATAATAACTATAAGCTGATCACTCAAACGTTGGAGTAAAGAGTGTCTATCTGAATTGAGAGCTAACAGATCCCACCAAGGTGTGAGAAAGGAGGCATCTCAAAGAAAAGTGACTTCTGAGCTTACAGCTTGCAGAGAAAGCAAGGGGAGTAGCTGTCCAAACAAGTCTGGGATAAATCCTTTCGCTGCCTCCTCCAAGCACAAGGGAGTTTAGTGGCATCCTAAGAAAGACAGTAGAGAAGTTTTCTTCTCTACAAAGCCGTTTAAAAAAGACCAACACAGAATGAAAGCGGAGCTCTTGCAAGCTGAAGATCTCTCAATAATGTGATATTAAGACCCCCTTCTCCTAATAATGTTGCTTTGGGACTTAGCTACCATATATTGAGTGAAGAAAAAGCAATGTTAGGAGAACCACAAAGGAGAAAATTTGAAATAGATGATCAAAAGAGAACAGTTTAGAAATATCAACTAATAACATGGAAAACTCCTTGTAAGGTGATTTACGGAGGTGGTAAAGTGATGTGGAGATGAGGAAGATGTCTTCTAATCTACTAGTTCTTTGCACATTTCTATGACAAATGGCTAACAAAAACAAATTAAGGAAGGAACAGGACAGGAGCTTTCCACAGAGGACCTTTGATACTCTTTCCCCTAGGGTATGGAAGGAGATACTGAAACTCACAGCCAAATTTTGGAGAGAGTGCTGGAATCTTTATGGAAGAAGAGGGAGACAGAAAGTCCTGCAGGGCACAGGAGAAAAACGGAGTCAAAATACCTGAGCCCAGGGGGGCCTGCAGAGACTAACACTCCAAACAAGGACTATCCGTGGAGAGGACCTAGAACCCCTATTGAAAGGAAGCCCATAGGCTGCTCAGTTCCCACATAGGTTCCCTAGTAAAGGATACACAGGAATTCCCTGACATGAGCTCAGTGTCCTGCTCTTTGATCACCTCCCCCTGAGGGGTGAAGCCTTGCAAGGCCACAGAGGAAGATGATGCAGCCAGGCCTGATGAAACCTGATAAGCTAAGGTCCCCTAAAAGAGGGATAGGTCCTCCCCTATCAGGAGACTAGGGAAAGGGCATAGGGGGAGAAGAGGGAGGGTGGATGGGACTAGGCGAAGCTGAGGTGGGGCTGCAGAGGGGATAAAAGTGAAAACATTGAGATAGATAGATAGATAGATAGATAGATAGATAGATAGATAGATAGATGATAGATAATGAATGAATTTATTTTTTTATTTTTAAATTCTATGAATCTTTTTTAAAATTTTTTATTAATTACACTTTATTCATTTTGTATCCCTCCATAAGCCCCTCCCTCCTCCCCTCCTAACCCCACCCTCCCTCCCCTTTCTGCATGCATGCCACTCCCCAAGTCCACTGATAGGGGAGGTTCTCCTCTCCTTTCTGATCTTAGTCTATCAGTTCTCATCAAAAGTGCCTGCATTGTCCTCTACCGAGGCTTGGTAAGGCTGCTCCCCCCTCAGGGGGCGGTGGTCAACAAGCAGGCCAATCAGATTATGTCAGAGGCAGTCCCTCTTCCCATTACTATGTAACCCACTTGGACCCTGAACTGCCCTGGGCTACATCTGTGCAGGGGTTCCAGGTCATCTCCACGAATAGTCCTTGGTTGGAGTATGAGTCTCTGGGAAGTTCCCTGTGTTCAAATTATCCTGTTTTGTTGCTCTCCTTGTGGAGTTCCCGTCCCCTCCAGCTCTTACTATTTCCCACTTCTTACATAAAATTCCATTCACTCTGCCCATCAGTTGGCCATCAGGCTCAGCATCTGCTTTGAATGAATTTTTAAAAAGGAAAAAGGGAATGTTTTTCCCTCGAAGATTGAAGGTAGGATGTCATGGTAGAGAAAGCTTGATGATAAAAATGCAAGACCTATTCACATTCTGTTGACATTTAGCAAACAGAGAGATAAGTGCTGGTTGTCTCCGTTCACAATTATTTTCACTCATCTCTGAAACCTTATCAATGGGAGAGTATGGTCCACATTCAAAATTTCTTGTCCCTCTTCAGCTAAGTAATTCTGGCAGTGCCCTCAAAGACACACCCACAAGTATGCCTGGATTATTATGCTACATCCAGTCAAATTGACCAGGAAAGCTAACCCTCACATTTCACAAGACAGCTTCTATGGATTCTTTTAATCATTATTTTCCTATTGGTAAAAATCTTGGTGTATCTCTAAAGCAACTTTAAAAAAGCAGGCTTCCATGACAATAGTTTTCTTGGAGTGGGATGTCCTAGAAGAAAAGTAACAAAAAGTGAGGTTGAGAAAATAAATGGAAAGTAAGTGTCCCTTCTTTTGGAAGAATTTGATGAAATAATTCATAAAGAGTACAATACCCTGAGTTTGATTATTTCCAGCCGTCTACTCCTTTTTGGTGGGCCAACTGACCGGCAGAGTGAATGGAATTTTATGTAAGAAGTGGGAAATAGTAAGAGCTGGAGAGGACAGGAACTCCACAAGGAGAGCAACAGAACAAGAAAATTTGAACACAGGGAACTTCCCAGAGACTCATACTCCAACCAAGGACTATTCATGGAGATAACCTAGAACCCTGACAATGCAGCCACTTCTGATGAGAACTGATAGACTAAGATCAGAAAGGAGAGGAGGACCTCCCCTATCAGTGGACTTGGGGAGTGGCGTGCATGCAGAAAGGAGGGGGGAGGGTGGGACCGGGAGGGGAGGAGGGCGGGGCTTATGGGGGGATACAAAATGAATAAAGTGTAATTAATAAAAGTTAAATAAAAAAAAGAGTACACTACCACTATTCATTTATTTATCCATGAGTGGAGTAAATTAATTAAATAAATTCATTGCCAGTAGATGTTAGCAGTATATATTGATACTATATGAATAAGCACATTCCTATATCCACACTGAATGTATTACCTGTAATCAAAATATGCCCCCATAATAATAAACGGTTGACTCACCTCAATGAGTGCCTGAAGTTAGTCAGTTTCTTCCGCAGTTAGTTTTTCAGCCTCAGTGCCTGGCTAAGTCACAGCACTCAGCTGCTTATCTGCATGATTTACTGCTCCATGAGGTGGTAGCCACGGGTTGTAACTGACAGAGTCTACACCTTCACTAAGTTTATGTCTACTAAAATATCCTTCCTTAAATATGATATAATTGTAGCACCACATTTTTTCCTAATTACATTTCATAATTATGAGTTACCATTGTATTATTCAATTATAATATACCTGAAAAGTTGATATTGACCACAGCTTACATGTACTGAAATCAACATATAGGAACATATAGAAACAACATATAGAAACATATAGAAACAAAGGAACCTGTCCAACATAATACATTAGATTAGTAAAGTCCAAATACATCTGATTTCAAATTCTAGACCTTAATCAGTGATATAAATCTCCTTTAAATTTTAAAAGTATCTAAAGGATCATGAAAGGAAGATCTTTGAATTAAATGATTTTATAGGAAAAAAAAAACACTGTTCAGCCCATTTCTTTGTCAAGTACATGAAGAAAAATGAAATGGGCGGTTTAGTGGCTTCCAATGTACAGGAAACATTAACAGCTGGAATGATATTGGATTTAGCATTTGACCATATAAACATTATTTTCCATGTAATTAATGTTGCATTATGCAGCACTTTACCATCTGAAATTACTTTTTGAAACTGGATCTTAAATCTGTTTGAAAAGTACCTTAAGGCTGGAAATATAGTTTAGTTGGGGAACAGTTGCTAAGATATTTGGAAACCTGTGTACTCAGTTTTGAGTACTAGGGTGGGGTTGGGGATAGAAAGAAAGAAGAGAAACAGATTTTGATAAATGCTCAAGTCAGAAGATGCACAGTGTATGTTAGCATATTTTTAAAAATCAGATAAGTCTGCAGTTGTTTTAATTCTTTAAACTTTTATTTTATTGAAGACACAAAGAAATAGATATGCATATATGTTTGCATTTTTTATTTAAAAACCAATTAATTTTTTATTTATGCACTCATAATTGAGAAGTGGGAAAAAGCAAGAACAATTCTATAAATGCAAATAGATATTCTTACAATTAGGAATACTAAAAGAAAAAAGCTAAGTACCCTCCAAATAATTTTGAGGGAATAAAAATATTTTTATAAACATAAGAAATGAGGATTAAGCTTCTTTTCTAAGGTCCTTGTTGTTTAGCTTCTTTAGGATTATAGGCTTCAGTATGTTTATCCTACAGTATATGGGTCATATCCACTTATAAGTGAGTATATATTGTATGTGTCTTTCTGGGCTACCTCACTCAGAATGATCTTTTCTAGTTCCATCCATTTGCCTACAAATTTCATGATTTCCTTGTTTTTAATTACTGAGTAGTATTCCATTCTGTAAATGTACCACATTTTCTGTGTCTATTCCTCTGTTGAGGGACATTTGTGTTGTATCCAGATTCTGGTTATTACAAATAAAGCTGCTATGAACATAGTTGAGCAAATGTGCTTATTGAATGTTATGGTATCTTTTGGGTATATGCCTAGGAGTCATATAGCTGAATCTTGAGGTAGCACTATTCCAAATTTTCTAAGAAAGTGCCAGATTGATTTCCAAAGTGGTTGTACAATGTTACATTCCCACCAGCAAGGAAGGAGAGTTCCCCTTTCTCCACATCCTCTCCAGCATGCATCACCCCTTGAGGTTTTGATCTTAGCCATTCTGATGAGTGTAAGGTAAAATCTCAGGGTCTGTTTGATTTGCATCTCCCTGATGACTAAGGATATTGGGCATCTATTTAAGTGTTTCTCTGCCATTCGATACTCCTCTGTTGAGAATTCTCCGCTTATCTTTGTACTCCATTTTTTGGGCCAACAAGATAGACATTAGAAGTAGTAGAAAATAAGGAATAAGACAGTAGCCTTCCACAGAGGACCTCTGAAAGACTCCACCTGCCAGGATCTCAAAGGAGATACTGAGTCTCATAGCCAAACTTTGGGCAGAATGCCAGAATCCTTATGGAAGAAGAGGGAGACAAAAAGACCTGGAGAGGACAGGAAGAACACACAAGCACAACAAAGAAATAAATACCTGGGCACAGAGGGTGCCTACAGGGACAGATACTCCAACCAAAAATCGTGAATGGAGAGGACCTAGACCCCCTGCTCAGAGGAAACCCATAGGCTGCTCAGTTTTTATGTGGGTTCCCTACTAAGGGGTACAAGGGCTGTCTCTGACATCTATCATCTATCCTTGATGAGACCTGATTAGCCAGGGTCAGATAGAAAGGGAGGAAGTCCTCCTCTATCAGGGAACTAGGGAAAGGGCATAGGTGGAGGGGGGGGTGGAATTGGGAGGAGATGGGGGAGAGGTCTGAAGCAGGAATACAAAGTGAATAAATTTTAATAAATAAGCATATAAATAAAATTACATTAAAATTTTTAAATTAAAAACTGAACAAGAATAGAAATGAAATTATTTTTTAAAATCCAAAAATTTTGCATTGGACAATTTTCAATTTTATGTTCAACTCTGTTTTCTAAATACATATAGATGAATGATTTCTAAATACAAAACAGTTATTGCTCGTGTTTAAACGATCATTATTTCCTCATACTAATTGAGAATCACATGAATGTGAGGTTGCAAATGAGTTAAATTATGAAGGGTGCTCTACACTACTGGTAGAATTGGGTATTATTAAACAAATCCATGAGAATATTTCCCTCTGCACTTTCCTGCCTGTTCCATCAACTTTCTCAGCTCCTTCCCCTTTTCTGCCCTTTCTCAAATCAATTCATTTCTATGCAAATGCCTGCATCCCTCTATGGAGGATATGTGATAAGAAACTAGACTTTCTCCATAGACAGGCTGCTTATTGAGTTTCTTCATCCACCGTTTCTTCAAACAGAAAATCTATGACTACTAGTATTTATTCATTAGAGTGGTGTTTTCCCATCTGAAGCAAGGACACTATTTTAATATCGCTTGAGAGCTACCAGGCGCATCTCTGGTCTCTCACAGCCAGCAGTCTGACTCTGCATATATGTTCTGAGAGGAATATCATCTTAGAGTCCTCCAAACATTCTTGCCTCATAGAATGTCATTCATCTTGCATGCTTCCAGATTTATTCAGCCTCCTTTGTCTTTATGGAAGTTCAACTCAGTAGCTATTGCAACCCTCTGTGCTTTCATTAATCTGTGTAATACAAATGACCACTTAAATAGTTCACCTTTCTTTAAATTATTTTATGAATACCATGCTGATATATTATTTGAACACAATGCTTCTAATTTTCTTTCTGGTCTCAACACCAACTGCCATATCCTCATCTCAAGGAGATATCCATTAAGGAAACAATGAATCAGAATCAGAATCTATGTAGTTATTAAGAAGGATAAATTACAGTGGGTGGAAGCTGTCTTGGTGAAAATAAAAAGCTAGGGTAAAGTAATGAAAGTCTGTTAAATTTGTGAAGTTTCATTATCTCACAGATTTGTATCTTCAAAGAGGGTAGGAGTTCCTGTTTGCATTCTGTTATTATGAGTTTTATATGTCTGCCCAGACTAAACATTTATTCTGAGTTTATCAAGGGTCATGCTTCAATATGAAACTAATATCTGAATCTGAGTTACAAGTAAAGCCATTTTCCCTTCCTAATGATGACCAGCAAGACACAACAAGGCGACATACATCGCTTTTTCTTGCCTCACCACAATAGCCACAGCACCCCTTCTCTTTTGGGTCCTTGTACTGAATTATGTCATAGCGTCCCTGTTTCTCAGAACTTCAGATAACAAACAAACTTCTATCACTTGCTTTCCAGATACTCAAGTTTATAGGTTCTGTGTTCCGGATCCTCAGCCTACACTACTGTGTAAGTTAAGTTCTCAGGATAGATAATGTATGTTTTATCCTGTTTATTGTTTCAGTGTATCTAACACAAGCGTTGTATTTGAAGTGAAGAAAGTTGTCAAATATTAGACTCAATTAACTACTGAGATTAATGCACTTCAAACCCAGTTTGCACTCTTTGGAAAGAGTCATATATTTAGCTTTGCCTTGCACTTGTTTTATTTCTTCTTTTGAATTCTGCTATACCTATATAGTCAATGCTATTTTCAAATAAACTCAATTATTTGCTTTAGATGTATGAGAAGATAAAATAATGTACAATTTCATTTTCAGTTCAAATAATAAATTTTCAAAAGATAGTACACTTCCACGCTCCTCTGTTATTTAAGTGTATTTCCACAATTTGCTTAGTATAAGTACAAGAAAAAAAATACAACTTTGAATGCATTATAGCATTAACTGTAAAAGAAGTCTTATAAAAAGTCTACAAACTAATTCTTGTTTTTTAAAAGATTTGCTCATTTTTATTTTATGAATATGAATGTTTTGCCTTCCATGTATGCATGTTTGTTGTCTGTGGTTGCCAAGAAAAGGTATTAGATTCCCCACAACTGGAGTTACAGGTATTTTGAGACACGATGTGGATAATGAGAGCCAGACCTGGTCCTCTGCCAAAGCAACAAATGCTTCTGACTGCTGGGCCATCTCTCCATTTCCCATAACCTAATTCTTCAAATATTTAAAATAGAGTATGAGGCATTTTGATGCATCTTTGATCTGCTTCCATGTTCTCTGCCTCCCACTCAAATTAGTTTGCCCTCTAAATTTTACCATTTCTGTCAATGATGTTTTGTCTTTGGAATACAGAAATTAAAGTTCCACCTATCCTAGCTATTTACCTCTTGAAAAGAAGTCTCTTTGCTGAAGAACTGTTATAACTTATTGAAAATTTGTTATGCTATCACTCATCCCTTCAGGGCCCTCTTGAACAGAAACATTTTAGACAATTAAACAAGACATCCTGAAAATAATACTCTTCACTCTGTGTAATTATATATAAGCCTACAAGTATTTCTGTAAAAACATGAGTTGATAAAAGGTGAAAATCATCAACAATAAGATTACCTTTTATTGTTTCAGTCACTCTGTAAAAGAAAAAAGAAAGCAAAGGCATTACCTTTATTCTTTTCACCAAGTTAGATAGTGGTCAGCTTTCCAGACCTCACAAATTTTTTGTTCTTTTAGTACTGTTTGAGACCATTTGCCAAATGAAAACAAACTTGTGTAAAACACTATTGTCTAACAAAAACTTGAAAATTCAAAATACTTATTTTAATCCCAGCACTTTAGAGGCAGAGGCAGGCAGATCTCAGTGAGTTCAAGATCACCCTGGTCTACAAAGCGAATTGTAAATGTATGGTTTTCTATGGCTGCCATTGTTCTAAATAATCACATGAAGATTCTTATATTTATTAAAAGCTCCAGGCAGCACAGCTAGGCAGATACACAGCTATTCTAACCCTACCTACTTCCCATGACATAACCTTTTACCTGCCATCTTAGTCTTGCCTTGCAATCTCCTTAATCTGTGTTCCAAAGGCAACCTCACTGGTCCCCACCTAAGACCCTTTCTCTCTTTTTCTGGGCCTGGAAGTCCCACCTATAGCTCTTTGTTTGATCAATCAGAATGTGATGGAGTACAAAGCTAAGGCAGAAGATCCTTCATAATAATTACAATTCCAAAGTCTGGCCATTAACCAGAACTCTACCAACACAGAAATCAGCATTTGAATACACAATGTTACATAATGCACAAAAACATCACCCCAACAATGTGTTTCAGGAAAACCAGGGCTGCTACAGAGAGAAACCCTTTCTGAAAAAAAAAAAAAAAGCAAAAAAAGAAAAACAGACTTTAGTAAATCATACATGTTCTTAAAATGTACTCATGAGTAATTGAGGCATAAACTATATTTATCAAATAATTTTTGTACCTGACATTTGGATAAGACTTTAGGCATGAAAGCAGAAAGTTCTTTCTGTCATAATAATAATAATAATAATAATAATAATAATAATAATAATAATAATAATAATAACAATAATAATAATAATATAACCAAAACATGGTTTTAGTGATCTGGTGTGGCAGAAATTGTTTCATCCAGTTCATCTCAGCTTCTCCTGTTCAGCATTTTATCCTTGCCATTCTTTCATGGGTACAGCTTCCTAACAAATACTACTAAGTTAAAATCTCTCTTGAGTTTTTTCCACTGCAACCCAAACTGGAACACTATGTTTCAGGAACTCTCAGAATCCTCCAAATGTGTATACAAGCTTTATTTTATAAGGGGATGTGAAGTTCCCTGTGACAGATTCCTCCTCTAGTCAGATTTTACATCAAAAAAATTTAAACAGTATTCTTTAGCACTGTGAAGAACAACTAATTAATTACCTGTAAAAGATGAATTAATATCAGTTTTGTCCTTTGAATTGATTCTGACAAGTTCAGCCCAACAACTGATGCACACATATCAGCCATTCAACAGCTGTCACATTATGAATGGGCGAAATATAAAAGTAAATCAATGAATGTTTGAAAAGCAAAAACACACTCTTCTAAGGTAAAAAGATAAATGACTAATCCATCAACCTTGAAAAAGAGATGACTAAGCTTTGGGGCCTGGGGAGTGCTTCTGGCCATCTCTTTCATTTTTATAATTTTTTAAAAGAACACATGAAAACACAAAAAGGTGAAGATACAACCTGAAAAAAAAATGTTTTTGAAGATTGTGAGGTACTTATGAAGTTGGGGCCATGATTTCTTGCCTTAAGCCCTGCTGAATCTGTTTTTCTTTATCCTCTCTCTCTCTCTCTCTCTCTCTCTCTCTCTCTCTAGTTTATAAAGAAAGTATCTCAGGGTATTTCACAGAGTGAGAGTAGACAGCATCCACTCCTGACAAGTCATTATTGCCTATCATGCTGGGATTGAGTGCAGGACTGCAGAGTGTCTGCTCTATGGGCCTCTTCTGTAAAAGCATGTGGGATTCAAGCATCGGAATCTTAAATGTGCACAAGAGCTCAAAGAGTACTTGATTGATTTACACCACAGGACAGGGCTGACAGAGGAATTGCAGTTTAGTTCAGCAGGATTGCACTCAGCACCCTGGGAAAAAGTCACCTTGCATTAAGTTGACCACTATGTGGTTATCACCACCTGCTGAACATTTTTATGACTTGATGTTAGGTGAGTTCAGCTTGTCTTTTGAAACTTGTAATTAAAAGCATTTCCTTGAAAAGGAAACATCAAAGTGTGAAAGAACGTATCTAGAAAGCTCTGAATAAAAAATACTAAAGGAGAGTGAATGAAAGTGTAGGGAGAAGTATGCTGTGTGTCCAACTAGTCTATAGCCTTCTTGGTAGTTATGTAAGATGACAGTATGTTTGGCAGAGCTCCTTTCTGAGTTCGATGATAGCATAACTTTTAATCATTAAAATATTGAAGTCCTGTGAAAAGTTTCACTTACCACATATTCACGGTTCTACTTTGTATAGGAAGAAGCCTCTAGGGGAAAATTCTGCTTTCTAATTAAGATCATATTTTAATGAGTTTTCATTAGACTATGTTCATTGCAGAGAGAGAGAGAGAATATGAAGTTTGGAAAGTAGGGAAGTGGGGAGGAAGAGGGAGGTATTTGGAGAGGGAAAAGAATGGGATAAAAATATATTTTGTGTAAAATATTTCACAAAGTACTTTTAAATCAGAATATGGTATACAATAAAATATTTTGAATATTTTAATCATAACTTTAAGTTTATTAGAATCTTTCCCACATTTTCATATGCCAGTAATATTTCCTATCACATCTGGATATATTCCAAAATGCTCTGATAGACACAGCTCTGAGGCCTGAACACGTGCCCAAAGCTCCTGAGTCCAAACGGAGCTGCCCACACGGTGCTCTACTGCAAATGGCACGGAGCTTTGTTTCTAATATAGAAGGGGATTTTCTGGGATTTCTTTGTTTGATTTTGGGTTTTACCCTAAAGGGTGGTTTTATTTACAGAAAGAATAATCAGAGGTTTACTTGATCTTTTAAAAATATCAACAAATTAAATTTATATAATTATGAAAAGAATCCTTAACGGTTTTAAGTTCAAACTCTACTCCAACTATGTGTTTGGCCCAGTGTGGATTTATTTCCATGGACTTTCAGTAACTTTTGGTTTCATGTACAAGCCTAGTTATGGATTTCACTGACAGATGGCAATCTTGTGAGATTGAATATCTTACTGGTTTTAGATAGAAAGATAGATAGATAGATGATAGATAGATAGACAGAGTTAACTATAAATATTTGTGGGACTGAAATTTTCTTTTCTCTCTTCTAGCAATTAAGCAATAAGTATCTATTAGCCCTCAAAGTTGGAGGATTTGTTTTACAAAGGCACCAGCTTCTCTTTTTTTGTAAACCTAAAGGTCAAATGTGTGTCCATGAGTTGTGCCCATCACCTCCCATAGGTTTTCTATTCTTCTGATTGGATTTGACTTCCATTACATCTGTAGATGAGTGAACACACTAACTGTTTTAGATTAAATGTTTTTTAATTAGAATGGGTACTTTAGCCTTTCTTGTTTATTGACACCATATGACTCTTTTATATACTTAAATAATAATTGGTCCAATGTGAAGTATTTCTTTACTAATACTGTTGCAACTCTATTAGTTGCAATAAACTATCTTTTTATTTAATTTTATTTGTTATTATTATTTATGTTTTATTAACTCTGTATCCCAGCTGTATTCAGCTCCCTTATTCCCTCCCAATCCCACCCTCCCTCATCTCCTCCCTGCCCCCAATCCCACCTCCCTCCCTCAACTCCTCCCTGCCCCTTTCCAAGTCCACTGATTGGGGAGGACCTCCTCCCCTTTCACGCAATAAACTATCTTAGAAGCCAACATTTCCCATGTCTGATGTTGATACTGCAAGAGAGTCCTCTCAAAATGGCTGAGAGATGGCTTTCTCATTTTTTAATACACTAGTTTTAACATGACTTATTTTCTAAAAGGAAAGACTCTTACAAAGGAAGTAACAGTTATTTTTCAACTAGGAATGGAGATTGCCAGTTGGGGTGACTAACCTTTGGTAACTTTTTAATGTTATGGACTTAGAATTAATTATGCAGATCACTAGGAGCATCAGAGAACTTCTCAGCTTGCAAAGCTTTGTGAAAGCTCCTGAAAATGCCTTCTCACTATTTATATATTTCAGCCCAGTGTGGCTTCTCATTTGTATATTGTACAGAGAAATAGTCCTAACAAATATAGTTTCTCTTTGCTTTCCTGAAGCCTATGGTTCTTTTGTATATCACTCATTTCTCCGTTTTTGATGGAAGACAAAGAAATATGTTTCTACCTCCGAGAAGCAAACTATACATTCTCAAAGGGAAATAGGAACTGACAGACTTCCTTGAGTAAAAAGGAAATAGTGCACTGTGAGGTCTGGACTCACCTAGGAATTCTGAGGTCCCTTTAACAGACAACCACTCAGCCTAAAAAATTTTAAAAAAATTAAAAAAATAAAAATAAAGACTTAGTGTATAGGCATAAGGTATAACATTTCGAAAACACGGATTTTCATGTGAAATTGGGCTACACGAAATTATAGTAGTTCAAACAGTTAAAAATCAGGAAAACTCAAATTCATCCGTTAAATTTATTCAGGCCTCCAGCATCTAGTTTGCCATTGAATGTCCTTTAATTTAATGTGCTTCATGTGTCTAACAGAATCCATCTCAATGACAGAAGGGCCTACACTCTTTTTGAAAGTTTCCCTAGAAATCACTTCTGTAAGTTCAGATTGCAGTTTCTGTGCTTTCTCTGTAAAAATTCTAGTTTGCACCATCTTTCAGCCAGCACAGTACTTTGGTAAAAATTGTGTCCAAAATTTCATAGCTTCTTCTTTCTTTAGACCCATTTGTTTTATTTATCATTCACTTATTTATTTAATCATTTTACTGCCATTTATTGGACTAGGGAAGAGGGATAAAGGAGGAAGAGGAAGAGAGAGTGGGGCCTGTGGAGATTAGGGAGTGGGTTACAACTGGCATACAAGGTGAATAAATTGTAAATAATAATAATAAAGACATGAGTACTTCTGGCAAAAAAAATTATACCCTTTGTCAATAATTATAATATTCTCTCGTTATTCTCTGATTGTCTAATTTTTCTATCTGCTTCTTCAACTGACTGGATCAATTCCAACTCTTTTTTTTGGAAAGGGTTTCCCTGACATTGGATTCATTTTCTCTTTCTATTCATACTTGTAACAGATTGTATAGTCCTGCAAATACAGCAAGTCTCCATTCATCAGTCCTGATGAAACCTGATAGGCTAGGATCAGATGTAAGGGGAGGAGGGTTTCTCCTATCAGTGGATTGAGGTAGGGATATGGATGAAGAAGAAGTAGGGAAATTGGGATTGGGAGGGGCCAGGGGGGAGGCTACAGTTGGGATAAAAAATGAATAAACTGTAATTAATAAAAAACTTAAAAAAAGATGATAGCCTTAAAGGAAACACTGGAACCCCAGACTCCTTGTCTTCATTTCCCTCAGTCTCTCATCATGAGGTGTGTGGTTTCCCATTTTGATGATCTGTCTATATAAATCATGAAAGCAACAGTGCTAATGACTCACTAAAACCCCTGATGTCATGAGGTTCTCAGCCATTTTTTTTTTCCTGTATAAGTTGATCAGCATGGCTATTTGTTCAGTGTTGAAAAGCCAAGTAACATGTTTTTCTGCCGCTCTTATCAATATCATGATTGGTGGTCAAAAGTTTAATAAGAAAATGTCTGCCAAATTTACTCACATATCTTTTCATTGACTTTTACATTTATCTATTTCCTACTTCTTTATGCAAAATGATAAGCATTGGAACAAGCGCCCACTCTTTTATTCCTGAATTTGTATTCTGGTTTCAAAGAGAGCTCTTCTTATTTATTCTGTTCAATACTAACAATGCAAGTGATTTTCCTTACCAAGTGGTAGTGCATCACACTGCAAAGATTTGAGAACTGAACATATCTTTTAAATAAACTGTTATCACTCTAGCCTTATTTTCCCCTTTAGAACATTTGAGTTCTAAAAGTTTAATTTTTAATAGCAATTTATGTCTTCTGTTGTGCCAGATATCATTTATTGAAATAATTAACTCTCAAAATTAGTAATCTTTGACTAACATTCCCTGAGCAATAACAGATAATTTAAAACCCTAATGCATTTGACAAAATTAGAAGATTTATTTTCTTTTTATTGCCTCACCAAAAATGGAACCAGATCACAACACTAATTACAACACATGTGCTCTCTTGTTGGAATCAAATTGATTTAGCTGCATAAAGAAATCAATCAAGGCATTGTAAATTATCAACAAGCAATCATATCTTGTCTAAAGTACCATTCATTAAACAGTGAATTATAATAGTGTGCCTTTCTCAATATATCCCTACCTAATGCTTTTAAATCAAATTTGAAACAAATTGTAAAAAGCTGTCATTAATTTACTGAAGAAATATATCTGATTTTCTATGGTTTCTTCAAGTTTTATTTTAAACACATTGGCCAGAGTAGCAGAAAAATAATGAAACATGTAAATCATGCCAGTCTCTGTTGCTCAAGTCTATATGAGTACAGAACCCAACCCAGTTTGCATAAGGAATTGCAGGTCATCCAAGGAACACAGTGAGACCCTATCTCAAAGCAACAGGAACAAAAATTAAAAATGAAAGAAAGTAAACACATCAAACTGCCTGACCTCATAGAGCTCAGATCCTAATATTACACTAAAAAATGACAAATGCTATAAAAAGACTGAAGTTTTAGTAGGTTGAAGTTCTGATATAATAATTTATAATTTATTTCAACAGTCAGCAATCAAATTAAGGCTATTTCTGGAAACAACATTTGGAGAACATTGTGTTATATAAGTGGGGTTCTTATGATAAAGTTACGGCCTACACTATTTCTCTTTTTGCCAATGATTGTTTTTACTGTTTGCGCCCTGTTGTAATTATAAAACCATTCATTTTTAGCTCTATGGAAACGTCGATGGGCCGTATGAGAATTGCATTGAACGGTTGCATTTATAGGATCACTGTCCTCACTATCTGCTGATCCATGGACATGAGAAGTCACAATCCTTGCTCTCCTGTTGTCATGACAACAGGCTCCTACAGTAGCAATTGTATGTAGAAAAGATCTACCATGGCTTACAGTTTGTAGGCTGCACTTCCACAGAGTGAGGGGCAGAGAACAGAGCACAATCTTCAGATTTTTCTCTCGTGACTTGCCTTAATCATACAGTGTTCAACTTCGAAAGGTCCCAGCACCATTAAGTTAATGTCACAAACTAGTGATTGTTCATTCAAAACACATATTTTAAGTTATAACAGGAATCTTTTTCCAGTGTTTTCAGTTTTCTTAGTTTTATTTATGGATTTTATTGCAGAGATCTTTCCTTTCCTTGGTTAGATTTATTCCTAAGCACATTCATCATTCAGTAGCTGATGGACATTTAGGCTCATTATTATTATTATTATTATTATTAATATTGTCATGAAAGGAGAAATAAAGAACATGGACATTTTATGTTTAGGAGGATACAGAGTACACTGAGAATACACTTTTATTGATTTTACATCTCCCCAAATCATCTTAACACTTCAGTACTCCACCTCTTTGTTTCTGTGCCTTTTCTTTCACATAAAAAATCAGAGTATTAAGGAATCATTCATAATGAAGCTATTCTTAAATACAGATTTACATATAGTGTTCTTAATATGTTAACTTAGTCATGTAATTGTAGTTTTGGTTCTGAAGAAAGAGTAATTGATTTTATTTTTTTATTGTAACACGAGACTTATTTTGTTTCCTACATATCAATGTTCTTTAATTAAATAAATAAATAAATACTGCATTTAATACCCTTTTCAATAAGTTTGAAGATTTCTGAGAACAAGTCTCTTTACTCAATTGTGATTTCCTTAAGGGCAAGTATGTTGGCTTTTCCTCCCATGTCTCTGCTACCAGATAAGAGATGTTATTCATAGGTGGGTGGGTTTATTTCTGGGTCTTCTATTTGGTTTCATTGATCCCATTCTGTTTCTATGCTGATACCATGCAGTTTGTATTACTATTATTCTGTAGGGCAGTTTGAGATCAGGAATACAGATACCTTCAGGTGATCTGTTGTTGTACAGGATCGTTTTGAAAATTCTGTGGTTTTTGTTTCTGCATATGAAGTTGAGAATTTTTCTCTCAAGTTCTGTAAAGAATTCTGTTGGTATTTTCAGGGAATTGCATTGAATCTGTAGATTGCTTTTGGCAGAATGGCCATGTTTTCACAATGTTCACCCTACCAATCCATGAGCACAAGAGATCTTTCCATCTTCTGATATCTACCCACCCACCTATGAATGCTTGATTTTTGACAAAGAAGCCAAAACCATTCAATGGAAAAAAGACAGCATCTTCAACAAATGGTTTTGGTACGACTGGATGTCTACAGGCAGAAAAATGAAAATAGATCCATATTTATCACCCTGCACAAAACTAAAGTCCAAGTGGATCAAAGACCTCAACATAAAACCAGTCACACTAAATAGGTTAGAAGAATAAGTGGGTAAGAGCCTAGAACTCATTGGCACAGGAGACAACTTCCTGAACAGAACACCATCAGCACAGGCACTAAGAGCAACAATCAATGCAAAGCAGAAGGCACTGTCCTTAGAACAAACAACAGCCTACAGACTGAGAAAGGATCTTCACTAACCCTATATCTGACAGTGAGCTAATATCCAGAATATGTAAAAAACTAAAGAAGTTAAAAAGCAACAAATTCTCCGGATGAGACCTAACAGACTACGATCAGAAGGGAGAGAAAGAAGACCTCCCCTACCAGTGGATTGGGGGAGGATGCATGGAGAAGGTGGAGGGAGGGAGGGAATGGAAGGGGAGGAGGGAGAGAACTACAGTAAACTACAGGGGATACAAAGTAAATAAAGTGTAATTAATAAAAAAATTTAAAAAAAGATGTTATAAACAAACTTTTATGAAACCGTTAGAAATCCTGCTAGATCACCTAGTATGATATTAAACAGTGACAAACTCTAGATGGGTCAAATAAAATTTTATTTTTCAGTGTTTATCTCCTATTTTAATAATGATGTTCAGAGTAAAATTATACTTTAAATAGACCACAAATCATGTATATATTCTGTTGTTTCTTCAGTATAGCATATATATATTTGCCCAATAAAGTATGTATTAGGTCTTATGTTATAGTCAAGGGAAAATAATGCGATAAATGCTATGAAGATGTTTAGAAAAAGAAGAGGAATCACTGATTTTCTTCTGGATGGCTAACCAAGCTGCAGAAAGTGATGGCTCTTTAGCTGCTGCTGAGCACATGAGCTATGACAGTGATCTCAATGAGCCATGTTATCCAATACAATCTTTAAAGCAAACAATTGCAACAGTCTATGGTAGGGAAACCAGTAATACTTCTCCATAAGTTTGGTGTTTTCTTCACCCTGTAAAGAAATATGCCATTTAAAAGCATGCCATCTAGAGACAAGAGAAATTTAAACTGAGCCCACTCAGCACAGAAACATTTAATTCAAAGTCTTCACATAATTTCCTTTTGTTTCAGCTGTTACTAAGAAATATCCCCCTGCTTTATCACATGTTAATTTTAAGCTTCAGTGGTGTTGGCTTTGAAACATACAAAGGACTTCTGGGATTCCATTAATTTAGGCAGGAGTGCCTGTTATGGAGAACTTGATTGCCTGCTAGCAGAAGGATTTACTCTTGTTATTGATTTGTTGGCAAATATATTGGGTGAAAATCCCCTGATATTGCATGCAGTTGTGCATTCCAAATTTTATTGGATCTGTGAGCCATTTTTGTCTATGTTTAAGTTGCGATATCTTTGTATGAACAGAAACATCCAGATGTTAACTGCAGATCAGCATTCTCTGTTCCTCAGATGTACCCTGGGCTTGTCCCTGATCCTCAGTTGTAGCAAGTGCTTTGATTACTTTTGCTTTTTTTTTTTGTCACTATGAAATCATTCAGCAGAAAATGAAGCATAAGATTCACTTTAAGTTAGCTAACTGTAGACAACAACTTGGCCCTGACAGAACAAAAGATTACAGAGGTAGGCTTAATAACTTAGCTAAGTCAAAAAATTCTTTTCTCGTATTGTCCAAATTCTATCCTATAAAATAATGCATTTTAGCTAACTCTTATTACATATTTAATTTTAAAATTAAGAAAGTATATGTATACATGTATACTTTTATATGCATGCAACAGAAATTAATAAAAAGGCCATAATTTTGAAAAAGAACAAGAAGAGTATGTGGGAGAATTTGGGGAGAGAAAATAGAAGTAAGAAATATAAATATATAATTATAAAAGTAAGAAAAGTAAAAGAAAACATTTGTAAAAATTTTCACTAGCTATAATGTGTTTAAGCCAATTTCAATTTTAAACCCAGTAAAAGATAAATCAAATATGTTTAGAAAGTGCCATCCAGTAGAATTATAAAGCCCAGTTTTAGTATGTAGCATCTGCTATTTTACAGCATTGAGAGAATCTTTATTCAAAATGAAGGGCCAGAGTTGTCAAAACTTAAATCTGCTAACATTTCCAATTTAGTGATCACAGCAATAAAAATGGAATTTACTTAACCTTTGATGTGTCTTCCAACATATAGATTAAGTCCACAGAAATGTCAGTGTCTGGCCCTCAGGAGTGAACACTGATCTCAGGGTGAAACAGTCACTAGAAAAGAAAAAGAAAGAAAATGTAACATCAGTATACCATAATAAAAAGGAAGAAGGAAAGAAAAAATGCATCCCTCTCACTAAATTTAAGCAATGTGTTTTCCACATTGCATTTTCAATCAATGCAGTGTCTTCAGTTTTAAAGGATGAAGTAGCATTTTTCTACCAGCTTAGGTAGCTTTTCACATTTCACTACTTACTCCCTTGGGGTAAAAAAAAAAAAAAAAAAAAAAGGAAGAATAATGGGAACAGGAAGTTGATCCAAGAAAACAAGTCACATGAGAGATGTCTGTGAAAGTCAGAACTCAAATGTTTGAGAGTATGGACTGAAAAAATGTGTATTTAATGGATAGAACAGGACATTAAACTGACCTGCAGTTATCTACACCCAAGAACGTATACAGCAACTATCTTTACACTCCCAGTGTTATACATTTATACTTCCCCTTATTCTGCTAAAGGCAAAGAAAAGAATATGACTTTACATTTTAGTAAATTATTAACTATCTCTGGCAAACCAATAATTTAGGCTCAGTTTTAGTTGGTTAAAAAGAAATAAGCAAGTAAATAAAATTTTCCCTTATAAGGTATGTGCTATGGATTCTGGGATATCAAATAGGAAAATAACACACTGAATTATTGACTGCCTCATGTTTTATCTCTAGACAGAATTCACCACTGTCAACAACCTCTAAACTGTTGAAAAAATGATGTTCTTGCAAGTTTTCAGATGCTGCAAAGGTGTCTTATGGTTCTCAGGAGACATGCTGACCCTTAAAATATACATCTGGCCCTCTACAGTAATTCCTTACTCCTCCCTTGATTTGTTTTGTACTACACTAAATCTTGTTGAAAATAATTCCCATTTGGTCTCAGGTATTCTCTGTATGAAATCTATTTCTGTTTCTGTACTGTATATACATTTACTTTTGTTTATGGCATCATTATTTGTAGTTTTCACACACCCAGGTCCTATCCAATCTTACACATTCCTCAGCCATGTCACCTCTGACCTTGTAGATGCATGATAGAACTTAACTAAGTCCCATCTGAAGTATCTTTATGGTATATCCAAAGATTGTCATGAGTGAGGTAACCCAGAAGCAGAAAGACACACATGGTCTATACTCACTCATAAAATAGGATAAACCTACTAAAATCTATAATCCTAAAGAAGCCAAACAACAAGGAAGACCCTAGGGAAGATGTTCAATCCTCATTCAGAAGGTCAAATGCGATAGACCTCGGAAGCAGGAGAAGACAGGGAACAGGACAGGAGCCTACTACAGAGGAACACTGTAAGACTCTACCAAACAGTGTATCAAAGCAGATGCTGAGGTTCATAGTCAAATTCTGGGCAGAGTGAAGGTAATCTTAAGAAAGAAGGGGGAGATAGAAAGACCTGGAGGGACAGGAACTCCAAAAGGAGACCAACAGAGCCAAAAAATGGGACCCTAGGGTCCCTCTAGAGATTGTTATCCCAACCAAGGACCGTGTATGGAAAAAACCTAAAACCCCTGATCAGATGTAGCCCAAAGACTCAGTCTCCAAGTGGGTACCCTAGTAAGAAAAACAGGGACTATCTCTGACATGAATTTGGTAGCTAACATTTTGATCACCTTCCACTGAAGGGATAACAGTCTTTCCAAGTCACAGAGGAAGACAATGCAGCCAGTCCTGATGAGACTGATAAGCTAGGGTCAGATGGAAGGGGAGGAGGACCTCCTCTATCAGTGGACTTGGAGAGGAGCATGGGAGGAGATGAAGGTGCATGGGGGGAACTGGGAGGGTATGAGGGAGGGAGTTACAGCTGGGGTACAAAGGGAATAAACTGTAATTAATAAAAAATAAATTAATTAAAAAAATTATAAATCACCAAAAATTTGGTTTAGTTCATGAGTGTAATTTATTCTACCAACAAATAGTTAAAATATTAATTGGATTTTATTTATTTAAGTCATATTGGCTTAAATCACTTCCTAAAATGTGTATATACCTCCCATAATTTCTACTTTCAGCAATAGTTTTTAGCTTAATTAGTACTGCATTTTTAAAATTAAGCTGTCTATAAAAAAAACGAATTTGAAAATTCAAACCTGGTAATCTTACTGCTGTGTTTTCATTTCTTTGTGAAAGCTCACACAGATTTTTACCATGAGCATATGACTACTTTTGTTAAAAGTATAATAGGCAACTTTGAAATAACGAAATGTGACAAATTCATTTTAAATATATGTTATTTCTTTATTAGATATCATCTAATTTATTCACTTGTTCTTTACAGAAAAACATTCTGATTTGGCATTCCCCTCAGTAAAAAGAGCTAAAACATCTCGTTCAGTTCTAACTGTAGGCTGTAGTACCAAATGTGTAGATTATCTAGGTCATAAAAGTAGATAATTCATTATAAAACAGCTTACTATAGAGGACAACACATGACTTCTCTAAGCTATCACCTGGTTTTATGTATTATCTGGTTCATCTCCTGAGTAAACTTGACCCCTCTCAGCTCCTGAATTTTATTGCCTCATTACTCATGGTAAAAGATGAAAATCACTAGAAATTGCCTCTCAAACTCTATTTCTTCTAATTGAAAATATTTCTTAATCACATTGAGTAGACTTTTTAAAACATTTGCATTTAAAATACAGAGGAGGACTTTGCAGCCAGTCCTGAAGATACCTGATAAAAGAGGGTCAGATGAAAGGGGAGAAGATCCTTCACAATCAGTGGACTTAGAAAGGGGCAGGGAGGAGATGAGGGAGGGAGGGTGGGATTGGGAGGGAATAAGGGAGTGGGATACAGCTGGGATACAGAGTTGATAAAATGTAACTAATAATAAAAAAAATTAAATTAAATTTAAAATATACAGTATTTAAATTCTCTGGTTCTGAAAAATCTTGAATTAAGATTTCTTTCAGTTTGTAACTTTATGATAGACTAACACAGATTAGGAAAAAGTTTCTATGATGCACAGCCATTGTTAATTCGTAGTATGAAAATTTCCCTTCCACATGTTTATACAATGTGTAGTATACTGTTGTCCTTCTAATAGTGCTTTAACTGAAATGGACTTACATCACTTCTCCAAACCTTTCCTCCCTCCTGTCCCTCCTTTGAAACTATCTAATTCCATCCATTCTAAGGAGCATAGCCTCTAATTATATTTAACTATATTTTTATATGTGTATATGCACAATTATATATATATATAATTATGAATTATATATATATAATTCATATACCTATGTATTCATTGCTGAGTGTGTTTTTGTTATTGTGTATATGGTTTCAAGTCTGACCGCTCTGCATTTGGCAACCAATAATAGGCTCAGTCATGGAAAAGCTTCTCCTTACAGCAGCCATTTGCACTGACGGCTGCTGTTGCTCAAGTCTAGTTTATGCAAACATTTCTGAGACAGACCATTTCCCAGAAGACTTCCTGTTATGCTGGCTCTTACTGTATTTCTGACCCATTTTCCATGTTTCCTGAGACAGAGATGTAGAAGCTGTGATACAGATGTATCCTTTGGGGTTTTGGCCTACCACAACCCCGTTAATCCTCATATCTTGTCCAGTTGTGGATTTTTAGATTATCTCCATCTCCTATGGTAGCTACAAGTTATCTGTGGGGTTAAGGATAATATTTAGATTGTATTGAGTAACTATGCTGATCAGGCAAAGTGGTAGTAGATTCTTTTCTCAAGACCATCACCTCAGTAGTTATCCTGGGAGCCCAGCGTGGTTTCCAGTAGCAGGAATGACTTCTCTCCTCTTAACTGGAACATATTACCAGTTACACAGCTGCTGGTTGCTACTAACATGCAATTGTCACTTCTTGCACTTTTATGAATATGTTGCCGAACTGGTAATTGATGTGCTTCATAAGTGTTGAAGCTCACTGTGAATATTTAATTGCTTCCCTCGCATGGCAACTTGTCTACTATCTAGGAACATGAAAACCATACCACAGGAAAGAGACTTTTACATCATTTCCATTTCTAGTCATCTGAGTCATGTGTCCTAAGTGTGTGGTGTTGTCAGCAGCACAGGGTGCCCTCAACACCTCTGAGGCACAAAGAGTCCATCGATAAACCTTTATGTTTTAGGAATCACTAGGACTACTCTGATCCACCCTCCTAAAGAAGAGTCTCATGTCTTTTACTGGGATTTCATGTATGTATGATTCTTCTGGGAAGCATTGTTAGACCATGTGGTTTAAGTTCTTAAGGCCATTAAGTGATAACTGAGACTTCAGAAAACTAAGCAAGGAAACAATCAGTTGAGTATTAAATAAACTCACAGAATGAGAGAGAATATTTGCATGTATAGATTATTCAAAGGATTACTATCTGTAATATTTAAATATCTCAAGATATAAGTATAAAGGAAACAAAGGATCCCACCCACTAAAAAAAAAAATGGACTAAGGATGTAAACAAAGAGTTCTCAATAGAAGACATTAAAATGACTAAGTTGTATCTCAAAGGTGTTTATTATCATTAGCAATCAAAGAAATGTTAATTACAATCACTTTGAGATTTAATCTCTCCCCAGTCTGAATGTCTATATCAACAAAACAACTGGCAACAAATGGAAACTAGATTGTGAAAAAAGAAGAATGATTCATGTGAATGTGAATTGATATAGTCACTCTGGAAATCAGTATGAATGGCCATCAAAAATCTAAAAATCAGTCTTCAATATGAACTACTAATTGGCATATACCTAAAGGACTTGACATCATCAATTCTTGCTCAGCAATGTTCATTTGCCTCCATATTCACAATCCCAATAAATTGGTGCCACCAAATATCCTTCAAAAATGAATGGATTATGAAAATGTGGCATCTATAAACAATGGAATATAACTCAACTGTAAAGAAAAGTAAAATCATGAACTCTACAGTTAAGTGAATAAAATGGAAAAAAAACATTGAGTGAGAAAACAGAGATCTATAAATACAAACTCCACATATTTTCACTCATCTGATTGTGATACGGAATCTTACACCCATCAGAAAGGATAAGATCAAAAACTCAAGTGACTTTCATGATATTTCCTGCAATCTGCCCAAAATTTGGCTACGAGTCTCAATATCCACTCTAATACCCTGCTGGGTAGAGTCTTTCAGAGGCCCTCTGTAGTAAGATCCTGTCCTGTTCCTTATTTTCACCTTCTTCCAAAGTCTATCCCATTTGCCTTTCTGAATGAAGATTGAGCATCTTACCCAGGGTCCTCCTTCTTGCTTAGTTTCTTTAGGTGTACAGATTTTAGTATGATTATCCTATATTATGCCTAATATCACTTATATAGCCAAAATTTGGGAGGAGTACAGGGAATCTTATGAAAGAAGGGGAAGATAAAAAGACCTGGAAGGAGCTCCATAAGGAGAACATCAGAATCAAAAAGTCTGGGTCTTGGTGTCTTTTCTGAGACTGATGCTCCAACCAAGGACCATACATGGAGATTACCTGGACCCCCTGCACAGAGGTAGACCATGGCAGCTCAGTCTCCAAATAGGCTCCCTAATAAGGGGAGCAGGGACTGTCTCTGAAATCAACTCAGTGGCTGGCTCTTTGATTACCTCCCCCCTGAAGGGGGAACAGTCTGACCAGGACACAGAGGAAGACTAGGAAAGAGAGTCATGATGAGACCTGATGGGCTAAATTCAGATGGAAGGGGAGGAGGTCCTCCACTATCAGTGGACTAGGGAAGAAACATGGGAAGAGATGATGGAGAAAGGGTAGGATTGGGAGGGAAGGAAGGAGGGGGCTACAGCTGAGATACAAAGTAAATAAATTTTAATAATCAATCAATAAATAAATAATGAAAAGATAAAGAAAAGTCTTCCCTTTCATAGGTCCTGAAGAAAATAACCCAGAGAGAACTAGGCACACCTAATAATGTGACAACACATGCTGGAGAGTTTGTGGAGAAAGGGGAACCCTCCTCCATTGCTGGTGGGATTGTAAATGTGTACAACCATTTTGGAAATCAATCTGGCTCTTTCTCATATGGCCAGGAATAGTCATACCTCAAGACTCAGCTATACCATTCCTGGGAATATATCTAAAAGATGCTCGACCATACAATAAGTACATTTGCTCAACTATGTTCATAGCAGCTTTATTCGTAATATCCAGAATTTTTAAACAACCCCGATGTCCCTCAACCAAAGAGTAGATACAGAAATTGTGGTATATTTATACAATGGTATACTGCACAGCTATTAAAAACAAGGAAATCATGAAATTTGCAGGCAAATGGGTGGAATTAGAAAAGATCATCCTGAGTGAGGTAACCCAGAAGCAGAAAGATATGCACGGTATATACTCACTTATAAGCAGATATTAGCCATTTAATATGGGTAAACATACTAAAATCTGCAGACCTAAAGAAGCTAAACAACATGAGGACCCCAGGGAAGACACTTCATTTTTATTCAGAAAGGAAAACAGGGTGGACACAGGAAGCGGTAGAAGAGAGGGAACAGGAAGGGAGCCGACCACAGATTCTTATCTGCAAACCCTCTGTTGCGGGTATACAACATGGAGTGATCACAGTATCCAGGAAAGTATACATAGAGCATAGGTGAGGGCACTTGGGAAGGTAATAGCCAGATTCAGACGATATGAAGTGGGAAATGGAATGACAGTTAGAGGACACAAATCGGAGGGTTGAAGGAAGCTTATACAGATGGAGAAGGAAGAACAAATAACAGCAAGGTTCTTTAATTAAGCCTTTCATGTATCATCATTATATATTTACTTAACAATATATATATAGAGAGAGAAATAAAAACAATTTTAATCAAAGGCAAAACATAAAAAGAACATTATATTTTTGTTTATTTTAAGTTACAAATTATCCTTTTATGTTAAAGTTTTAATTTTCATAAATAAAAAGAATTTTTTAAATGTTTGCAGAAATGGTGATTTTTTTTTGCTATATCTTAATTGGTTAGGTATGTTCTATAAGTTCCAAATAGGTAAATTTATATAAAAATGTATTTTCAAGTATTCATATAACAAAAAGGAAAACCACACAAATCATCATATACTTTGGGATTTTCTTTACTCCCCACAGATGATGTCACAGTTATAAAAGCTGCAATGCTCTTACACTCGTAAGCAGAGGCTCCATCAGTCGTTTAATTTCACAGTTTATTTTCTCATGTAGTAAGTAGCTATGTTTCACTTTATTCTATGAAAAGGAAAATGGAGAATAATCATTATAGACTGTGACTATTCTTAATGCTCTTATAAAATGTACAACAATATGTATTTTGTTTCCTTCTTAAATAAATTCAGCTTTTAGATATGAATTTTTCAAAGATTCTCATTTAAAAGCTTTGTGTTGACCACTTTAGATTTTATGTACAATAATTTCTCAGGGATCTCAAACATCCCAGCAAGGAAAAAAAATTATTTTTCCCATCCAAGTAGTCATCTTAAGGAAGGCCTGATGTAGCAAGAATATGCATTTTATAAACTGCTAAAATAACTTTGTAAATGGTCACTAAAAGACATGGCCTCTTCTATGGATGGTTTCATTCAATGCATATTCTATCAGTTTTATAACTTCTAGCTCGTCTTTTATGATGCTAATTAAATGGCTAAGGCCTTCCAGTTGTTTTAAATGCTGTTTGATTTGTCATAACAGGTCTGCATCTATGTGATACCTTTATTTAGATTTCAGAGTTCCAAAATGATTCTGTATCTCTATATATAACACAGTTTGTTTAGTCAACCTTTGAACCCACTGGTCCATTGAATAATATCTAACTGATACTATTACATTGGACAGTATCTAGCTGAATCTACAACTGGTATTCATCAGTCTGGATAGTGAAGTAGCTATTCTTCCTTTGAATTTCCTATTTGATTAGAATCTGTAATGTTCGGTGGGAGAGATCTGTGAGTTTCTTCTTGTATTGTCTATTTTAGCCAGAGTTTAGTCTGATTCTTTGGCAACTTGTTACTATCTTCAATATGATATCTGATCTTGTGTGATGCTGCTTATTCATCTGATCTTTTACCTTCAGGCTTCAGAGCAGTTCTTTGGGACATACAATTGCTACAGAAATAATTTTTCAGAATCAGGGTTATCCTCTTTGGCCTGTTTCCAAATAATCACATCAATATCAGAAGGAGGATTCTGCAATAGCTGATCTGAGAAGAAGACAGTTCTGTTCCCATGATAGGTCAGCATGAGCTGGTACTGCTGTATTTAGTGTTGGCTTGCCAAAGGTGGACATTCAGTGTAATTGCTGGAAGTCTTCGCAAGCTGTCATTTGGAGAATGCTCAGGAACATAATAATAGCTTCTGCCTGATCATCTGGCAGTGCCTTAATGCCCTCTGCATTAATAGTAAGGGTGTGTGTGGTTTAATGGAAAAAGTATTACCTTCCATAATGAAAATAATGAATGACATTTACCTCCATTATTAACTTACAAGAATTTTTAAACTCCTTGTAATTTTTTCTCATTACAGTAATATTTAGAATCATTTCCCTTATTTAAATATTTAAAGGGTTTTCATAATTACAGTAAATTCAACCACTGGCAATCATACAAAACTCATCAACATTCACAACACCCTTTGAAAATTTTTATATTATGAATTATTTATTTGTTTATTTTTAATGTATGTGTGTGCTTATGTACTTGAGGGCACATGTACATATGCATGTGGAGATCAGAAGAGTGTATCTAGTGTTCCATTGTATCTTTCTTTGAATATTCTGAGTCAGGGGTTTTCTCTGAACTGGGGATACTATGGTCTCTGCTTCTCTGGAAGACAGGAAGCCCCATTCTTTCTTATGTATCAATGAACATTTGAGCTATTGTGGGGCCAGGGAACCATGGGATGGGGATGCAGAGGAGAAGAGGAGCCAACTTGGAGCAAGAGTGTGGTTAAGGTATGTCCAAACCCCACAAATCTCATCATGAGATGGACAGGAGTAGGATCACTTCCTTCCTGCCCTAGGTCTGCATGACCTGGCACAGGTAGTCCTATGACCGGTGCACCCTTTCCCTTCTTCGGAGGTCAAGTAGCCTGGCTGCCAGCTTAACTTTCTCTCTGCTTGTCCAGCAGTACCTGGAATTTCTCAGCACCCTTCCCTGGACAATGACAAACTCTAACCCAGAGAATCCCTACTCATCATCAAAGGTCTAAATAGCCCTTGCTTCAAACCTCCCCAGCCACCCACCAATTTAAAGGCTGTCTCACTGAAACCTTCTTCTGAGAAGTCTGCTTCTCTCAGGCTCGACACTATCGGAGGTCTCTATCCTGGCTGTTTCTGCCTTGCTCCCCTTCCTACGATCCACAGGTTGTGATCATAGGAGACCACACTGTTTTGGATGGGAAGTCCAGGCAACACAGGGTTTGAAGAAAACTTCAGGAACAAAAAGGAGGTGAATAATCTCCCAGAGGGACATCAATCAGTCCCACCCAGGCTTCCTTTTCCTTATGAGAGCTGGCAGTCTATCTTTTTCTTCTCTTACTTCCAGATTCACTCTATCCCGAAGGACTTGGTACAGTGAAGGGGCAATTTAAATCTTATGGCTAAGGATACTCCACCTATAGCCCTCTTGGGTGACTGCAATAATCCTCTGTCACCTTAGGATTCAGCAAGTATTGCTGCTGGGGGCTGTAGCACTCAGGTTAGAGTAGTTCAGCATTATGGGTGATACACACACCCCTACTCTTTCCCTATCCCACACCCACCCACACCCATCCACCAACCCCAGGAGCTGCATCAGCCACTGTGGATCCAGTTGGGGGGGACACTGAAAGACAGATTTCTTTTGGCAAACTGTTATCAATACCAGAGATCAAAATTAAAATTAAATGGTATTGAAATTTGAGGTTTAGTAGCCACAGGAACTGATCTAACTAAAATCCCACACAACAATCTTGTGATCAACATTGGCTCTTTAAGGTATCTACACAGTTTTTAGGGATTGGAACATTATCCCAAGTTAAAAAGAAGTGTAAGACAATTTAAATGTGTGGGGCTAGAATTTCAAATAGGAAGATTAAAGCTTTATGTGGCAGATATGGCCATGAACCTATGGGGAAAGAAATCTCCTACAACAATGGTGAACTCAGATTAATATTCTTTCACTCTCTGAAAATAGACACCTATTTTAACTGTATTTTAGATCCTGTATTTTAGAATCTTAAGTAATGTGGCTTGATTCTTTCTGTGTTTAAATGAGTATTAAAAAGCAAAAATAGCTTGCTGTTAGTTCCTAAGTGTGTAGTTTATGTTTGGGTTCATAAAGATCTAATTGCACCTTGACAAACAGAATGGAAATAAAATTTGATGAAAGACACTGGACTGTAAAAACTTCTGAATTGGATCAACCTGTATATTTTAAATATGTTTAAACATCAGAATGGAAATCAGTGAATAAGAGAAAGAGGTTTTGCCTATATTCCCAATGATTATCTACTACTATGGATGCCATCAAAACTAATGAAGATCTGATATAAATAAGAGAAACTTCCACACAAAAAGGCATAACTCAAGGAAGGAAGAGATACAGGAAGGCAGTAATGTAGACAGTACAGAAATCTGATTCTAGGTATGGGAACAGCTCAACAAACTGAATGAAAAGAGACAGATCATTCATCAGACTGGAAAATCTTGATGCTGAAATGTACCTTTGCTGAAGGACAGATGATTGAGACTGCAGTTAAGGATCATCTCATCAATGGATCTTCATAAGGACATTCAGGCTGTTAAGTCTGTAGGATTGGTAATTGGTTCTGTTGTAATATTAAGCTGTGTATGATTTTTCACTAAAACAGAAAGGGGAAAGATACAGAGAAATTTTAATCCAGTAACATGGATGCTCTGGAAAGGGATCACATCCAAGGACTTTCTAGTTCTGTATTATCTGGCTGAAATACAGACAAACAACTAGTACATACCTTTAATTCTAAACCATGAAGATAAAAAAATAGTTTATAGAAGGAAGCAGCAAGAATTGAAAGTGAAAGACAAGGTGATGAATCAGAGAAAGATTGGACTGAATGAGTCAGAGATAGGATACACCCAACTTTAATGAGAAAAGAAAGAAAAAAAAGAGGAATTGGGAGATGAATGCAGAGAGATAGAGAGAGGAGAGGCATAGACAAAGACAGAGAATAACAGAAACAGAGATAGAGGAGGCAGTCGAGTCAGGAGAGTTTTACAGAGACAGGTTAAAGAGAGAACAAGCTAGACACAGTGAAGCCAGGACAAGCCAGAGAACAGGAAGGAACCAGAAGATTAGAAATGTAAGTTTGAAGCCAAAAAGAGCAATTCAGTCAGAAGCTGAGAGAAGCCAGTTTGAATCAACCATTTTGGTAGGGAGTTTGAGCCTGAACATCTGAGTTGAACCAGCCAGCCAGAATTCAGAGAGAGCTAGAAAAAGTGAGATTGTTCAGCAGTTAAGTCTCAGAGGCTGAAAACATTCTAGGCCTAGATTAGATTGTATGGAGACTAGAAGCTTTCAAGACTAGGCCTAGATTAGCAGATTGAGGCAGCAATTCTTTGAGACAACAATTCTATCTGGTAAATAAATGTTACTCTCTGTCAAAGACCAGCTTCTTCAGGTCAAGGGAGACTGGAAAGGCATGTGCAGCGTTGGCAATTACTCACTCAGTAGATTTTTCTTTTAGTGTATGTAACATAATTATCTGGGGCCAGTTCTCTCTGTGACTGATAAGAGACTCTAAGTTCTCTTTATCTCTTTAGTGGCCAAAACTGGTGACTCCTGGCAGGAGCCAGACAGAAAGAGAACAGTTAAAGGAATCTCTTTCTCTCTCTCTCTCTCTCTCTCTCTCTCTCTCTCTCTCTCACTCTTTCACAAACACACACACACACACACACATACAAACACACATACACACTTGGTGGAGACAGCAAAGTCAGGCTCCAACAAACAAGTTCCAACAGGCTTCAACAATTTCATACATATGCATACATTCATACATACACATACATATATATATACAGGTATATATACATTCACACATTGGGTGAATGAGCAAAAGCTCCAACCACCTTACATACGTACATATATGCATATAGACTTATAGTCATATAGATATATAGACATGTAGACAAACTATCAGATAGACAGACAGACAATCAGACAGAGAGACATGTATTTGGTGGATGGCAGATGGAGGAAAATCTCCAGTTCCATCAACAGTCACACTTCAGTTTTAATTTTTGCCTTCTTATATTCCCTAAAAGAAAGTTCTGTACATAAGAAGGAAATCTCATAGTCATAAAAGCAATCATCAAAAGTAAATATATATATATTCATTATACAAGAGTTACAGCAGTATTATTGATTTTACATTTTTCTATTACAACTCAGACCTGATTAAGCATTCTTTATCTATTTTTTAGCTCCACAAGTTCATTACAAGGCGAAAGCATAGTTTTATCTGTCTTTCATTTCACAAGCTCATTATAAATTCATAACAATAGATTTTTATGCCACAGGTTAACAAGGTTTCTTTTTACCATGAAACAGGTGATCTGTCTTACATCTTATTTTTGAAATCTTGCATTGTAGTAAATAATCATTCAGGTTGCACACTAGGATTTGTGACCTCATCCCTGAATCTAACCTAGAACAAATGTTTTCCTAGATTATAAATCTGCCTCTAGCCTGTTCTTCTTCCTAGTGCAATTTATGTGTTTGTGACACAAGAAGGTTCACAGAACTTCCTCTGCAGCTTTTGCTATTCTTCAGGCAAGCTTAAACTTAATTGAATCATATCAAGAATTCTATAAAATCATTATCAGAAATTATAAAATCATCAGTTCATCTAAACAGTATTATTTTATGAAGTTATATCTTCATATTTATCTGCAGAAAATTTGCCTAACAGAGTGGGCTAATACCCAGGAAACATTCACACCAGAGCACAGGCAATAAAGATTTCCTCACTTCCAGCCACCTCATGCTAGATATATGGAGGAATACCACCATGGTAAGCATATCACAAAATGGAAAGGCATATCACGGAAAGAAGCAATACGTAGACAACACACCTTGGGGCAAGCCTCTCCCAGGTACACCCCTCTGTAGCTGTGCAAAAGAGTGAGCTATCTCCAGGAAGCTCACTTGCTCACTGAAGTTCTTCCTTCATAGCTTACACTAAGTTGCTTTTACAGGTAACCAATCAAGATACATTGGCAACAATGTAAAAGTAAAAATCCTCCAGTGCTTGCTAATGCCTCCCATGAAGAATTCATTGATTGGAGCCCTTATGAAGATACCTCATAAAACAGGGCCAGACAAAAGGAGAGGAGGTCTTCCCCAATCCGTGGACTTGGAAAGGGGCAGGGAGAAGTTGAGGGCGGGAGGGTGGGATTGGGAGGAAATAAAGGAGCGGGATACAGAGTTAATAAAATGTAACTAATAATAATAAACAATAAAAATGTAAAAAAAATTCTCTTTCTCCTTCTGGGATATTTCACTCATAATGCGGTATATACTCACTTATATAGACCTATAAGATATGATAAACATAATGAAATCTATACACCTAAAAAAGATAACAAAGAGAGCGGACATGGGGTAAGATGATCAATCCTCATTTAGAAAGATAGATGGGATGTGCGTTGAACGTATAACAGGAGTCTACTGAGCGCATCTGAAAGACTCTAACTAGCAGTGTTTTCAAAGCAAAGACTCATGACCAAACCTTCCTCAGGGTACAGGGAATCATGAGAAAGAAGGGGAGTTAGTATGATGGGGAAAGGATAGGAGCTCCACAAGGACCAAATATATCTGGGCACAGGGTCTTTTCAGAGACTGACATTCAACCAAGGACCATGTATGGATATAACCTAGAACCTCTGCTCAGATGTAGCCTGTGGTAGCTCAGTAACCAATTGGTTTCCCATAGTGAGGGGAACAAGGACTATTTCTAACAGGAACTCAATGACTGGCTCTTTGACCTCCCCACCCCCCCCAAGGGAGGAGCAGTCCTGTTAGGCCACAGAGGAGAGCTTTGCAGCCAGTCCTGAAGATACCTGATAAAACAGGATCAGATGAATGGGGAGGAGGTTCCCCCCCATCAGTGGACTTGGAAAGGGGCACGGTGGAGATGAGGGAGGGAGGGAGGGAGGGACTGGGAGGGAATGAGGGATCGGGACACGGCTGGGATACAGAGTTAATAAAATGTAACTGATAAGAAAAAATAAAATTCAAAAAAAAAAAAAAGAAAATAGAAAAAAAATCTCATTCAGTATTGAGATATTTCAAATGTAACTGTGGAAATTAGTACTACTGTTAATAAACCTATTAAATAACATAAAAATAGGATGTCATGTCCTCTCTTAAAATTCTGTGATTCGGTTCAAACTAACTTGTAAAAATTAACAAATGCCTTCTGTTGTCTTAAAGCAGAAAAAAGAAAGTAAAGCATTAATGATGGTAAGTATACTTTGTTTTTAGATTAAATCAGAGTCAACTCTTTGTAACATGTGCACCAAATTACCTTACTTATTACTGAAAAGGCTTCAAGCCTGTTTCCCCACATTCCTTCTGCTCAACTTCAAAGGATAATAATACTCTGCTCCTTGTATGCATCACTTATTACTACCCCAGGTCTATGGGCACTAACCCCCAAGGTCTCAAATCCAATGCCTTCTGAAAATTTGATGTCACCCACATTCCCCAGTTAGGCCACCAACAATATGTCATTGTTACTTTTGACACATATTCATTCACATTTCATATGGGCCACAGCCCAAATGGGAGAAAGCTGAAATAGATTAATTCACCCCATGCTCTCCACCTTTGCCATCATGGGCATTCCTCAGCAGATTAAAAAAAAAAAATTATAATGGCCTGCTTTTACTAGCTCCCAATTCAAGACCTTCTGCTCAAAATAGAAAATTGCCTGTCGCATGGGGATTTCTTACAATGTCCGGAAACAAATAAGAAATCATAAAATAAATAAATAAATAAACACATCAAACTCTAAAAGCCCAACTTAAAGACAAAAACAAACAAACAAACAAAAACAAACAAACAAACAAAAAAACAACCAACCAAACAAAAAAACCAATCATGTACCTATCTGACATACAATTAGTAATGGCCCTAGGCACTCTAAATATATTTAATATTTACAAAAATTCCTTCCACTGGCACAAGCCAGGAATAACGCCTCACTTCCCAATACAATGTTGTGATCCCTTAAACAGAATATGGACAGGACCCAAACCTCTTCTCACAATGAGAAGGAGTTTTGTTTGTGTCTTTTCACAGGATCTGCCAAGGAGTATTTGGGTCGCAGACAGAAATATCCAATATTGCCCCACCAACCAAGAAAATGGATATTTCATCTCTCACTGATGGGTCAAGGACTGAGGAGGAAAAGGAAACACCACTCCAATGGGACAAGAAGATCACCTGTAAAGGCATCCATGACATGGTGGCCACTGCCCTGGAAATGTGCCCTCCACAGACCTCTCTCTTCTCCATTCTATGGCTGTGTTTTTTATTCTATATTTTAACTACGCTACTGCCCAGCCTTAGCACCCCTCCATCCCCAATATTCCTGCTGCCCACTACTGGAGATTTTTTAGAGAAACCTACGGGAGCAACAGAGTTATAGGAACAGGGGATTACCCTCCAAAAGGGTGCCAAAAGCTTTCAGGAATCCCAATATATTCAGACTCTCTTGGCCTTGATTGCCCTTAACCCTGCTTTCTGATATGGGTAGCAGGCAAGGATAAATCCTCTCTCCAAGATATTGACACTAATGGGGCTGCTGCTATTAGAACTTCAGAGTAGAAATGAAAGAATATGATAACTCAAAGCAAAAAACAAAACAATCTCCCTGTGATATATTTCTCAGACCTCTCATGAATGTTGGAGGAAGGGAATAGATGGCGAGTTTTATTCCCATCCATTTGCTAGATAACCCTACCACTGACCTACACATTTCTAGACAGTTTGTTCTAGATATACAACCAGTTCTAGACTACTGCCACATTGTAGACCAGGAAGGCAAAGTCACCCTAGAGTCCCAAGACACCTTTTCCTGGTTGCAATACATCCAGTACTCAGCTAATCTCCTCCCCATAACGAGGCACCCCAACACTTCCCAGTGGTTTTTCTGTACCTCTTTTTCCCAGCCATTCTTGGGCAGGTTTTTCCATTAACAACTCTCTCGTCACATAAACCCTGTGGGCTCTTACCCACACGAAAGTTAAAGAACATTCTTCTTTTAAATCTATCATTCCCACTTTACCTTGTAGGGCCTTCTTCCAGGATCCCATCTGCATGTTTCTATAACATCACTATTACCCGGCCAATATGTGTTTAAACCTCTCCTACTCTTCCCTGGTACAATAATATCTTCAGTCTCTGAGTTAACTGCCCACTCCAAGGTTTTGCACCCCTGTAATGAATATCCTCATGTCTACCTATATGAGTCTGAAGAAATTGTCTAGCACCTTTGAGTGGATGGGAGAAAGATCGATTTCTTCATCCTCTTGCTTGTCAGACATGGTTTCGCTGTCTCAGCAGGAGCAACAGGGGTTGCTATGGCAGCCTTGGCATAGAAATAATGCCTGCATGATGACTTCCAGGACAAGTTTTACCAGGCCATGGCCTTAACCTCTGGAAGCCTCAAGTCCTTCCAGTGGCAAATAACCTCCAACAAGGGAGGTACCTTACAAAACAGGAGACCTTGTGACCAGCTGAGAGCTGAATAGGCAAGGACTCCTCTTAGACTAGGAGAAGAATGCTGTTTTTATGCCAATGCATCTAGGCTAGGAGAACAAAACACATACACACTTAGGGTTCTCCAGTGAGATCTCCAAACTCACTATGGCTAGGATACCTTCACAACATGGAACTCAAACCCTCTGTTAGTTTAGCTTCTTCTACTCTTCGCCCCATACCGACCATCAAGACCTTCTCCTCTGGGACCTATGTTTTCTCCAATGTCTAAAACAAGTAAGCCACTTTGCCAGAGTTACTAACAACCAGATTCTGGTTCAATAATAAACCTTCCCCAACGTAGAGGCTGCCAACTGTAATGATACCTCTCCTTTTTAAAACAAAGAGGAAAATGTGGGGTCAAGGAACCATGGAGTTAGGGAGAGCTGACTTGTAGTAAGAATTGGATCAAAGAAAGTCCTGAAGATACCTGATAAAACAGGATCAGATGAATGGGGAGGAGGTCCCCCCTATCAGTGGACTTGGCACAGGGCACAGTGGAGAGGAGGGAGGGAGGGAGGGACTGGGAGGGAATGAGGGATCGGGACACGGCTGGGGTACAGAGTTAATAAAATGTAACTGATAAGAAAAAAATAAAATACAAAAAAAATAAATAAAATAAAATAAAATAAAAAGAAAGGAAAAAAAAAGAATTGGATCAAAGACAGGCAATTGTGGAGCATGCTTTTAACCCCTGAATTGGGGAGTTAGAGGCAGATGGATTTCTGTGAATTTGAGGTCAGCTTGGTCTACAGAGTGAGTTACAGAACAACCTGGGCTGCATAGTATAACCATATCTCAAACACACACACACACACACACACATACACACACACAGAGAGAGAGAGAGAGAGAGAGAGAGAGAGAGAGAGAGAGTCAAGTTGTGTCCAAACCCAGAAAATCTTTTTTTTTGGGGGAGGGGGTGATCCTTTTTTTTTAATTTTATTTTTTTCTTATCAGTTACATTTTATTAACTCTGTATCCCAGCCGTGTCCCGATCCCTCATTCCTTCCCTGTCCCTCCCTCCCTCCCTCCCTCCCTCATCTCCTCCGTGCCCCTTTCCAAGTCCACTGATGGGGGGAAACCTCCTCCCCATCCATCTGATCCTGTTTTATCAGGTATCTTCAAGACTGGCTGCAAAGCTCTCCTCTGTGGCCTAACAGGACTGCTCCTCCCTTGGGGGGTGGGGAGGTCAAAGAGCCAGTCATTGAGTTCCTGTTAGAAATAGTCCTTGTTACCCTCACTATGGGAAACCAATTGGTTACTGAGCTACCACAGGCTACATCTGAGCAGAGGTTCTAGGTTATATCCATACATGGTCCTTGGTTGAATGTCAGTCTCAGAAAAGACCCTGTGCTCAGATATATTTGGTCCTTGTGGAGCTCCTATCCTTTCCCCATCAGACTAACTCCCCTTCTTTCTTATGATTCCCTGTACTCTGCCAAAGGTTTGGTCATGAGTCGTTGCTTTGAAAACACTGCTAGGTAGAGTCTTTCAGATGCGCTCAGTAGACTCCTGTCATACATTCAATGCACATCCCATCTGTCTTTCTAAATGAGGATTGATCATCTTACCCCATGTCCGCTCTCTTGATTATCTTTTATAGGTGTATAGATTTCATTATGTTTATCACATCTTATAGGTCTATATAAGTGAGTATATACCGTGTTTGCCTTTTCCTTCTGGGATATTTTACTCAGGATGATCTTTTCTAGATCCCACCATTTGCCTGCAAATTTCATGATTTCCTCCTTTTTGATTGATGAGTAGTATTCCATTGTGTAAAAATACCACAATTTCTGTACCCATTCCTCCGTTGAAAAACTCAAGGGACAACACATGCTGGAGAGGTTGTGGAGAAAGGGGAACCCTCCTCCACTGCTGGTGGAAATGTAAACTGGTACAACCACTCTGGAAATCTATCTGGCGCTTTCTAAGACAATTAGGAATAGTGCTTCCTCAAGACCCAGCTATACCACTGCTAGGTATATACCCAAAGTTTGCTCAAGTACACAAAAGGGATATTTGCTCAACCATGTTTATAGCAGCTTTATTTGTAATAGCCAGAACCTGGAAACAACCCAGAAAATCTTATATTGAAATCAGCAGGAGTAGCACCACTCCCTCTCTGCCCTGGGCCATCATGCCCCAGCACACATAATCCAGTGCCCCCACACTTGCCAGGGATCAAATACCCTGGCATCTAGGTTCAACTTCCTCTCCCCTTATAAGGTAATATCCAAGAGCACCAGGACCTCTTCCTTACACTAATGAGGCATCCTCAGCACCATGGTCTTGGCCAGTGTTATGCAATCACCCCACAGCCCCTACTCACCCTCCAAGGGTTTAAATATCCTTTTCCTCCCAACCTCACACACACAAATAAATGAGCATCTCACTAAAGCTGTCACCTGAGAAGTTTGTTTCTCATGTGCTCACCACTGCCTGAGGTCTCCAACCTTTCCATCATTGCTTTGCTCCCGGTCTCAGGATCTTTTGGCAAAATGATTTTGTGGACTGTGTAGTTTACCCCTGCTCATTCAAATGCTGACTTCTCTACCCCACTATCTTGTTCCAATACTTTTTGTTTTCACTGCTAAGGTATGAGTATGGTACAAATGTAATTCCTTATGGTTTAATAGAATTTCCAGTGCTTGATACATAAAAACAAATTATGCTTTAATGGAGTACCAGGTAGGCCAATTTCTGCTAAGTCCCCAAATAAATGGCTCACCTATATACCTAATAGAGGTCATCATCACAGTAATTACCACTGTGAAACAATGTTAATTAACTCACTAAAAGGCCAGGCATCCTGCTAAAAATATATGCCTGGCTGATAATTTTAATCATGCTCATTACCAATATCATAAGGTAATCTTATTACCTTATGAAGCCTTATTACAAGTATATATTACATTTTTGTTTAAGCATATGTCTTGTGAAAATTCTGACTATAAAATAAATCAGTATTGGAAATAATATTATGAAGACAAAGAAATGGCCATCTTAAATATAAATTAATTTTATTCTAAAAGTAGAAAACATTCAAGGATATCTTATCACTGTTCTCAAATTGACTTTTAACTTCAGATGAATTTACTTTACTGGAAATGTGATTTGTGCCATCCTGTTTTATATTTGCATAATCTTAATACATTTTAAGCAAATATATTTTAAATAATATGTTTTAAGCAGAAGTAAATCTTAGAAAAGAAACTCATGCATTTATCTCTATTTCACTTCATAAATCTACAAGATAATGTGACGATCCACACTAGAATATTCAAATGATTTCAAAATGTTTGTGTAGTATATCGAGTAAAATATTATCTAAATAAAAACCTTTTCAAGATTCAGTATTTTGGGCTAGTCTACACAAAAGCAATCACTTTCAATTCTTTTGTAAAACTTTACATTTCTGTATTAGTAAATATAAACATATAGATAGATAGATAGATAGATAGATAGATAGATAGATAGATAGATAGATGAACCTTGTTGGGGAGGGAATGAGGGAGCGGGATACAGCTGGGACACGGAGTTAACAAAATGTAACTAAAAAGAAAAAAAAATACAATATGAATTCACCTGTAAAAAAAAAAAAAATAAAAAATAAAAAAAAAAAAAATAAAAAAAAAAAAAAAAAAAAAAAAA
>NW_026596095.1:1488545-1513365 GCF_907164565.1 Psammomys obesus
AAAAAAAAAAAAAAAAAAAAAAAAAAAAAAAAAAAAAAAAAGTAACATATACTAAAATTTCCTCTCTCTCTCTTTCTAAAGCAGATTCTCTGTGAATGAACTCACCTGACAAGTGAAATAGCAAATGATGACATTGAACTCCAGAACTTCTAAAGTTCTGATCCTGCTGCCATTACTTCCTAAGTAGTGAGATTGTTGGGATCTGCCACAACACATCAGTTTATGAAGTGCTGGGTGTGTAAGCTGGGACTTCCAGCATGGTAAGTACGCACTCTACCAATAATTTATATAATTATTCATTAAAATTTTATTTGCTATAGAAAAAACTCTTCACTGACTTTTTCCTACCTTAAAAAATTTATTTGAGTTTTATAATCTTAAAATAAGAGTTAAGTATTCAATAATCAATATCATGAAGATAGCTTAATAATATAAATCAATATATTCTGGATATCTGGCATCTATCAGAAGCCTTCAAATTTGTAATATGTTTAGATATTTGTTTTGTGTTTAGATATTTGTGTTCTATAAAATAAAGAGTAACATTACTTACTCTATAATTGTCTATGCTGGGAAACGAGTTAGAAATAAAAGTTTCTTACACAACATCAGAAAATCCTCCTTAATGCAAAGTGTTTTGCTATTTTAAGTAAAGTATACTTTATATCTATTTCACAAAGATTAGTAGATTGGAAAATCCTCCGGAATACTTCAGAACAGTAAGCAAATCACTTTATTCTATACTGTTGTATATGTGCTATAGAATTTGCTGGAAGACTACTATACTAAGAAGGCAAAACGAAAGCATTAAAATTCAGAAGCCTTTGATACATTACTAATGGGAAAATTCCTCACTTTTTAGCATTCATTGTATTTATTCATTTTAATGAATATGAAAATAAAATAAATATAAACTCATATATCTTCCTATATCTTAGCTGCCCAACATTATTAATCCTGTGGGATATTTTTTTATTTAATTTTTTATTATGCTTTTGTAAAGAGCAAAAAGGCATTATACACACAGATGAGCAGTGGAGAAGCCAAGAAAGGTACACACAGCTTACCTCTTCGATGCAATAAGGTGTCTTAGCTGCTCTTCATGGAATACCAGGAATGGTGTAGTTTAACTACCTGATGATCCTTTGCTATCTAATGACATGGGCTCTGCTTGTATCTCCCAGAATTTACTTATCTCAGACCCTTTCTCCTTAAAACTTTGAGCATTACATTTAGACCATAAAATGTATTCTTTTTTTAATACATTTTTTATTTTTTATATTAATTACAGTTTATTTACATTGTGTCCCAGCTGGAGACCACTCCTTCATTCCCTCCCTATCCCATCCTCCCTCCTTTTTCTCCTCCTATACTCCTCTCTAAGTCCACCGATAGGGGAGGTCCTCCTCTCTTTCCACCTGACCCTAGCTTATTAGGTCTCATTGCACCCCCTTAGGAGGGTGGTCAAAAAGCCAGCCACTGAGTTCAAGTCAGAGACAGTGCCTGTTCCCCTTACTAGGACTCCCACTTGGATACTGAACTGCCATGGGCTACCTCTGAGCAGGGGTTCTAGGTTATATCCATGAATGGTCCTTGGTTGAGAGATGGCTCAGAGGTTAAGAGCACTGGCTGCTCTTCCAAAGGTCCTGAGTTCAATTCCCAGAAACCACATGGTAGCTCACAACCACCTAGAACGAGATCTGTATACATAGTAAATAAACAAATCTTTAAAAATTCCATTGACCATCTTGCCAAAAGCAATCTACAGATTCAATGCAATTCCCATCAAAATACCACCACAATTCTTTATGCTGAAAGAAAAATTCTCAACGTCCTATGAAAAAACAAAAAAACCCAGAATTGTCAAAACTATCATGTACAACAGATAATCTGGAGGTATCTCCATCCCTAATCTCAACTGTACTAGAGAGAAACAGTAATGAAAGATGGATGGTATTGGCATAGAAATGGAATTGTGGATCAAGGGAACCAAATAAAAGACCCAGAAATAAAACCACACACCAATGGGTACTTGATTTTTGACAAAGAAGCCAAATCCATTCAATGGAAAAAAAGACAGCATTTTCAACAAATGGTGCTGGTCCAACTGGATGCCTACATGCAGAAAAATGAAAATAGACCCATATTTATCACCCTGCACAAAACTAAAGTCCAAGTGGATCAAAGACCTCAAATAAAACCAGATACTCTAAATCGGTTAGAAGAAAAAGTGGGGAAGACCCTAGAACTCATTGGCACAGGAGACAACTTCCTGAACAGAACACCATCAGCACAGGCCCTAAGAGCAACAATCAGTCAATGGGACCTCATGAAACTGAAAAGCTTCTGTAAAGCAAAAGACACTATTGTTAGAACAAAACGACTAAAAAACAGATTGGGAAAGGATCTTCATCAACCCAAACTCTAACAGAGAGCTGGTATCTGGAATATATAAAGAACTAAAGAAGTTAAAAGGCAATTATTCAAGTAACCCAAATAAACAATGGGGTATGGAGCTAAACAGGATTCTCTGTAGAAGAATATAGAATAGCAGAGAACCACATAAGGAGATGTTCAGCATCCCTAGCCTTCAGAGAGATGCGGAACTCCACAAGGAGAGCAACAGAACAAGAAAATTTGAACACAGGGAACTTCCCAGAGACTCATACTCAAACCAAGGACTATTCATGGAGATAACCTAGAACCCCTGCACAGATGTAGCCCACGGCAGTTCAGTTTCCAAGTGGGTTACATAGTAATGGGAAGAGGGACTGCTTCTGACATAATCTGATTGGCCTGCTCTTTGATCACCTCCCCCTGAGGGGGGAGCAGCCTTACCAGGCCACAGAAGATGACAATGCAGCCACTTTTGATGAGAACTGATAGTCTAAGATCAGAAAGAAGGAGAGGAAGACCTCCCCTATCAGTGGACTTGGGGAAGGGCACACATGCAGAAAGGGGAGGAAGGGTGGGATCGGGAGGGCAGGAGGGAGGGGCTTATGGGGGGGTACAAAATGAATAAAGTGTAATAAATAATAATAATAATAATATTTAAAAAAACGACCCTGAGATTTCACCTTACACCCATCAGAATGGCTAAGATCAAAAACTCAAGAGACAACACATGCTGGAGAGGTTGTGGAGAAAGGGGAACCCTCCTACATTGCTTGGGGGAATGTCAACTGGTACAACCACTTACAGAAATTAATGTGGTACTTTCTCAGACAATTAGGAATAGAGCTACCTCAAGATCCATCTATACAACTCCTAGGCATATATCCAAATGATGTTCAAGTACACAACAAGGACATTTGCTCAACCATGTTTGTAGAAGCTTTATTCGTGATAGCCAGAACCTGGAAACAACCCAGATGTCCAGATAGATACAGAAATTGTGGTACTTTTACACAATGGAATACTACTCAGCAATTAAAATAAGGAAATCCTGAATTTTGTAGGCAAATGGAGGAATCTAGAAAAAATCATCCTGAGTGTGGTATCCCAAAAGCAAAAAGACACACATGGTATATCCTCACTTATATAGACCTATAAGATAGGATAAACATACTAAAATATGTACACCTAAAGAAGATAAACACGAAAGAGATCCAGGGGTCAGATTATCAATCCTCATCTAGAAAGACAAAAGGGATGGACATTGGAAATAAGAGAAAATAAGTAACAGGACAATAGCCTACCACAGAAGGCACCTGACTCTTCCTAGCAGTGTTTCAAAGCAGATGTTGAGACCCATAACCAAACCTTCAGCAGAGTGTAGGGAATCATATGAAGGAAGGAGGAATTAGTATATCCTAGAGGGGACAGGGAGTCCCCACAAGGCCCAAATATATCTGAGCACAGGGGTGTTCTATGAGACTGTTTATCCAACCAAGGACCATGCATGAATATAACCTACAACCCCTGTTCAGACATAGCCCATAGTAGCTCAGTTTCCAAGTGGGTTACCTAGTAAGGGGGACAGGAATTGTTTCTGACATGAACTCATGAGCTTCCCCTCCCCCCTGAGGGAGGAGCAGCCTTGCTAGGCCACAGATAAGGACATTACAACCATCCCGAAGATACCTGATAAGCTAGGGCCAGATGGAAGGAGAAGATGACACCCCCTCTCAGTGGACTTGGAAGGGGGCAGGGGGGAGATGAGGGAAGGAGGGGAGGATTGGGAGGGAAAGAGAGAGAGGGCTACAACTGGGATACAAGTGAATGTATAAAATTATTTAAAAATAAAAATAGACAAAAGGGCCAAGAAAGAAATTAGGGAAACAAAAAAAAATGTTTTTTATTTTGTAATTTTTATTTAAAATAGCATTGTTGCCTCAAATGTGTTATCAGTAAATAATCAACAAAGAAATCCATAATTCCACTTTATTATTTCCCAAAAGCACACTGTCCCAGTAGAGAATGCTTTAAGTATTTTTACTTCAATACTACCAAATGTAGAAAAATATTACACTAACTTTGTTAATAGTTACTTTTTGTCATGTCTTTTTTTTTATAATTTTTATGTTTTTATAGTACTCGCAGGTTATTTACTTTATATCCCAGCTGTAGCCCCCTCCTTCATTCCCTCCCATTCCCAACCTTCTCTTTCATCTCCTCCCTGCCCCTTTCCAAGTCCACTGATAGAAGAGGTCCTCCTCCCCTTCCATCTGACCCTAGCTTATCAGGTATCTTCAGGAGTGGCGGCAATGTCCTCCTCTGTGGCCTAGCAAGGCTGCTCCTCCCTCGGGGTGGAGGGGAGAAGTCAAAAACCCAGCCATTGAGTTTATGTCAGAAAAAGTCCTTGTTCCCCGATGTCAGAAATAGTCCTTGTTCCCCTTATTAGGGTACCCACTTGGATACTGAGCTACCATGGGCTAAATCTGAGCAGGGGTTTGAGTGGTATTGCTTGTGCTTTACAACATCCTCAGTGACTTCTGCATTATCTTAGGGCCAGGCCAGCCCTTACTCTCACAGGCAGTATGTTTGTCTTAGTCATTCTCCCTAGACTCTTATCTTGAACATTGGTTCTAAGTCAACAAGAAGCCATCTGATGGATGAAGACATGTACTTTCCAAGTAGCATCAATGTAAACATGTCTTAAATCATTTTGCACTTTGGGACTGAGCTAATTGTTATTTTTTTTTCAGCATTGTGCAGTGCCTAAATATTGCTAAAGTACAATGATCTGTGTCAGACTCAGAAGTCCTAGCCTAGTTCCGGTTACAGTGAAACCGAGCTGAGCTGAGTTTCACCCTGATTGGTTTCCCGCTGTCTGCTGGAAAGCCTGAAGGGGAATCACCACAGATTTTATGCATAGGGATGTTCAGCTTACACATGACTATGCGCCACATGTGTGTCTGATGCCCACAGAGTCCAAAAGAGGATTACGTAGCCCCCAGAGACTGGAATAACAGATAGGTGTTTATTGCCATGTGGATGCTGGAAGTCTGATGCTCTGGAAGAATAACAAGTACTCTTAAGTGCTGAACCATCTCTCCAACCCCGGGAGGAATATTCCTACTCGTATTATTTGAATCTGGAAGAACCTCACTAAATATGGACCATAACGCCTGGTGACATCCCAAATAAAAAGAAAATGTCCTCACTCCAACTGGCAAGCTCATCTAACTTGAGGAAGCATTCCTTCACAGGTATTGAAACCAAATTCTTTGAGACTCCAGTTTGGACTGGAGATAAAAGGCTCCCCAGGAATCCTCCTGGATGCTGCCATTGGGTTGGAATTGATGAGGCCTTGAAGATTAAACAACTACTGGATTCTTGACCTTTCTGTTATGATAGCCATTGTTGGACCACCCAGACCACTGACTGTTAAAGAGTCTAATAAATACACTTTTAATATTTCTATTCTTTCTATCAGTTCTGTTCTTTAGAAAACCATTACCAATTTAGTACTTCAGCATGTACTCCCTGTACTACCTGGGTTCCCGGGTTTTCCCCCATTTAATGTTTTTCTTTACTTTCTAAATAGGTTGTAGGGAATGGAAAACTGTGTAAAAATTCCTTCAGAATGGTCTGGCTCAGTTTATATTTATCAATTGTGGAATTAATTCTCCTTTTCTCAAATAATTTTTCGTGCTGAATTCAGTTACAAACTAAGCAACTTTTTATAATCCTTTCTTCAAAATACCTTCTCATTGTCATGACATAACTGTGACATATAAAAACAGAAAAAAATGTTATCAGCATAACCCCCCTAGATCTTTTGCAAAACCCCTATGTAAAACTAATGACAATCTTCTTTGTCATTATTATTTGAGTTAATAATATATTCCTTTGTTAGTAAATGTTATTTTCTAAAATATTACTGACTTTACAGTATAAATATAAAAAAATTGTGAAATATCCTGGGGTGTATTTTAACTTCTAGCAATACAACAACAACAAAAAGGAAACATAATAGTAGGAAATTCTGGTTCTTGAAAATGGTGAGTGAGAAGCTGCCATTACGGAGGATGGAAAGTAGAAGCATCAGAATAGCAAAGAATAGAATCTACACACAGTATATACTCACTTAGAAGTAGATACTAGACCTAAAAGATAGGATAAACACACTAAAATCTGTATAGCTAAAGAAGCTAAATAAGGAGGAGGACCCGGGGTAAGAGAATCAGTCCTCACTTAGAAAGACAAATAGGATGGATATTGGACATAGGAGAAAACAAGAATCAGCACAGAAGCCTGCTATAGAAGGCCTCTGAAAGACTCTACCTAGCAGTGTATCAAAGCAGATGCTGAGACTCATGACCAAACCTTGGGCAGAGTGCAGGAATTCATTCATATTAAAGAAAGAGGAGATAGTAAGACCTGGAGAGGACAGGAGCTCTACAAGGACCAAATATATATGGGCACAAGGGTCTTTTCTGAGACTGACTCTCCAACTGGGGACCATGCATGGATATAACCTAGAACCCCTGCTAAGATGTAGCCCAATTGTAGCTCAGTATCCAAGTGGATTCCCTAGTAAGGGGAACAGGGACTGTCTCTGATATGAACTCAGTGGCTGGCTCTTTGACCTTCCCCCACACACACACTCAGATATAGGAGCAGCATTGTTAGGCCACAGAGGAGGACATTGCAGCCAGTCCTGATGAGACCTGGTAAGCTAAGGTCAGATGGAAGGGGAGGAGGACCTTCCCTATCAGTGGATTTAGAGAGGACCTGAGGGAGGAAGGGTGGGATTGGTAGGGAATAAGGGAGGGGGCTATATCTGGGATACAAAGTAATTAATATAAAATAATAACTGTAATTAATATAAAAAATAAAATAAATAAAATAAAAATTTACAGAGCTGTGTGCCCCAGGGCAACAGAGACAGGGAGTCTCAGTTGGGAGAAAAACCCAAAGGAAAGGAAGGAAACAGCACTGACTTTGGTCACGAAGTCTTTCCCTGGAAAAAGTCTCACAGGTGGGCAGGTATGAGCTGCCATCACTGAAATGGGCTCCAGCCACAAGCACAGACAGTTGCTGCACACCCAGCTCTCCAGGAAAGACAGAGCTGTGTGCCCCAGGACACCAGAGACTGGGAGTCACTGTCGGGAGAAATTCTCACAGGGAACGAAGCAAAGGAGATGGACTTAGCCACCCAGTATATCCCTGGAATATGTCCCGCAGACTGGCCCAACCCAAGGACCTGCTGTGGACCAGATAGCCTGCTGTTACCAGGAGAGTGGTACCAACCCGCCACAGATTACCTCTTGGGTAATGGGGCACAGAGCCTCAAACTCAGACCTACTAAAGCCCGGAATCCCCGAGATCAATCTCCAGATACTGCTATGGGGCAACCAGTTATCCCTAACAAAACTGACCAAACCATGGGACACACAGGTTACAGCTGCAGATCACTAAATTTACAGCAAGAAACCCAGAAGCACAGCAGCTGTCTTCAGGACTTCTCCAGGTGAGAGGAGAACCCTCTCAACTAACAAGGACCACAGTTAACACTCAGGTCTCTATGCTTGATGTGATCTGTAGCAACTTCTGAAAAACACCGGCCATTCAGTGTCTATAACCAAAAAACTGAGAAGACTTCCTTCAGAAAAAACCATCTTCCTACCAAGGGGATTCTTTCCACCACAGAATTCCAAGAACCACCAGAAACTAACTCCAAACACCTAAGATAGCCCAATGGGTAGAGGCCAGTGTAAAGGCTCAACCCACAAAAGACAGAGCAAAATGGCATCTTCAAAACCCAGTTTTCCAGAGGCAAGTAGTCCTGGACACCCCAGCATAATTGATATTCAAGAAGATGACCTAACATCTATGCTCATGAAGAAGATAACAGAGGAAACAAATAAAATGTGTAAAGTCCTAGAGGAAGATAAACTCAAAGAGATTATGGATATTGGTAAAGAAGTGCAGGAAAATAAAAACAAGGAGATTATGATCATCTGTAAAGAAATAGAGGAAGATAAAAACAAACAGATTATGGCCATCCATAAAGAAATACAGAAAGTTGCAGCCAAACAGTTTGTGGCTGATAGAGAGGAAATGCTTAAATAAATGAAAGAAATAAAAAAATAAATAAAAAAACAGAGAATTGTTCAAACACATAGCTGAAGGAATTGAAGGAAAAACAGGAAAATACAGTCAGACAGGTGAAGGAAATCAACAAAACAGCACAAGATTTGAAGATAAAATTGGAAAAATTAAAAAAAAACACAAATGAAGGAAATTGTAGAGAGAAAGAACTTAGGGAAGAAAACAGGAACTACAAAATTAGCATAACCAATAGACTACAAGAGATGGAAAAAAGAATCTCATTTGTGGAAGATACAATGGAAGAAATAGATGTATCTGTCAAAGAAAATGTTAAAGCTAAATAATTCCTGACACAGACCATCCAAGAAATTAAAGACAACATAAAAAGCCAAAAGCTAAGAATAATAGGAATAGAGGAAAAAGAAGATTTCCTGCTCCAAGGCCCAGAAAATATTTTCAACAAAATCATTGAAGAAAATTTCCCCAAATTAAAAAAGAGGCCAATAAGAATACAAGAGGTCTACAGAACATCCAATAAATTAGGCCAGAAAAAAAAATCCTCCCACCACATAATAATCAAAACAGTAAGTATACAGAAGAAAAAATACTAAAAGCTGCAAGGAAAAAAGGCCAAGTAACATATAATGGCAAACCCATTAGAATCACACCTGACTTTTCAACAGAGACTATGAAAGCCAGAAGGGCCTGGACAGATATCATGTAGACCCTAAGAGAGCACAGATGTCAGCTCAGGCTACTATACCCAGCAAAACTCTCAGTCCTCATAGATGGAGAAAACAAGATATTCAATGACAAAAACAAATTTCAACAATACCTACACACAAATCCAGCATTACAGAAGACACGGGAAGGGAAAATACAACCCAAGAAAATTAGCTTCTGTCAAGAAAACACAGGAAATAATTAACCTTACTACAGCAAAACAAAAAGCAACCAAGCACACAACCTTATGAACACAGCCAACATCAAAATCAAAGGATCTAACAGCCACTGGTCGTTAACCTCTCTCAAAATCAATGAACTCAATTCTCCAATGAAAAGATAGAGACTAACAGAATGGACGCATAAAGAAAGCCCAGCAATCCATTGCATACAAGAAACACACCTAAGTCACAAAGATAGACATTACCTGAGAGTAAAGGGTTGGAAGATGGCTTTCCAAGCAAATGGACCCAAGAAGCAAGCAGAAGTAGCCATTCGAATATCTGATAAAATAGACTTTCAACCAAAATTAATCAAAAGAGATGGGGAAGGAAACTTCATACTCATCAAGGGAAAATTCCACCAGGAAGACATCACAATCCTGAACATCTATGCCCCAAATACAAGTGCACCCACATTTGTAAAAGAAACATTGATAAAACTTAAACCACAAATAGGTCCCCATACATTAATAGTGGGAGATTTCAGCACCCCACTCTCAACAAAGGACAGATCAACAAAACATAAATTAAACAAAGAAAAAATGTCTCTTACTGAGGTCATGGATCAAATGGACTTAACAGACATTTAGAGAGCCTTACACCCAAACACAAAAGAATTTATCTTCTTCTCAGCACCTCATGGAACCTTCTCCAAAATAGAGCATATAGTGGGTAACAAAGCACATATCTAAACATAGTAAAGGCAATATACAGCAAGCCTATAGCCAACAGCAAACAAAACAAAGAGAAATTTAAAGCATTTTCATTGAAATCAGGGACAATACAAGGCTGCCCACTCTCTCCATATCTCTTGAATATAGTTATGGAAAATCTGCTAGAGAAATAAGACAGTTGAAGGGGATAAAGGGGATACAAATTTGAAAGGAAGAAGTCAAATTATCTCTATTTGCAGATGATATGAAAGTATACGTGAGTGACTCCAAAAACTCCACCAGGGAACAACTACAGCTGATAAACACCTTCAGCAAAGTGGCTGGACACAAAATTAACACAAAAAAAATCAGTAGCCCTCCTGTATACAAAAGACAAAAGGGCTGAGAAAGAAATTATGGAAAAAAACACCCTTCACAATAGCCACAAATGACATAAAGTACCTTGGTGTAACCCTAACCAAACAAGTCAAAGACTTGTATGAAAAAAATTTCAGCTCTCTGAAGAAAGAATTAGAAGATATAAGAAGATGGAAAGATCTCCCATGCTCATGGCTTGGCAGTATTGACATAGTAAAAATGGCCATCTTACCAAAAGCAATCTACAGATTCAATGCAATTCCCATCAAATTACCAACAGAATTCTTTACAGATCTGGAAAGAAAAGTTCTCGACTTCAAATGGAATAACAAGAAACCCAGAATTGCTAAAACAATTCTCTACGATAAAAGATTTTCTGGAGGTATCTCCATCCCTGATCTTAAGCTTTACTATAAAGCAACAGTTATAAAAACTGCATGATAATGGCGTAGAAACAGAATGGTGGATCAAAGGAACTGAACAGAAGACCCAGAAATAAACCCAACACACTTATGGACACCTGATCTTTGACAAAGATGCCAAAACCATTCAATTGAAAAAAGATAACATCTTCAACAAATGGTGCTGGTCTAACTGGATGGCAGCATGTAGAAAAATGAAAATAGATCTATACTTATCACCATGCCCAAAACTAAAGTCCAAATGGATCAAAGACCTCAACATAAAACCAGACACATTAAATCAGTTAGAAGAAAAAGTGGGGAAGACCCTAGAACTCATTGGCACAGGAGACAACTTCCTGAACTGAACACCAAAAGCACAGGCTCTAAGAACAACAATCAATAAATGGGACCTCATGAAACTGAAAAGCTTCTGTAAAGCAAAGGACACCATCATCAAAACAAAATGACTGCCTACAGATTGGTAAAGAATCTTCAACAACCCTTTACCTGACAGAGGCCTAATATCCAGTGTAAATAAATAACTACAGATGCTGAAAAGCAGCAAACCAAGTAATCGAATTAAAAAAAATTGGGAACAGAGCTAAACAGAGGACTCTTTCTAGAGGAATATCGAATGGCAGAGAAACACTAAAGAAATGCTCAACCTCATTAGCCATTAGGGAAATGCAAATCAAAACAACCCTGAGATTTCACCTTACAATCGTCAGAATGGCCAAGATGAAAAACTCAAGTGACAACACACGCTGGAAAGATTGTGGAGAAAGAGGAACCCTCCTCCACTGCTGGTGGGAATGTAAACTTGTACAGCCACTCTGGAAATCAATCTGGCACTTTCTCAGACAACTAGGAATAGCGCTTCCTCAAGATCCAGCCATCCCACTCCTAGGCATATATCCAAAAGAGGCTCAAGTACACAAAAAGGACATTTGCTCAACGATGCTTGTAGCAGCTTTATTCGTAATAGCCAGAAGCTGGAAACAGCCCAGATGCCCCTCAACTGAAGACTGGATGCAGGAATTGTGGTACATCTACACAATGGGGTATTACTCTGCAATAAAAATTAAGGATATCATGAAATTTGCAGGTAAATGGTGGGACCTGGAAAGGATCATCCTGAGTGAGCTGTCCCAGAAGCAAAAAGACATACACGGTATATACTCACTTTTATATACATATAACATAGGATAAACCTACTAAAATCTGTACACCTAAAGAAACTAATCAAGAGGGAGGACTCTGGCTAAAAATGCTTAATCCCCATCCCCAAAGGCAAAGAGGATGGACATCAGAAGAAGAAGAAAAAACAGGAAACACATTAGGAACCTACCACAGAGGGCCTCTGAAAGGCTCTGCCCTGCAGACTATCAAAGCAGACACTGAGACTTATGGCCAACTATTGGTCAGAGTGCATGGAATCTTATGTAAGAAGTGGGAAATAGTAAGATCTGGAAAGGACAGGAACCCCACAGACAGAGCAACAGAACCAGAAAATTTCAACACAGGGGTCTTCCCAGAGACTCATACTACAACCAAGTACCAGGTATGGAGATAACCTAGAACCCCTGCACAGATGTAGCCCATGGCAGTTCAGTGTCCAAGTGGGTTACATAGTAATGGGAAGAGGGACTGCCTCTGACATAATCTGATTGGCCTGTTCTTTGATCACCTCCCACTGAGGGGGGAGCAGTCTTACCAGGTCACAGAAGATGACAATGCAGCCACTCCTGATATGATCTGATAGCCTAAGATCAGAAGGAAGAAGAGGTGGACCTCCCCTATCAGTGGACTTGGGGAGGGGCATGAAGGAGAGGGAGGGGGGACCCGGAATGGAGGAGGAATACAAAGTGAATAAAGTGTAATTAATAAAATTAAAATAAATTAAATATTTAATTTAAAATGTGAAAATACATTGCAGAAAGTTATACATTTGAAGATCCAAATATTTAAAATAATTAATCCTCAATATATTTTATAAGACAGAGTAAAGATTATCAAGTTGAACCATTTTATGATGCAAATAGAATTTTATAATATATTTTATGTTCATGTTTAGTAAGGAAATACAAAAGAAACTTATTTTATTATTAAATATTATTATGCTCCCATTGACATGTTTACTAAGTAAAATGTAGCTGCCATACTGTCTATGAATTATACAGAATTTGTCCTTCATTTCTAATTCATTGGAGTCACATTTTCTCACCTTTATTCAATGGGAAAAGCAAAAATTTAATCCTGTCCAGTAGTGATATTTCTCTCCCGACCCAAAAATAGTTTTTACATTTGTCTCATCAAGGACAAAAACAACTTGAAATTACAGACTAACAGCATTGTTCACAACATATAGCCTTTTCTACAAACAAGAATGGAATAAGGTGTAATTTTAAAGACAGGTTTAATTGAAAAAATATCTAAGTATTAACTAAGAAAATGCCCTAAATAAACCTTCAGAACTATTCTGATTGAAAAACTACATTTATGTAACATTTTGACACATAAAAATATAGAAGAATGCTACTAATTACCATATAATTGGATTTTTCATTTAAATTTACTTTTGTAATGATTGTAGATTCACATACAGCTACAGAAATGACACATATCTACTATGTACCAATTGTCCTGATAGTATGCTACATTACTTTTAGATTTCCAACATCAATACAGTGAAAATCAAGAATGTATCTATCGACACCTTTGTCAAGGTTATATTTTACATTTTGGTTTCTATGAAAGACTTCTGTGTCACTCTGAACATCTGACTGATGGGAAATGGATCAGTTTTGTCTCAGTCCACTGTGACTGGTAGAGCTTTCGGAAGCAGGGACCAGCAGTTCATGGACTAGCAGAGGATGCAGAAAAGGAGGAGGGATAAAAACAGGACTAATGAAACATCCAAGGACACACCCTAGGATCCCTGTCCCCAGTTATGCCTTTCCACTAAAGTCTTCAGACTTGTCTCAGGGTGTCCAGTGGGGAAGTAACTGTTAAAATCATAAGTCTCTAAGAGCTTGTTCCAATTCAGTTCCTGACACCTATGTTGCCTTTTACAGCCAAAACATTTCTCTCCTCCCTAACGATTTGGAAATTAGAAGCCTTTATTTATTTATTTTTTATTCTGTGAATCATATATTTTTATCTCTCAAGATCATTATATAAATATATTTTCTTACTGGAATAGCTCTGGAGGTTTATTTAGGGTATGTCCTTGGTTAATATTTAACATTTTCTGCTAAGCAATGTTTTGAGCTGTATGTAGTAGTTCACTTAAATATTTGCTTAGAGAACCACAATGTGCTGTAAGCAGTTTTTGGAATAATACTACTAAGAGTAATATAAACTATGTACAGAATTTTTGTAACCATCATTCTTTTACTAGGATATTTGCCAGATTTGCACTTGCTAGATTATAGAGCAGTAGCTGTATTAGTTTTATAAAGAATATATATATTCTCCATCAATTATTTTCTTTATAATATTTGTCAAGTTTTGTTATATTTTATTGAGGAGTAATAATAACTAATTGTGATTTCAATATGCATCTCCCTGATGGTCAATACTTTGTTCTTCTTTTCTTCTACATACTTGCTATCTGGGTGAAATTTCTCTGCATCTATTTGCTCATTTAATTTTTCACTTTTGAAATTCTTTAATAGTGAGTATTATTCATTTTAGATAATAAAAACCTAATGATAATTGGTTTATAAGTATTTCTTCTACAGGTCTTTGAGAGATAGCCAATACCCCATGTATTATGCAGAATATACACCTTTAATTTAGTAGAAGCTCAGTTTATCAATTTCTTAATGGGTGGTGCATTGGAGGTTAGGTCTAGGAACTACATACCAAACCCTGGATTCTGAAGGTATTTTTCCTAATGAGCTTCATGTAGGCACACAGATTCATACCTCATGATTAGACAATAGATCTATCTTTAGCTAAATTTTTATTAGATAAGGTTTAATTGTTCCATCTCCATTTGTTGAAAAGTCCAGGTATTCTCTAGTCTCTCACCTTTTCACCCCTTTTGAAACCAATCAAGTCTACTTACTTGGTTTATTTCTTTCTTCTTTATTGCATTTCATTGAATATGTATTAACTGTGTTCATCCTTTTAATTACACAACAGCATATTGATTAATTGCTATATTTTAAATGTTTTGAGGTTAAATATATTATCCTAGTGTATCCTCTTTTACTAAGATGGGCTTAACAATTCTTGTTACTTTGTACAAATTTTGTAATAATTCCATCTATTTTTAGAAAATGCATTATTGGAATTAAATTTGATTTATTCATCAATTGAGGAGAGAGAATAATTTATTATTTTGATTCTTATAGTAGAAATGCAGGTTGTATGCTTTTATTTAAATTTATCAAAATATTTTATTAGTGCAATTATTTGATATTTAAGAACATAACATGTTTTGTCCCATTTTTAAATAGTGATTGGGAATTATATTTTAAATTTTGGTTACTATTTTTTATTACTAAAAGACTTATAAATATCCACAGTTGATTTGTTTGTGTGTGTGTGTGTGTGTGTGTGTGTGTGTGTGTGTGTTTGTGTCTTGTACCTGCTGGTGCTGCAGTCCCTGGTGGGCTCGGTGGTGGTGAGGAAGGCTTCCATACCACTCAATGCGTGCCCAAGTTCAATGGCAAATTGCATGACACAAAAGGAGGATCCCAGCAAACTGATGGAGCTTCATTCTGATTGGGTCTAGAACAGCTCAGTGGCTGTTTTCCTGTCTGCAGGGAAGTTCACTTGGGTGCTGGCAGGCCTGCCACTTCCCCATAGTGACAGCAGGATGGTTAGCTACCCAGAACTCATGTCAACTCCTTAATGGTCCAAAGGCTATCCAAAATGCTTGCTGTTATGCAATAAAGAGAGGTCTGCACCTCGATGTATTGTGAATGTGTGTATTAGCTGCTGTATGTTTTTGTTTACTCCTTATGCTTTTTATTGCAGAAAATGATTTTATCAGAAGATGCAGGAAGTTTTCTTTCTTTATGTTTGGTCCTTCTTTTAAAATATTCTTTTCCTTTTCCTGTTTCACCTGGGATATTTGCCAAGATTGTAAATAGAGGAAAGAAAAAAAAAAAACTAAAAGCATCTCAGCCTTGAGTTTTTTAATACCTGGAAAATATACCCCCTTTTACTGTTACAAATTGAACTGCACTTTATCAAATTCTGAGACCTCCCATACGTTTTTAAAATAAAATGTTCCTGCCATTTAATCAGTGACCTCACATCTGGACTTTACAATTAACTAATTAATCAATAATGTATGGTTCTTTTACACTTATCCAAAGTGACATCTATTATAGCAAATTTCTTCACTCTAGTCCTTCCTTTCCACCTCCCATATCTCCAGTCTACTGCTCCTTCCTTTCTCTTCAGAGAAGGGAAGACTTCCCATGGATATCAACCAGTCTTTGCATATCAAGTTGCAGTAAGACTATGAACATCACATATCCTACAGAGGCTAGACAAGGCAGTCTAGAAGAGGAAAAGGATCACAAGACAGGCAACAGAGCCAGACAAGGGCTCTGCTTCCACTCTTAGGAGTCCTACATGAAGACCAAACTATGCGGCTCTTACATATGTGCAGAGGGCCTAAGTCAGTCAAATGTATGCTCCCTCATTGCAGTTCAGTCACTGTGGAAATCCAAATCTTAGGACTTCAGAAATCTGTACTACACAAAATTAGAAAATCTGAAAGAAGTGGACAATATTCTCCATAGCTACCACTTACCAAAGTTAAATCAAGGACAAATAAACAATCTAACTAGAGCTATAATCTCTAAGGAAATAGAAGTAGTAATTAAAAGTCTCCCCACAAAATAAAAAAAATCTAGGACCAGATCCAGATCATCTCTGCACAGAATTCTACCAGACTTTCAAATGAAAGCTAATACTAATACTTCTCAAATTAGTCCACAAAAAAAAAGAAACAGAAGGGACATTGCCAAATTCATTTTATGAGTCCACGGTCACACTGATACTTAAACCACACAAAAACTCAACCACGAAAGAGAATTTCAGAACAATTTCCCTCATGAAAATTGATACAAAAATACTCACAAACTGATTCCATGAACACATCAAAAAGATCACCCACCATGATCAAGTAAGCTTCATCCCAGAAATGTAGGGATGGTGTAAAATACAAAAAAAAAAAAAAAAAAAAAAAACACAAAAATGAAACCCCCCAAAAAAAAACACAAAAAAAAAAAAAAAAAAAAAACACATGTTAATCTCAAAAGATGCCCTAAAAAGCATTTTATAAGTCCACTCCCATTCATGATAAAAGTATTGGAGAGATCAGAGATACAAGTTACATACCTAAATATAATACAGGCAGTACACAGCAAGCCCATTGTCAACATCAAATTAAATGAAAAGAAAATTAAAGCAATTTCACTAAAATCAGAGATGAGACAAACTGCCTCCTCTCTCCATATCTCTTCAACATAGTTCTTGAAGGCTTTGCTATAGCAGTAAGAAAATTAAAGGAGATCAAGGTTCAAATCAGCAAGGAAAAAAATCAAAGAATGACTATTTGCTGATAAACACCTTCACTAAAGCGGCTGTATACAAGATTAACTTAAAAAAAGAGAGTATACATCCTATATACAACTATTTTTATTATTTAAAAATTAAAATATAATTACATCATTTTCCCTTTCCTCTCTTCTATTTTTATTTCCAAGAGTTTTTTTTTTTTAAATAGGTATTGAATTTCACCAATGATTCCTCTGTATTGATATATAGGTCTCTGCGATTTTTATTTTGAATCTTTTAGGTTATTATGTATTAGACTCATTATCATATCAGCCTTACATCATTGGAATAAGCCTCACTTGGTTACTTTAAGTGCTACTGGATTTAACTTTTCAGTTTAGTTACAGGTTGTTAAGACAGTTCCTGTAAATAACAAATCTATAAAGTTAATGACTGGCTCTTTGGCCTCCCCACCCCCCAAGGGAGGAGCAGTCCTGTTAGGCCACAGAGGAGAGCTTTGCAGCCAGTCCTGAAGATACCTGATAAAACAGGATCAGATGAATGGGGAGGAGGTCCCCCCTATTAGTGGACTTGGCAAGGGGCACGGTGGAGATGAGGGAGGGAGGGAGGGACTGGGAGGGAATGAGGGATCGGGACACAGCTGGGATACAGAGTTAATAAAATGTAACTGATAAGAAAAAAATAAAATTCAAAAAAAAGAAAAAAAAGTTAATATCTCATAAGATTATAAAATTCCCAACAAATTTGTGTTGTTACTCTCTTAATAGCATAGTACAATTTGTAACTCAAATTTTTCTGGTGGTCGATTAATTCTTTTCAGCTGCCAGGTGCACAGCTACAGGCCAGAGTATGCACAATTATATACAATTTATTATAATGATAATGATTAACTATACAACTAGTTTATGTATTTATATACTGTATCATTATGCATACACACACACACACATATATATATACACACACACACACACACACATATGTACAACCACACCTAAGGTTTTTTTGTTTTTTCTAGATGTGTTGTTGTTGCTGCTGCTGCTGCTGCTGCTGTTTCTCCCTAGGTAAGAACTCCAGGCAGCAGCCAGTCCAAGAGACCAGCCTTCCTGCAAGAGATCAGATACTGTTTCACACTAAACTGTTTCTTCTTACCTAAGACCCTTTACAAAGACTCAACCTGGCACACTCTCAAGTTGCCCAGGCCACCTCTCTTTTTCAGAAAACTTCTTGAGCTGTCCAGCAATCCTGGAAAGAGACCTGTTTCGTTGGGATCTTTCTTATTTGAAAAAAAAAAAAAAAAAAAAAGAAAAAAAGTTATTTTGCCTGAGGCAAGTTGTTAGGCTTTCCAGAATAAGGCAGTGTTACGACAGGACTTGACAGCCCGTGTGTGCAAACATCCACTGTGACAATATACACAGGTGGAAAATCAACCGTGTTGACACCTCTGACCCTGTATAGGGCTGGACTAGTGTTCGCTTTTGAAAAAAAAAACAAACCTATATGTAATTATATTATTATGTTTTGAAGTTGGATATTACAAACTAAAGTTTTTAAAAAGCTATAAAGTGAAACAATTACAGTAGTCTAGGTTTATTACTGAAGAAATAGTAATCACAACGTATTCATAGAGACTGCTTTAGTGTATGTCAGTTCCCTGGGCCTTCACATGCATTCACTGAATCACCCAGAGAAGACTCAAGTCCTAAAGGGTCCATTTCATAGCGCATACCTTACGAGAAAGCCTAGGAGTTACTTTTTGTTTTATATTATATTTTACTGTATCTTTTCTAGATTACACTATAATACATGACAGTATTGAATAAAGTACAATAAACTATCACATGTAGCTTTTCTGTGTGTTAAGCTGTATCATCTAGGCTTTGGTGTTTAGACTGTTTGATGAACCTGTAGGTTAGAATGATGCTTTTCTTGGGATATAACTCTACTGTGAAATGGTCATGATAGCGTACTCTTGATGCTTGATCATTTTTTTTATTTTTCTTAATTACACTTTATTCACTTTGTATCTCCCCATAAGCCCCTCCCTCCTTCCCTCCTGATCCCACACTCCCACCCCCTTCTTCATGCATGCCCCTCCCCAAGTCCACTGATAGGGGAGGTCCTCCTCTCCTTCCTTTTGATCTTAGTCTATCAGATTTTATCAGGAGTGGCTGCATTGTCATCTTCTGTTGCCTGGTAAGGCTGCTCCCCCATCAGGGGGAGGTGATCAAAGAGCAGGCCAATCAGATTATGTCAGAGGTAGTCCCTCAAAGCTCTGCCCTGCAGACTATCAAAGCAGATGCCAAGACTTATGGACAACTGTTGAGCAATGTGCATGGAATCTTATGTAAGAAGTGGGAAATAGTAAGATCTGGAGAGGACAAGAACTCCACAATGAGAGCAACAGAACCAGAAAATTTGAACACAGGGGTCTTTCCAGAGACTCATACTCCAACCAAGTACCAGGCATGGAGATAACCTAGAACCCCTGCACAGATGCTTGATCATTTTTAGTGTCTTGTTATCCTGGCTACTCATTTTCTCAGGCCTTTCTTTACTCTTTCTCTCTTTCTTTCTTTCTTTCTTTCTTGCTTTTTTTTTTTTTTTGGGTTAACATAATGTGCTTTTGGTTTCAGTGTTGTGTTTTATACTTCTAAAATTTCCCACGTAACTACTAGTTCTTCAGTGAGATAATCTCCTTAACATTTTTTTTTCAAAAATTTTTAGTTCTTTGTTTAAAAATTCAATCATGGATCCTTTAAATCATTTGATTGATGTGTTTGCTGGGGGGTTTTTGTTTTTTGATTTTTGATTTTTAGTTTTTGAAATTATAACAGTTACAACATTTTTCCCTTCCCTTCTCTTTCTCCAAACTTTCTTATGTACCCTTCCTCAATATCTTTCAAATCCACAACCTCTAGTTCTTATTTGTCAGGTGATTCCAATAATTTTCTCCCACCAAAACTGTTATCTATTGAGCTTTTAATGTTAGACTTGAAGATTTCTGGATTTTGCTATATGGCTAAATGGATATGGAAAGTCTGACTGTGCTCAGGCCATCCATTGACAACACAGTATAACCAGCCTCCCTCCTGCTGATAAATGATGGCATTGAGATCTGACTCTTCACTGAGTCTCTCCTCACACCTCTGCTGTTGGGCAGCAAAGGGAAACTTGCTATTGCTGTATGGATGGAAAAGGAAGGACAAGCTAGACTTGTGGTTTCTATGGCAACCAAACCTCAGGTGAGAGGAAGGTGACTTTATTACCAGTTGTTGGTAAAAAAAAAAAAAAAATCCTCCATTGTACATTTTAGATAATATTTCAGTGAGTGGCTGGTGCAGACCTAGCCTTTCCACCATGCTTTTGTCGTTGTGAAAAAAAAGGTTAGATTATTCTTCACTAACTCTCTGTAAACTTATCTTTTTAGCTACCTCTCTTGGGGGTCTTTGTCCCCAAGAAACAGACTTTGATGGAGTATTTTTACTTTTATTCAGTGGCTCTTATCAGATTATTTTACTTCCAGGTTCGAATGCTTGAGTAAAAAATAAAAATCAAAGCCTATGAAACATACTCTTTCCCCAACACAAGAATTTCTGTAAGCACAATTGATTTGATTCCTTCTATCCAGCTTTCAAAATCTTTTATATCTCCATGATATATTAAGGTGCATTTATTGGAAAAATTGGAAGTTGGTCCTCCTCCCAAGAGTCCAGCCTATGGGCAAGGACAGGATGTTCAGGCTGAGGGGGTGAGCAGCATGGGGTCATCGCACAGACACTGGGAGTCCAGTGAATGCAAACTCAGGGTGAGCAGCTGCAGACTTATTTATTCCAGAAAACAGAACATTTTATATAGCTTTGGGCGGCCAATCGGGTTCCTTAACACTATCTCTGAGCTTGCCATTGGTTGTTTGTCTCTAGGTAGACTCTCTAATATAAGGTCACCAGGTCACATACTTTCTGTCCGCCCAACCACTTCCTATATTCACATCAACGGAGGCTGCCCCAGGCTGTCAGCCCTAAAGGCCCTTTGCCAGGAAAGTTTATTCTGTTGTGGTGGTTTGAATGAGAATGGCTTTCATATGTTTGAATGCTTGGTACCCAGTTAGTGGTAATATTTGGGAAGGATTAAAAGGTATAACCTTGCTGGAGTGGGTACAGCATTGTTGGAAGAAGAGTGTCACTGAAGGTAAGCTTGAAGATTTAAAAAGTCCATGCAATGCCTATTCTTTCTAGGTTTTTCAATGTCTCCTGTGTCTTCTTGTCTCTGTGACTTTCTCTCTCTCTCTCTCTCTCTCTCTCTCTGTGTGTGTGTGTGTGTGTGTGTGTGTGTGTGTGTGTGTGTCTGTCGGTCTGTCTCTCTCTCTCTCTCTCTGCTGTCTGGGCATTAGGATATTAATCTCTCAACTAATTCTTTAGCATCATGCCTGTCTGTAGGCCGCCACAGCCCTGCTTATGATGATAATGAATTAACCCTCTGAAACTGTAAGGGTGTTCCCAGTTAAATCCCTCATTTTATAAGAGTTGTTTTAGTTGTGGTGTCTCCTTACAGCAATAAAATACTGACTAAGAGGTCCATCTTCTTCAGAGTTTAAATAATTGAATATAGTCAGTGTTTTAAAAGGTGTCTGTTTAATTTGAACACAGGGAACTTCCCAGAGACTCATACTCCAACCAAGGACTATTCGTGGAGATGACCTGGAACCCCTGCACAGGTGTAGCCCATGGCAGTTCAGTGTCCAAGTGGGTTACATAGTAATGGGAATAGGGACTGCCTCTGACATAATCTGATTGGCCTGCTCGTTGATCACTTCCCCCTGAGGGGGGAGCAGCCTTGCCAGGCCACAGTAGAGGACAATGCAGCCACTTTTGATGAAAACTGATAGACTAAGATCAGAAAGGAGAGGAGAACCTCCCCTATCAGTGGACTTGGGGAGTGGCATGCATGCAGAAAGGGGAGGGAGGGTGGGATCGGGAGGGGAGGAGGGAGGGGCTTATGGGGGGATACAAAATGAATAAAGTGTAATTAATAAAAAAATTTTAAATAAAAGGTATCTGTTTATGATTTAATACAAAATCAAATGAAATGTATATGATTTTGTATTCCTTTCCTGATTTTTTTTTATCTATTCTAAAACTTAAATAAACTTCGGCTGAAATTCTCCATAAGAAATATTCACAATCTAACTGTCACTTAGGTTTAAAACAAATTCCAAAGTAGCTGTCAGTTAAATATAGGAGGATAAGAACAGTTCTGGTTTATACTTCTCTATTACATATAGGTTACATAATCTTAGTCAAGAATGATTTCTGTAGGCAATTCAATTTCACTCAGAAAGTAGTAACTTTAATGTTTCCTATTACTATGTTTAAAAATTAAAAAGCCTAGTGAGTTTGACTTAAAACTTGCATATAATTTTTAATTTGGGGATAAATATATTTTCTTAAGGAATCAAAAATGATTAATAATACAAACAGGTATTTCAATGGCAGTGACATCTGTACCAAATCAAAATATACCATTCATATTTAAGTGTATGAATTGATATTTTGTGTAGCTATACATCAGTCCCTTATATGATGGAAACATTATTCTTAGACCTCTAGCAGATTGCCAAAACCACAGATAATATTATACCTTATCTACACTACATTTCTGTCAATACATACATGCCTGTTTTTCTAAGAAGACAAAACAAAACTTAATCTTAGAAAATGAATCCTAAAGGCCATATTTTTGAAATAATATTAAGGGGATTGAAGCAGATACAGGAACTCACAGCCAAACTTTGGGCAGAGTTTAGGGAGTCTTATGGAAGAAGAGGTGAATAGAAGGACTCAGAGGAGAAAGGGGCTCCACAAGGAGACCAACAAAGCCAAAAATCCTGGACTAGGGGTGCCTGCAGAGACTGAAGCATCAACCAAGGACCATGAATAGAGAGGACCCAGAGCCCCTGCTCAGATGTAGCCCATACCCAGTTCAATCTCAATATATGTACCCTAGTAAAGGGAGCAGGGGCAGTTTCTGACATGAATTCTATTGCCTGCTCTTTGGTCACTTACCATTGGTGGGGTGGTCTTACCAGGCCACAGAGGAAGGGGATCCAGGTTGTCCTGATGAGTCTTGATAGGTTAGGGTCAGATAGTAGGGGAGGAGGACTCCCCACCATTTCTGTGGACTTGGAGAAGGGGATGGGAGGGAGGAAATGAAGGAGGGGGCTACAATTGGAATACAAAGTGAATAAATTGTAAAAATAAATAAAATATAATTTGAAAAAAAGTGGAGTTTTCTCCAAAATTCATTGTTTAAATAAGAATTCCAACTATGGCTATTTCTTTGTATGATTAAACTCAAGGATCAGGTAGTCAGTGCTTTGAGACAAAGATGATGCACAAAAATTTAATAAATATTTGAAGTTTGATGGCATATACACAGAGGAGCTGCTGCAGACACCTACAGGGCCTGTGCTTGCCACTTCAGTGTTGTTTTTTTGTGTGTGAGTAGGTTTGTATTCTTTAAGAACAGGTTTAATTTGACAAAATATGATGAAATGATATTAAAATAATTTCATTGAAGGAAGCTATTAAAACACAATTACAAACTGTGGTTCTATATAACATAGTATGAATTGCTATGAGGTATTTAAAAATAAATGTGACAGAAGTTTGTAAAATTCCTATGTCAAGATGTTAAAAATATGAATAAGAAAAATTAAATAAAGCATAAAAATAATGTGGTAGCTTCATAATTCAATGTGTTGAAGTAAGAATGTAAATTCTCTTACAATTAATCTGAATAACAAATGTCATTGGAATGAAAATTCTATCAAGGAATTTGGTAGACATTCTCAAACTGACATTTAAATACTGATACAGTATAGTGTTGGGAAATTTAAGTATCATGGTGGATCACACCAACACTCTAAGCACTCAAGAGCCTGAGGAATGAAGATGGCTGAGAACTTAGCCACAATGTGTTCTACATAATTCATACAGGATAGCCAGAACTTCTTAGAAGAACCCAGTCTTGAAAGATGAAACAAACTCTAGGTCATGAAGTGAGAAGGGTAGCACATTCAAAGGCATGCCACCAATGATCTACATTCCTTAGGAAGGACAATCTACTAATACTGTATTCATTAAGAACTCATCATTGATCCATTCGTCAATGACAGTGCCTTTGCCACCCAGTAACTTTTTAATAACATCATTAACTGTGTGAAGCCCTCAGCACATGAGACATTTAGGGTGACTTTTATACTCAAATCAAGATTTATTTGTATTTGATTCAACTGTAGAAAACATTTTATTTTTTTAATCTAGATTGTTGTAAAAAAAAGGAAAGAAAGAAAGAAAGAAAGAAAGAAAGAAAGAAAGAAAGAAAGAAAGAAAGA
>NW_026596095.1:1513375-1553924 GCF_907164565.1 Psammomys obesus
AGAAAGAAAGAAAGAAAGAAAGAAAGAAAGAAAGAAAGAAAGAAAGAGAAAGATGGCTTAGACACAAACAATATATTCTTCACAACTCTGATGTGAAAATGCTTATATCAAAGATCTAACAGATCTTGTATCCGGTAATAGCTATGGCTGTTTTGCAGATCGCTTCATCTCACAATGTTCTCACATGATTGAGAGTTAAAAAAGGAAAGCTATCTTACTCATATCTTGATTTATAAATGACACCAGGACCATCATAGGTCTTCACTATCCTGACAGCCATCTCACTAATGCCAGTCTTTGAATGCTATCTAAAAGAGAACTGAGGCTTCAACATGACGAGTACCAGGAGACTCAAGAGTTAGGGGAGATGAAATCATAATCAAAATATGTTGTACAAAAACATATTTTCAATAAAAAGTATAAAAGCATAAACATTTTTAAAACCAAATATGGTGTCTTACACCTTTTATACCAGTGCTCAAAAGTCTGAGGAAGAAAGATTTCTGAGAATCAGGGCCCAAACTGGCCTACTTAATATGTTCCAATCCAACCTGAGCTACGTACAGTTAGAGCTAAAAAAAAAAAAAAATCAAAATAATAACAACAATAATAATTTTGAATTTAATGTGCTATAGTAACTTTTTTTAAAGAAATGAATCTTTCTACTAGAGGCATATAGAGAAACTTTTCCCAAAATTAACCCATATAGAGGCATTATTGAAGCAGAGCAATAATACAAAAGGATTCATTTTGTCATTTTTTCTGCCTATAGTATGGCTGAAATGTCTTCACTAAAGTATTAAAAAAATAAAAAAATAAATCAGTTCAATCTATACCAAAGGAATGATTTTTTTTTATCACAGCCCGATGTATTTCCTTAGCAGTGAGTAAAGACTAAATAAAATTCCTTTCATTAAGAAATAACTTATTTGGAGATTTCAAGGTGAAAACTTTACAAAGTACAAACGTCTACGTTTCATTAAAAGCAATAAGGCTACAAAAGTGAGTTTTAAAATAAAGCAGGGACTTTAAAAATATGAAATAACATCATTCAGACTTTCTCTTCAATGTCACCTAAAACCTGATCTGTCTTTAGTTCTTTAGTTATACTTTGCCATAACGTCAATATGACAACACAGCGAAGACACACATTTAATGTGAACTGAAACCATCTGCTTTTTATTTCTACCCTTATTAAAATTTCATATTAATGGCCTGTCAATTTAAAATGTATGCTCAAAAATGTCACGTTATAATCTTGGACTTGGGATAAATTCCTATTGCAGGACATCTTATTACTTATTTATGTTTTGCTCCTGACCTTCCAAAGTAACAAACCAACTACAAGATATCAATAGGAACTTGGGAAGCGGCACACGTGTGGAAGGAGAAGGTATTTCTGAAATCATGGAACTCAGATATATAATTTTATAGATACACTCAAAGTTGACATAGAGAGTCAGTGTGCATTTTTTTTCTGTGATGTATTATCCTTAAGCCATTCTGGGAAGTAAATTTTTCTAGTCTAGCAACAAGTTTTCTTCATCTTCATGCTTAAATTATTTTATTTCACTTCTGGCCACAATTGATGGTTACAGGAATTGGTATATTTCCAATGATTATTCGATGTTTATAAATTCTAAATTATAAAGCTGTTAACAGCTGTGTTTTCTATCATTTAGAACTAAAGGAATTGGCAACGAAAGCAAGAACTGAAGCCCATTAAATAAAGCAGAGATGTGAACCCTATCAGAACTCTAGTCGGAGGCTGTTGAATTCCTGTGCCATTGAGCCATGTTTGTTTATTTCACTAGATTTTTCCAGTATCCTTCAGATACACTTCCTTTTGGCTTTGCACAATTTAAGTTTGGCATATGCTCTTGCAACAACCTAACCAATGAATTGTCTGTGTGTCATAAAGGCCTTTGATCAAGGTAGAGAGTTATTTTTAAATCCATGTATTTTTCCAACCCAGTAACTAACACTGATAAACAATTACTGAAATCAAATGAATTGTATCATGCCATGTTTTGTGGAAATATTTTACACATTTTATATGTGTACATTACTACAATATGATGGGTTCACTAGAAATTTCAGCTAATGAAGAAAGACGTTGTATTTCTAACTGTTTGCACCACTGAATGGTTCTTGCACTGAAAATGACATTCTGTCACATTTACTCCAAATTACAACAGCACAGACAAAATGAGTGATGACAATATGTGAAACTAAATTTTATAATGTTGAATGCTAAAGCAGAGGGATGGGCAGTCTGCTGTGCATGATATTATGCATTTTGGACTTTTTCATCATAAAAATTTAGCTGAAATCTCCCATCAACATATCAAACATGTTCTGGGCAGAAAAAAGTACTGCATATCCATTTATAATGTGAAGTGGTGGTTAAAGGGAACAGAAGATAGTGAGCATGCACAGTTGAGGTGAAGACTATTTAAGAAGTCTGAGCACAGTTCTTTGCTGAACTGTGTTAGAAGGAAATTGAAACTTCTGAATACCTCACTCCTAGTTCCAAATTTTATCCAGGTTTACTTTTATACTCACCATTTGTTCATTTCACCACATAGCAACTTTATGATACATTTCACAAATTTCACTTTTTAAATCATGTCTATAAGCAAAGAAAATAGAAACATTTTATTTATGAAAAGAAACATTTACTCTTTTTGCTTTGATAGAGCTTTATGCTGACTATCTGCTTGGTTTTCTCCCTCATGTTTTCTTATGAAATATGAGTGAAATAAAAAAATTATCAAGTGATATTCACTTGACATTTAATTATTAATATTATGTTTCTTAAAGATTTTACTTTATCTCAAAAAGGAATGCAATCCCTAAATTTCAATGATAACTTTCAAACTAGCCCATTATACTCAATTATCTAAAATCTCAGCGCTAACCAGCTTTATGACTTAGATTTCAGAATAGAAAGATGATAGTTTTTGATATATATATATATATATATATATATATATATATATATATATATATATATATGCGCTAAGGAATACAGGTAGCCAGGTGGGACTTCTAGTGAAAGGAGGAGGAGGATACCAACCCGCACACAAAACCTTCAACCCGGCCAATAGACTGCAGGCCAGCTTGAGTTGCATGCCATGAGGCAAAGCCCACCACTGACACTAATAACAATATTCTGCCTTTCTTGCAGACAGGAGGCTAGCATAACAGTGACCTGAGTGGCTTCATACAGCAGCTGATGGTAGCAGGCACAGAGACCCTGAGCCAGACATTAGGCAGCGCTCAGAGAATCTTATGGAAGTGGGGGAGGAATCATTGAAAGAGACAGAGAGGCTTGTTGTGTTGTATATTTAAAAAAAAAATACTTTACTTGGATATTCATGAAATATATAAAGGTTTGGTGAAATGAACTTTAGTTAGAGAAAAAAGTAACATCAGTTTTCATCTGTGTGAGTTGATACCAATATGTCATACTATTCTTTATTTTGGGAAATTGATGTGTTTTATAGACATTTTAAAAAAGCAAAAAGACTACTATAAGTTAAGATGATTTTTTTATTTTTTTACTATTAATTACACTTTATTCATTTTGTATTCCCCCATAAGCCCCTCCCTCCTCCCCTCCTGATCCCACCCTCCCTCCCCCTTCCTCACGCATGCCCCTCCCCAAGTCCACTGATAGGGGAGGTCCTCCTTCATTCTGATCTTAGTCTATCAGATCACACCAGGAGTGGCTGCATTGTCATCTTCTGTGGCCTGGTAAGGCTGCTCCCCCCTCAGTGGGAGGTGATCAAAGAGCAGGCCAATCAGATTATGTCAGAGGCAGTCCCTCTTCCCATTACTATGGAACCCACTTGAACACTGAACTATCATGTGCTACATCTGTGAAGGGGTTCTAGGTTATCTCCATGAATAGTCCTTGGTTGGAGTATGAGTCTCTGGGAAGTTCCCTGTGTTCAAATTTTCTGGTTCTGTTGCTCTCCTTGTGTGGTTCCCATCCTCTCCAGCTCTTACTATTTCCCACTTCTTACATAAGATTCCATGCACTCTGCCCAACAGTTGGCCATAAGTCTCAGTGTCTGCTTTGATAGTCTGCAGGGCAGAGGCTTTAGAAGGCCCTCTGTGGCAGGTTCCTAGGTTGTTTCCTGTTTTGTTCTTCTGATGTCCAACCTCTTTGCCTTTCAGGATGGGGACTGAGCGTTTTAGTCAGGGTCCTCTCTCTTGATTAGTTTCTTTAGATGTACAGTTTTTAGTAGGTGTATCCTATGTTATGTCTATATGAGTGAATATATACCGTGTGTGTCTTTCTGCTTCTGGGACAGCTCACTCAGGATGATCCTTTTCAGGTCCCACCATTTACCTACAATTTTCATGATTTCCTTAATTTTCATTGCTGAGTAATACTCCATTTTGTAGATGTACCACAGTTTCTGCATCCATTCTTCAGTTGAGTGGCATCTGGGCTGTTTCCAGCTTCTGGCTGTTACAAATCAAGCTGCTACAAACATGGTTGAGCAAATGTCCTTATTGTGTACTTGAGCCTCTTTTGGATATATGCTTAGGAGTGGTATGGATGGGTCTTGAGAAAGCACTATTCCTAGTTGTCTGAGAAAGCGCCAGATTGCTTTCCAGAGTGGTTGTACAAGTTTACATTCCCACCAGCAGTGGAGGAGGGTTCCCCTTTTTACCTGTCTTTTCTCCATATTTTCAGGTATGTGATTGAAGTATCCCTGTTAATAGCTTCCTGGTATAAAGTTGGATAAAATCTCATCTGCTGATAGGTCATTTGGCGATATAATGTGTGAATTTTCTATGGGTTTTTTTTTTTTTTGAGATAGTAGATGGATGTTGTTAAAAGGCTTGTTAAACAGTAGTAATGATAAAATTACAAATTACCATTCCTTTAATGTTAACTCTGAGAACTGGAGAAAAAGGTTTCATTGTTAAAAACTGATGTGCAATCCTAAAACAAAACAAGCCAGAGAGATCAAGGACACCACAAGAAAACCTACAACATCCCCTAATCTGGACCCATAGAGGTTCACAGACACTGAGCCACCAACTGGAGAGCATCCATGGGACAGACCTGAACCACACACACACATGAAACAGAAATACAGCTTGGTCCTCATGTGGGGCCTCTAACAGCAGGAGCAGGAGCTACCTCTGAGTCTGTTGCTGGCCTTTGGATCTCTTTCTCCTAACTGGCATCCTTGTCTGGCCAAGATAGAAGATGGGACCAGTCCTACTTGAAAGCCAAGGAAGGTTGATATCCAAAGGAAGTCTCCCCTTCTCTGAGAAAAAAGGGATGTGACACAGGGGAGGGGAAGGCAGGTCAGAGCAAGAAACTGAGTGGAGAGGATGGAGGGGAACTTCCCACTGCATGTAAAGTAAATAAATTAATTAATTAAAAAAAAGAAAAAAATGATCACTAAATGTTATTGTCCTAAATTAGGAAAGAACAGCGTTTAAATAAAAAACAAATCGAAACAGAAGTGACCACATGCTTTGCAATGCTAGAAACTGTCAGAGAGAATACAGAGAGCGATTACACAGTAATTAATTAATACAATTAATACATTGTATTAGACTTGATTTATCACAAATGTGGTGACTCCAAATAAAATTCATTTGTTGCTTTGCTTTTCCATATGTCAAGTATCAGCATATTTGGGGTCTCTGCTCACCATCTCAAATCAAGGCTAAAATCTAACATTTTGTTCACATCCATTCTTGTGGGATCTTGCTATTCTCTTCTGAGCTTATGTGTTTGTGGTGGAATTTGCTCTAATTTTACGCTACAGTCAAAGTATCTGTGCTGGCTGGTGTGGGAGCTGAGATTCTCAGTGCCCTTACAAACAAGCAGCACTCCCATCCTCAAAACCAGCAGTGGAAACCTTCCCTCAAATTGACTTCCTCTCATACTGAAATCTCTCTTGATCAGGAGCTTTATGCCCTTTAAAGGTTTCCTCTGTCTTGTTTTTGGAAGAGTCTGTGCACTACAGACAACACACAACTTTTCAGATTGCTGTGCTGTGTAATATAAAATAATTCTGGAAGTCATAATCCCATCACACCCACAAATGCCCTTTTGAGAAGACCAACCAGTAGGACATCTTAAAATTTGACATGGAATATTTATGCTATGTTATATTGATTTTTAAACAATCTTTAGATTGCCATGTATTCAGATTTTCAATTCTAGGAATTTTGATGCGATATTGTATGACTTTCTATGACTTTATTGATATTTACTAATGGAATAAAATTCTTTTAGCTTACCGTTTATTCCACTGGCTTCATCAAGTGGTGTAGATAAGAATAGTGAGTTAATGAGTTCTTTTGAAACTTTTATCTAGTCATTTGTTATTGAGTTAGAGATCTGTCAGTAATTTAGAGTGGATATATTGCCCTCCATATTGAGAAACAGTATATTTCAAAATATGAAATATAAATTTCTTATTTAGCTCTCTCCCCTTAATCATATTTGAAAATTTGTCCTACAGGATAGCAGTAAAATAAATTATAGCAGGGAAAAGATTTTGATTAGTTCATAATTACAAGGACAAATGTAATTGTGGGTCTTGAAAGCTAGAAGAAACAGAGTCATATGAAAGGGGAGGAGGTCTCCCCTATCAGTGGACTTGGAAAGGGGCAGGGAGGAGATGAGGAAGGGAGGGTGAGATTGGGGAGGGAATGAGGGAGCGGGATACAGCTGAGATACAGAATTAACAAAATGTAACTAATAAGAAAAATAAAGTAAAAAAATAAACTGTTCACCATTAGCCAAAAAAACAAACAAACAAAAAACAAATAAACTTAAACAGAAAAACAACCTGATCTGATTCTATGATCTCCCAGCTCTTTCAACTGAGGAGAACCAAATCAAGGGCTCTTGTGTTTCTTAATGGAGGAGAACCTACCATCCTCCAAGCCCAGTCCTCCAGAGAATTTACTTAGATTTGTAAAGAAAAGTCATCAAGAAGCAAGAATACAAAGAAAGTGAAAAAGTTACTTCAAAATGTTGATTTTGGGTTTCTTCTTTCTCCTTTTTATTTACACATGCACAATCCTAGAGTCTTCTTTCTTTTTCTCATTTCCATGTTACTAATGAGCTGAAGGCTCAGATGACTGTTCCTGACAAACAACTACAGAACATAGACTTAATGACTTTGACAGCCTTTCCATATGTCCTTTTGGTATCTAACTTAATTACTCTTTATGAAGATACAGTTTCATAAGCTTTAAGTTGTTGTTATTCTTTCTTTTTATGTTAATTCTTTACATGTTGTGATGTCCAGGCCAGAAGAATGTGGGTTTTTTTTTCTTTCCTCTTTATAGTTGTGAAGGTGACTGCATGCCTTTGGCAAAGTTTATCCTTATTAATCTTTTTAGCATATTTAATAAGCATCACTCCTCACCTTTGGCTTCTATAGCTCAGACACTTTATTTTAAGAGGACTGTTGTCATGTAAAGAAAATAAGGCTCTTTAGCTCCAATTATAATTGCAAAACAATGGATTATGCATGCAGATAAAATAAACCTAATAAGTATTTATTACAAAGAATATGGGCATGGAAAATTAATTTACTCATTTTTCATTTCTACTTTATACACACAAGATATACTTTGGTAATAGAGTTGTGTTCCTGATTTCTTTCCTAAACTACCACTTTATAATCTTTAATTTGTTCCTATTTTATTTTACTAAACATGAACCCCAGAGCTAATGGATAAAAGTTGATTGTCACATCCTAATACTAACATTTTGGAATCCATTGTTTCCTGCATCAAATCACAAAAAAATGGTAATAAAAGTGAAATATTATGAACTGAAAGAAGTCTGTATGATTATTTTTCTCCTAAGGGTTTTAGATTGGATTAAGATATCTAAATTCAATCAAAATTGGTTGTTTGAGACTGGGGACTTCATAGAACTTGAAAGGATGGAAGACAAACCACTGACATTCCAGCCTGAAGGCGATGCTAATTGTGGATGGTCTTCATTTAATGTTTACCTGGAACTCCTTAAGGTAATATGATATATTCACAAAATATTCCAATACTTTAGAAGATCATCACCCAAAGGGATTGATACCTCTCATATCTGAGACCGCAGTGCCACCTTGTGGCCACATTTTAGCATTATCCTTACTTCTTTTTCTCTAACTGTTGACATATATTAGAAAACTATGGTATGTTTGCAAGCAAACGGATGGAACTAGAAAACGTCATCCTGAATGAGGTAACCCAGACCCAGAAAGACACACATGTACTCACTTATAAGTGTATTGTAGCCATAGAGCACAGAATAAGCGTACTTACCTTCTTTGGCACAGACCCAAACAAGACAAGCAACAAGGAGGATCAAAGTGAGGATACATGAATCTCACTTAGAAGGGGAAATAGAATAGATAGAGGTAGTGGCTTAAGAGTGGAAATAAAACCTGCCACAGAGGGCCTCTGAAAGCTTCTGCAGTATAGACCGTCAAAGCAGATGCTGAGCCTGATGGCCAACTGATGGGCAGAGTGAATGGAATTCTATGTAAGAAGTGGGAAATAGTAAGAGCTGGAGGGGACGGGAACTCCACAAGGAGAGCAACAGAACAAGATAATTTGAACACAGGGAACTTCCCAGAAACCCATACTCCAACCAAGGACTATTCGTGGAGATGACCTGAAACCCCTGCACAGGTATAGCCCATGGCAGTTCAGTGTCCAAGTGGGTTACATAGTAATGGGAAGAGGGACTGCCTCTGACATAATCTGATTGGCCTGCTCGTTGATCACTTCCCCCTGAGGGGGGAGCAGCCTTATCAGGCCACAGTAGAAGACAATGCAGCCACTTTTGATGAGAACTGATAGACTAAGATCAGAAAGAAGAGGTGAACCTCCCCTATCAGTGGACTTGGGGAGTGGCATGCATGCAGAAAGGGGAGGGAGGGTGGGATCGGGAGGGGAGGAGGGAGGGGCTTATGGGGGGATACAAAATGAATAAAGTGTAATTAATAAAAAAATTAAAAAAAAACCAAGCCCCCCCCCAAAAAAAAGAGTGGAAACAAGGCAGGAAAGGTGGTGCAGAAGATAGAAGATTAAGAGGGTGGGGATCAGCCCTTGGGAGAGTGGGAATGAGAGGTAAGAAAGTCTGTGCATGGGGGCATCTTTGTGACAAGCTGGAGACCTAAGTTGGAAGGATATCCTGGAAGGATATAAGGAGACTCAATGAGAGACTCCTGGTAGCAGAAGCCGTAGAGACTAAAGAAGACAGCCAGTAACTAGACTAATCTAGTATGGGGAGGGGAACACCAACCTATCCACAAAAATGTAGACCAAACTTTACCCTGCATAAAAGATGTACAAGGATAAAGATAGAGAAGATAGAACAGAGATTGAGGGAATGCCAACCAATGCCTGGCAGAACCAAAGAGCCACCTTATGTGAGAGAGCCAACCTCTGACACTATGAAGGATACACTGCTAAACTTAAGGACAGGAGCCTATCAGAGCTGTCCTCTGAGAGACTCTACTCAGCACTGCCTCAAAGGAGATGCTGAGACTCACAGCAAAACATTGGGTAGAAAGTCCAATGAAAAAGTGTGAGGGAAGAGAAAATGACCTGGAGGTGACAGGAGATCCATAGAAGAGAACAGAGTCAACTAACCAGGCCAGAGGGGGGCTTGCAGAGACTGAAGCATCAACCAAGGACCATGCATGAAGAGGTAACAGATGGGCAGCTTAGGCTTCATGTAGGTCCTCTAGTAAAGGAAGTGGGGACTGCATCTGACACATACTCACTTACCAGCATTTTGATCACTTTCCTCTTGCGGAACTGCCTTGCCAAGCCACACGGGAAGGTGAAATGCTCTGTCCTGATGCAACCTGAGGAGCTGGATACAAAAGGAAGCTCTGCTTTCCTGAGAAACAGGGAAGGGGGAAAGAAGAATGGGTGGGACTGGGAGTTGAGGAGGGATGGGCCTACAGTCAGAATGTAAAGTGAAAAAGAAAGAGAGAGAGAAAGAAGGAAAAAAAGAAAGAAAGAAAAAGAAAGAAAGAAGAAAGAAAAGAAGAAGAAGAAGGAAAGAAGGAAGGAAGGAAGGAAGGAAGGAAGGAAGGAAGGAAGGAAGGAAGGAAGGAAGGAAGGAGAAGGAAAGACTATGATGTGAAAATAATAGTTGATCTTTAAATTTTATAATTACTTATTAAAGATAATATGATTTTCCTTTCCTAACTGAAGCAATGTTCATTGGTGTTTTGAAGCAGTCACTCAATTTAATATGTTGTCTAATGCTTTATAGAAACTGCTTTTGAGGATCATTTAATCAAACAAAAAAGCAAACAAATACACATTAGAGATATACACACAAAAACAAGACACTGAATGGCAGATGGATACTTTCAGCAATTCTAAAACTAGGAACAATTCATAGAGAAAAAAATATTACAAAATAAGGACATTTGCTCAATTATGTTTGTAGCAGCTTTATTTGTAATGGCCAGAAGCTGGAAACAACCCAGATGCTCTTCAACTGAAGAATGGATACAGAAATTGTGGTACATCTACACAATGGAATATTACTCAGCAATAAAAAAAACAAGGAAATCATGAAATTTGCAGGCAAATGGTGGGAACTGGAAAAGATCTTCCTGAGTGAGCTACCTGAGAAGCAGAAAGACACACAGGGTATATACTCACTCATATAGACATATAATATAGGATAAACCTACTACAATCTGTACACCTAAAGAAACTAATCAAGAGGGAGGACTGACTAAAATGCTCAATCACCATCCAGAAAAGCAAAGAAGATTGACATCAGAAGAAGGAGAAAACAGGGAACAAGTTAGGAGCCTGCCACAGAGGGCCTCTGAAAGGCTTTTCCCTGCAAACTATTAAAGCAGATGCTGAGACTTATGGCCAACCTTCGGGCAGAATGCAGAAGTGGGAAATAGTAAGAGCTGGAGAGGACAGGAGTTCCACAAGGAGAGCAACAGCACCAAAAATATCTGAGCACAGGGGTCTTTCCTGAGACTGATACTCCTACCAAGTACCATGCATGGAGATAACCTAGGACCCCTGCACAGATGTAGCCCATGGCAGTTCAGTGTCCAAGTGGGTTACATAGTAATGGGAAGAAGGACTGCCTCTGACATGAACTGATTGGCCTGCTCTTTGATCACCTCCCCCTGAGGGGGGAGCAGTCTTACCAGGCCACAGAGGAAGACAATGCAGCCACTCCTGATGAGACCTAATTGACTAGGATCAGAAGTAAGAAAAAGGAGACCTCCCCTATCAGTGGACTTGGGGAAAGGAATGTGTGGACAGAGGGGAGGAAGGGAGGTAGTGGGAGGGGAGGAGGGAGGGAGCTACAGGGGGAATACAAAGTGAATAAAGTGTAATTAATAAAAATTAAAAAAAAATATATTTTTTCTCTCAGAATTTTTTAATAATAATATAATGAGTATTTTAGAAAAAAACTAAAGGATATATACCTTTTATTACCTAAAGTATTTGTTTTTACTTTACATATTTAATTAATTATTTTAGAAGCTAAATATTCTTTATTTGCAGTAAAACAATTACTATTTAAAAAATGATAAGAACAGACACAATGGAGATGCTCCTTAATTAAAATTAATGGCCACTTTAAAAACTTTTTAAACTTGTGCACCTTTTAAAACTTTCTGCCCAGGATAAACATACATTTTTGCTGTAGATGTATTACTTGGGACTGAGTTTCACAAATCTATACTTTGGCTGGTTGTGGTTATCTATAATGGTCTCTGCTGCAAAAAAGAAGGTTCTTTAATAAGTGGTGAACACTACTTCTATCTGTAGGCATAAATATAAATATTTATAATGAAGTCAAGGAATGTGCTGTATAAAATTATGATTCTCCTTCAAGAGACATGACTTCACTAGCCCTGGCAAGGTGGCTACATTTCTAGAAGTAGGCATGGTTTCACTCTTGGTTACCCAGAGAGTAAGAAAATGAGAGAACTTAGAACACTCAGCTCTGGAAGGGATGATCCATCAAACCACTCCCCTCAGGGCTCAGGAAATTCTGTCCAAGAGGAGGTTGAAAGCATTCCTAGGTATATAGCCAAAATATGCTCAGCAAGGACATTTGCTTAACCATGTTCATAGCAGCTTTTTTTTTTTTTCTTGTAATAGCCAGAAGCTGGAAACAACCCAGATGTCTCTTAACTGAGAAATGGATACAGAAATTGTGGTACATTTACACAATGGAATACTACTCAGCAATTAAAAACAAGGAAATCATGAAATCTGCAGGCAAACGGTGGGAACCAGAAGACATCATCCTGAGTGAGGTATCCCAAAAGCAGAAAGACACACATGGTATGTACTCACTTACAAGTGTATATTAGACATATAATATAGGGATAAATATACTAATATCTGCACATCTAACAAAGCTAGGCAAGAAGGAGGACCCTGAGTAAGATGATCAATCCTTACTCAGAAAGGCAAACAGGACCGACATCAGAAAGGGGAGAAAACAGGTAACAGGACAGGAGCCCAGCACAGAGGGCCTCTAAAGACTTTATGCGGCAGGATGTCAAAGCAGAGTCTGAGGCTCACAGCCAAACTTTGGGCAGAGTGCAGGGAATGTTAGGAAAGAAGGGGGAGACAGAAAGACCTGGAGGGGACAGGAGCTCCCCAAGGAGAGCAACAGAATAAAAAATTCTGGGCCCAAGGGTCTTTTCTGAGACTGACACTCCAACCAAGGATCATACATGAAAATAACCTAGAACCCCTGCCCGGATGTAGCCTATGGCAGTTCAGTCTCCAAGTTGTTTCCCTTGTAATGGGAACAGGGCCTGTCTCTGACATGAACTCAGTGGCCTGCTTTTTGATCACCTCCCACTGAAGGGGGAGCAGCATTACCAAGACACAGAAAAAGACAATTCGGCCAGTCCTGGTGAGATCTGATAGGCTAGGGTCAGAGGGAAGGGGAGGAGGACTTCCCCTATCAGTAGACTTGGAGAGGGGCATGGGAGGAGATGAGGGGAGGAGGGAGAGGTTGGGAGGGGACAAGGAAGGTTGCTACAGCTGGTATACAAAGTGAATAAAATCTAATTAATTAAGGGCGAGAGAGGATGGAGGATAGTAAGAAATCAAGCCTCTATAGCCACAACAGGGATGGCACACATTGGTAATTCGCAGAGATTGTGTCAGGATGCTGAGGCCCAGCTCAGATGTGCACCAGACTTAGTTCTATAGATGAAAGAAGTGGATACACGCCCCTATCCCTAACCCAAGAGCTAACTCTGCTTCATAGCAACTTGCAAATGAGTAATTAGTTTTCTCCAATGGAGTCTTTGTGGTAAACAAACCACTGTTAAGCATATGCCCCTTGCTCATCAATGACAAACACAAAATGAACTCAATGGCCTATTTGGTGGTTCTTTATTTTATAATGTTAAGTCAGATAGAGTGTTTTGCTTCGTTCTTTTCTTACATGTCCTTTTTGTATGTATTATGACTTCATATTTTGTATTATTATAGGATTTCTGGGCATGTGAGTGTATTTGTTCCTGCATCTATGTACATTTGTTGTGCTTTTTCTTTGTTGCTTTCTTTGTTGGCTGTTTGTTGTATTCTTATCTGATGTTTTTTATTTATATTATTGAATTATATTTTATTATTATAACTGAGATTCCTGTATGTTTTCAAAGGAAAGACAGAAAGGATGTGGATCTGAATGAAAGAGGAGAGAGGGAAGAACTGGAAGGAGTAGAGAGAAAGAAAACTGTAGGCAGAATACACTATATGAAAAAAAAAAATTTGATGAGACAGGATAAGCTAGGGTCAGATGGAAGGGGAAGAGGACCTCCCCTATCCGTGGACTTGAAGAGGGACAGAGGAGGAGATGAGGGAAGAAGGGTGGGATCAGGAGGGGAGGAGGGAATGGATGGACTACAGCTGGAATACAAAGTGAATAACCTGTAATTAATATAAAAAATAAAAATTTAATTAAAAACTAATTTAAATAAAAGAAAAAAAGACCTATGTATAAATACATTAAAATACCTATTCATTAATAATTTTGTAACAGGTATTTCCCAGAACACATTAAATACATATTTAATATTATATCATTACACAATATTAATTATAATGGCATAAAAACATAGTAAAGTTTGGTACATCAAACTGAGTCCAAGCCATAAATAGCATTGAATATTGTTATGATTTCTATATGACATGTCAATAACAGGTTCATCTATTGAGGCATAACTGCTTTCTAATGAGTTTTGATTAAATGATTACATCCTGAAAGTTACTACTTTATCACTGGATTAATTCCTTGATGGATCCATAATATGATGGTATGTTTGGGAGGTGGTGATGAGACAGAGCAGGGCTTCATTAAAGAAAGTGGATCATTGAGATTACGCTTTAAAAAAATATGCTTTGTCTCTTACCTATCTTTCCAGGATGTCATCATTTGACAAGATCTGCTTTAGTCCCACCATTTTCCGACGTCACAGTTCAAAAAACACAGACACAGAAAATAATAGAAATATCTGAACTGGAAAGCCAAAAACAAATCTAACTTCCCTAAGTATTTCTCTGAAGCATTGGTCACACTTATTTAAACAGTTTCTACTGATAATAATAAAACTAACAGTAATTTTTTTTCCTGAATGCAAGTTAGTTTAACAAAGTTCTTGCTAATAGAAAGAGAAATTAGAGTTCTGCCCAGAAATCCAGCCCTGATTCTTTAATCTCTATGAGCTTATGTTCACACAGCCAAAGGGGCCATACACCCTAATTTCTTAGCGCTAAAATGGAGTAAAGATGAGCAGCACTATTAAAATCATGGCTAATCTCTCAGGTCTCATCAGGAGTGGCTGCATTGTCTTCCTCTGTGGCCTGGTAAGGCTGCCCCCTGTCAGGGGGAGGTGATCAAAGAGCAGGTCACTGACTGGTAGACTAGGATCAGAAGGAAGGGGAAGAGGACCTCCCCTCTCAGTGGACTGGGAAAGGAGCATGGGAAAAGAGGGAGGGAGGGTGAGATTTAGGAGGGGACCAGGGAGGGGGCCACAGCTGGGATGCAAAATGAATAAACTGTAATTAATGAAACAATAATTAAAAAAAAAAGAGTTGTAAAGAAAAGCCAAAGTAATAGACATGCTTGTCACTCTACAAAGCATCGTCTGGATAAGGCTCCCCTTTGATTGGTTAAAAATATTAGCCAGTCTTCATAATACCATTCTTGTATTTCTACATAATGAAATTAAATATATCCATTTATACTGAAAATGTATCATTCTATACAATGTTATTTGCTACTTTTATAGCTTGAGTGAAATAAATTTGGTGGCCAATATACATAAAAAAATCATGGCTAATTCTTTTTTATTCTTCCATTCATCAGTATTCTAAGGTAGTTCTTTTTTTTCTGTAATATCATGTACGTGAGCTATTGCAGAATAGCTGTAATAAACTGATCAGCAAAAGTAATGGAATAAAAAAAGATTCTTCAGTTTTTAAGCTTCCTGAAGAGAGTACTTTATTCTCACTGAGCAGTGTGCACTCTAAAGTTATAAAGATTCATTGAATTAAACATTTTAATTATTCCATCAATGTTCCTAATCTCCGTATGCTTCAAACATGTTAAATAGTAGCAAAATTGTAGTTGTAAGTAACAACAACAACAAGTTGTGGTTGATGGTCACCACCACATGAGGAGCTTTGAAAGTGTTAGGACTGTTGAGAACCACTGATATAAGCAACCAAAAGCTACAATCTTACCTCTGCTCACGTCTTTCTTATCTAATGAAATATGGTGTTCACTATTCTGCTCTAAAGATTCTAAGACGTTCACAGATTATGCCTTTGTTTCATGGCAGCATATTTAAAATTTACTTAGCTTAAACTAATTATATATAGGAAGCTGTCACTTCAGGCCCCATATTCCCTGCTGCTAAGAGTCCCAGTTAAGGTCACCAACATAGACCCTCCCCAATCCAAGAGATGCTCCCCTACCCATTACCTTTCTCTCTCCCACTCTCTCCATTTTCCAAACTCTTCCCTCTCTGCACACCTGATCACTACCCCTGATTCCCTCCCCAACTCCTCTCCCTCTCAGTTCCCTCCCTGCATCTACTTCAGATGTCTATTTTATTTCAGTTCTGAGTGAGATTCAAGCATTCTTCCTTGGAACGTCCTTCTTACTTAGCTTCTTTGAGTCTATGGATTGTACTATAGTTATTCTGTACTTTATGATTAAAGTGAGTACATAGCATGAATGTCTTTCTGGGCCTTTATTACCTCACTCAGATTGATATTTTCTAGTTCCATGCATTTGCCTGTAAATTTTCTGATGCCCTTATTTTTAATAGCTGAGTCGTATTCTGGTGTGTAAATGAACCACATTTTCTTTCAGTTTCTTCCTATTTTGAATAAAGCTGCCATGAACATAGTTAAGCAAGTGTCCTTCCGGTATGGTATGACTGGTACAATTGAGTCCCAAGAGAGAGAGCTCACCTCTGACATTCAGAATTTACTTTCAGACAGAAGGCTAGCATAAATGTCATCTGAGTGACTTATTTAGCAGCTGATGAAAATAGATGCAGACACCTACAGCCAAAAATTAGGGGGAATTCAGGGAGTCTTATGAAAGACAGGGAGGAAGGATTGAAGGAGCCAGAGAAGTCAAGGAAAGCACAACAAAACCTAAAATATAAACTAACCTCTGCCCATAGGGGTTCACAGAGACTGAACCACAAACCAAAGACCATCCATAACGAAGGATCTAGGGCCCCACAAATATGTAACAGATGTACAGCTTGATCTTCATATAGAACATCTAACAGCAGGAGCTGAGGCTGTCTCTGACTCTGTTGCCTTGCCTTGGATCCCTCTCCTCTAAATGGACAGTCCTGGCTAGCCTCAAGAGAAGAAGATGTACCTGGTGTGGCAAGGCAAGTTGATATCCATGCACGATTTCCCCTTCTCTGAGAAGAAAGGAAGGGGGTATAGGGAGAGTTGAGAAGAGGTGAAAGGGAGGGACAGGGAGGAAAGGAGGGTGTGGAAGTTCCTATCTGGATGTAAAGTAAGTATATTAATTAATGGATTAAAAAAGAATATAAAAATTTAATAGAATAAAAACAGTTCTAAGTGACTCAGTACAAAAACCAATAATTATGTATAAACCTCCTATTTCGTAGGCTGCTGAAAGCCATTTTATAAGTGATACAGGAATAATACTAAGTAAGCAAACTAAAATTCTAGGATTCTTTGTGAAGTTATAATGTTTGTATACATATTTATATTTTCATAAATAATAGGGACAATATATAAATAATATTACAATAACTATATTTTAAATTGATAGAAATAATGACAATACATTAGGTAGGAATAAATATTTTCTCAGAAGATAGATGTGATGAGAGATGAATGGTGTGAGAAACTCAGAGAGGAAAGTGAGTTCTTTACAATAAACTGAGAGGAAACTGAAACAATATTTTCTTTTTAATTTTTTTATTCACTTTACGTTCTTGTTGTAGCCATATTCCTCCTCCCCTCCCAGTCTGACCCCCAATCTTTTCCTCAGAAGAGGGGTGCTCCCTTTTCCATCCACCCCAGCTCATCAAGTTGAACCAGTACTGAACATGTCCTCTTCCCCTGTGGCCTGGCAAGGCCGTCCTGCCAGCTGGAAGTGGCCAATAACTGTCAAGTGAGTCTGTGTCTGATGCAGTCCCTTCCCTTACTAGAGGATCCACATGAGGCCTAAGCTTTCCACCTGCAACAATCTTTTTAGGAGGCTGAGGTCCAGTTCTTGAATGGTCCTTGGTTGATGTTTCCAATTTAGCAAGCCCCTCTGGACCCTGATTAGTTGGCTCTGTTGCTCTTTTTGTGGAGCTGCAATCACCCCCAGGTTGTTTTCTCTTTCAGCCATAAGACTCCATACCCAATGCTTGGCTGTGAGTCTCAGCATTTGTTTTGAGGCTCTGCTTGCTTGCGCCTCTCAGAGGACAACTCTGTCAGGCTCCTGTCTGCAAGTTCAGTAGAGCATAGTTCATAACGTCAGTGGTTGGCACTTTCTGACATGGTGGGTCTTTGGTTGGGCCAGGCTTTGGTTGGTTATTCACTCAGTCTCTGCTCTATTTGCTCTGTATTTATCCCTGCACATTTTGTAGGATGGGTAAAATTTGGGTAAGTTTTCAAGAGTGGGTTGGTGTTCCCTTCCCATTGCTAAGAGTTTAGTTAGTGGGTGTCCTGTTCAAACTCTATGCCTCTGCTACTAGTAATCTCTGCTTGAGTTCCCCTGAAATCCTCCCAGGAGCCTACCCTGATTTAGGTCCCCAGCTTCAGTATGGGGGAAAAAATGTTTCTAAATATTTAATTAATTTCAGTAATAATTTATGGAACATTAACTTAAAGGTTCACTGAATTAATCAATAATTATTTCTTAAATACTGAATATCATTTTATTAGGCACAGTAGTGATATAAAAGTAAATAAAACTGCAGAATTTCCTCCCACTACGTAAGTCTTATGATTATTTTAATTACATATTTAAAATACATTTAGGATTGTTGTCTGAAACAAACACAGAAAGAGTTTATTGTAATTGTGTATCTTCTCTATTGCCATCACAGGCCCCCTCCTGTCCTTCGTACTTTTCAATTTATTTTTTTTCCAAAGAAAAACAATAAAGCATGAAGAATCGGAATGAAATGAGAGATAAAGGTCCTAGATGTTCCATTTTTACAGATGAGATGAAACTGAACTAATTGTACAAGGAATCATTTATTAGTTTAAAAAGGGGTGAGGGATGATCATGAAGATCATCCTTTAAAAACAGACAAATAATGAAAGATTTGGAATTAAAATTTAAAAAAAAACCCTTATCAAATGAGAGAAAACTAATGAGATTGAAGTTCAAAAATTGGTAGAATATGTTGAAATGAAAAATTGAGGCAATCCATTCGAGATATTGATTGCTGTACTATGAATTTTCTGTTTTCATCCTACTATTGATGTATATTATGGGGCAGATATATATGTTTAACAGACATATAAACTTAGTAAGTACTCAATAATTAGCAATTAGCCTGAGAATTGTTATGTGAAGGTTTGAGATTGTCAATTTTATAAATCTACAAGACATTAATTTAAAACCCTGTTAATATAGAATTATATAAATATACGCCGTATTCCTTAAAGAAGAAATTATTTTATTTTATTTTTTATTTTTATATTATTATTTATTTGAGACAGGGTTCCTCTGTGTAGCCTTGGTTGTCCTGGATTCACTTTGTGGACAAGGTTGCCCTTGAACTCACAGTGATGTGCATGCCTCTGCCTCTATGAGTGCTTGGATTAAAGGCTCATGCCACCACTCCTAGTGAAGAAATTATTTTAAGGGAATGATAGTTTTATTGCTAATGTGACACAACCTACAGTCACCTAATCAGGGACCTTACCTGAAGAAATTGCTCCTTCATATTGGCTACGGGCTGTGTCTATGAGAGACTGCCTTGATCCATGATTGCTGTGGGGTAGCCCAGCTCACTGTGGGTGTCACCACCACTAGGCAGATGGAGTTGGGCTGCAGAAGAAGTTGTCAGATAAAACCAGTATGTAGTGCTTCTCCATGGTTCCTCCTTCAGTTTCTTCTCTGAGTTCATTTCCTTACTTTCCACAATGATTGATTTTGACATATGAGCCAAATAGACCCATTCCCCAAAAGTTGTTATTATTCAAAATGTTGTATCAGAAAAAAACAAAACAGAAAACTAATGAACAGTGAGATAAGACTCTAATGAAAAGACAAAGTCCAGATCTCCGATTACCAGATTTCTGCATTATTGTGTACAAAACACTAAGAAGCAAGACTAAATTAACGACTATTCAGTGATTCATCATTTATTTTTGCCTGTACTTTGAAATTTAGTTGGGCACCAATGATATAATATTCACATAATAAATAACTTTAAAAGTTAACTTATGAGTATCTTTATCTGAAATGATTATCCCCATCAGTCTCAGTTTTAAATATTTGGCAACAGAATTAAGGATAAATGTGTACTTTGGTATAGGGCGGGAATTATGGATAACACCACTAACAATAACCTCATGCTCATTTTGTATTTCTACCACCTGAGACACCTAAAAGTTCTATTAAACCAGGAATTCCTGACCAGAAAATAGGAGACATGAAAATGTCCCCAAGTTCCCTGTGAATAAGATGCCTGTGTTTCAGCTTCTGGTTTTGAGTATTGTGCTTTGTCTTTGCTTCTCTCTCTTATCACACCTCTCACATCCCACACACACCAAGGTTACAAAACCAACCTGCATTCACTGAGGCGTCAGTGCTTCCTTCAAAGTTATGATTCCATGTGCCTGCAAATTTCATGATTTCCTCCTTTTTGATTGCTGAGTAGTATTCCATTGTGTAAAAATACCACAATTTCTGTACCCATTCCTCCGTTGATGGACATCTAGGTTGTTTTCAGGTTCTGGGTATTACAAATAAAGCTGCTATGAACATGGTTGAGCAAGTATCCCTTTTGTGTACTTGAGCAAAGTTTGGGTATATACCTAGCAGTGGTATAGCTGGGTCTTGAGGAAGCACTATTCCTAATTGTCTGAGGAAGCGTCAGATAGATTTCCAGAGTGGTTGTACCAGTTTACATTCACACCAGCAGTGGAGGAGGGTTCCTCTTTCTCCACAACCTCTCCAGCATGTGTTCTCACTTGAGTTTTTCATCTTGGCCATTCTGATGGGTGTAAGGTGAAATCTCAGGGTCATTTTGATTTGCATTTCCCTGATGGCTACTGAGGTTGAGCATTTCTTTAAGTGTTTCTCTGCTATTCGATATTCCTCTGTCGAGAATTCTCTGTTTAGCTCTGTTCCCCATTTTTTTAAATTTTTTATTAATTACACTTTATTCATTTTGTATCCCCTCATAAGCCCCTCCTACCTCCCCTCCCAATCCCACCCTCCCTCCCTTTCTGCATGCATGCCACTCCCCAAGTAACTGTTCCCCATTTTTTAATTGGATTACTTGGTTTGCTGCTTTTCAGCTTCTTTAGTTCTTTGTATATACTGGATATTAGTCCTCTGTCAGATAAAGGGTTAGTGAAGATTCTTTCCCAATCTGTAGGCAGTCGTTTTGTTTTGATGATGGTGTCCTTTGCTTTACAGAAGCTTTTCAGAATGGTGGGATCTAGAAAAGATCATTCTTAGTGAAATATCCCAGAAGGAGAAAGACAAACACGGTATATACTCACTTATATAAACCTATAAGATATGACAAACATAATGAAATCTATACACCTAAAAAAGATAATCAAGAGAGCGGACATGGGGTAAGATGATCAATCCTCATTTAGAAAGACAGATTGGATGTGCATTGAACGTATGACAAGAGTCTACTGAGCACATCTGAAAGACTCTAACTAGCAGTGTTTTCAAAGCAGATACAAAGACTCATGACCAAACCTTCGACAGAGTACATGGAATCATATGAAAGAAGAGGAGTTAGTCTGATGGGGAAAGGATAAGAGCTCCACAAGGACCAAACATATCTGGGCACAGGGTCTTTTCAGAGACTGACATTCAACCAAAGACCATGTATGGATATAACCTAGAACCTCTGCTCAGATGTAGCCTGTGGTAGCTCAGTAACCAATTGGTTTCCCATAGTGAGGAGAACAAAGACTATTTCTTTTTTTTTTCTTTTTTTTTTAATAGTTTAAAATAATTTATGTTTCAGAATTTCATTTTATGTCTCATTCTTTGCAATTATCATTTTAGGAATTTTTTTTTTTTTACTTTTTTTATTTTTAGTTTTAGTTACAATTTGTTAACTCTGTGTCCCAGCTGTATCCCGCTCCCTCATTCCCTCCCCCTCCCCAACTCCCTCCCTGGTCTCCTTCCTGCCCCTTTCCAAGACAAATGGGATGTGCATTGAATGTATGACAGGAGTCTACCACAAAAGGCATCTGAAAGACTCTACCTAGCAGTGTTTCAAAGCAGACACTAAGACTCATAACCAAACCATGGCAGAGTGCAGGGAATCATATGAAAGAAGGGGAGTTAGTATGATATGGAAAGGATAGGAGCTCTACAAGTACCAAATATATCCCGGCACAGGGCCTTTTCTGAGACTGACACTCAACCAAGGACCATCTATGGATATAACATAGAACTTCTACTGGGATGTGGCCCATGGTAGCTCAGTAACCAAGTAGTTTTCCAAAGCAAGGGGAACACGGACTATTTCTAACAGGATCTCAAGGGCAGGCTCTTTGTCCTCCCCCCAACCCCCAGGGGAGAAGCAGTCCTGTTAGGCCACAGAGGAGGACTTTGCAGCCAGCCTTGAAGATACCTGATAAAACAGGGTCAAATGAAAGGGGAGGAGGTCCTCCCCTATCAGTGGACTTGCAAAGACTATTTCTAACAGGAACTCAATGACTGGCTCTTTGACCTCCCCACCCCCAAGGGAGGAGCAGTATGTTAGGCCACAGAGGAGGGCTTTGTAGCCAGTCCTGAAGATACCTGATAAAGCAGGATCAGATGAATGGGGAGGAGGTTCCCCCATCAGTGGACTTGGAAAGGGGCACGGTGGAGATGAGGGAGGGAGGGTGGGATTGGGAGGGAATGAGGGAGCGGGACACGGCTGGGATACAGAGTTAATAAAATGTAACTGATAAGAAAAAAATAAAATTAAATAAAAAAACTTATGATTCCAGGCTTTTTGTTTCCCTATAACTTTTTCAAACTGCGACTTATTCATCTGAAATGTAAAAGTTGGAAGCCAAGAAGATGGCAGTGATAGTTACCTTCCCAATGTAGCATTTTGATTTTAGAGTATCTGTAACAAATATTTCCTATAGTTCATCTGTTTCAAATAGAGAACAATTCGAATATAACACATACTTAGGTCTGTTAGTATGTTATATCTGCATAAACACTTTCTCTTATAATAATTTGTCCAAGTAATAGCAAAAACTACTTATAAATTTTTATTGGACATATTCACAGCACAGTTGCAAATTCCTTAAACGTGCTGGGAACAGTGAAAAATACTTCAGAATGACAGTTCACTGAGCACTTAAAAGGAAGTCAGAGAATTTAAACTGTCTACTTAATTCAGCCAACAATTCTAGAAAGCTTAAAATATGACAATTCTAACGGACCAAAACCTACAATTGTGTACAGATATATTAAAAGTGTTAAAAACAATGTTTTCAACTACTAACTAATCTCCTTATAAATATGCACCTTTTGCAAAATGATTTAAGTTATACAGAAACCATATTATCTGATTATTTTTATATTCCTCTCATTCTCTTATTTAATGATTCGGGTATCAAAATATAGTTATGTAGAAGTATTTATTTTCTTGAATCTGTATCTCAAAGCTATATCCAGTTTTAATACTCTACGGATATCCCCATGGTCACTGATGGCAAGGGAACCATTTACCTTTACAAATTTTGGCAACTATGCCCACTACTCTGTTCCCTCACCCTAACTCAAATGTTTTTGTTTCCATGATAAATTCTAGTTCTAGCCTTTGAGGTAATTTTCTATTCCCTTCTTTATATCTTTATTTTTGTGTCCCTTTCACTGTTCAGTTTCAGTGCTGGGAATCAAAGCACTCTCAGGAAATCTAGATAAATTATAGCACCAAGCCATAGCCACAGCCCATTCTCTTTCTCTTTACAAGTGAAGCTCTACTTAAGGCCTTACCTACTATTGAAATATTAAACACTTTCCTTCTTATAATTTATAAATGATGTTTATAAATTACATTCATGTTATATTTATAAATATTGTTTATGTTATTATTTTATATATTACATTATATATTTATATTGTTTATATTATATGTACTATTTGTATTACATGTATTTAAAGTATATAAATTGGCTTTGTCAAATCTAAATGTTCGTCTCCTTGCCCATCACAAACTTAAAACTCTTCTGTTCAAATGTGACTAAATGACCAACTTTAAGCTGCTTCATACATTGCCAATTTCTGTTACTACTAAATTATTGTTACTGTTGTATTAACTAATATTAATTTAATGGGAATTTCAGTTCAGGGTGAATATTAAACAATAATTAAGCACAAATATATCTTTATGAATCAAAATAGAAAACATTATAATCAAGAAGCTTTTTTCAATAAGAAATAAATTTGTTTAACCTTGCACTTTAAAACTACATACTTGAAGACACATGGAGATGTTGGCAAGGATTTCCTTATCCCTTTGTGGGAGCATTTTCTTCACACAAAAATCACTGAGATGATTGAGAAGTGGTAACCATTCAGCAAGAGATCAGGTGAATAGATAATTGAGCAAAACTTCTTGCTGCGATTCTTTTCTTTCTTTTTTTTCTTTCTATCTTTCTTTTTTTCTTTCTTTCTATAGGTTGTGTAGAATGTATCAAGCACTATCATGGAGAATTGGACTATTTTTCCTGGTAATACCAGTGTTCAGAGCAGCATATTGCTTTCCTGAGCAAATTCAATGGTTTTGCCTGCAATAGTTTCTATAGGACTCAGAAAGCAGCAGTGGATCAACCTGTCAGTAGACCACCAGCAAAGACCAGATCCTTTCTTCTGGTTTCCCTTTGGAAGGTGCTCTGTAGCTTCTTACTGGCCGGATCACTGAGCTGAGCACTGCAGTCTGTCATATTGAATCCACTTTTCCTTGGACTTCACAGTCCTATTGAGAAATTAAGGCATAGAGTAAGAGAAAATGGCAGTTCAAAATGACTATTGTTTTTCATGTTTTGTCAGCCCATGAGGCACCCACACATCAAGCTTTTTCACCTTATCCATTTCCTCTAAGTGTCAAATACATTTATTAAGAATATATTCCAATATCAAATGGCAAATTTCAACAATGTGCAAACTGCAGTTACTTTTACTCAACTTGTTAGGTGATGGACTTCAGTCATATTCACCTCCATTATCTTCTTACCCTCTCCCACACTCATTCCTACTAACATCATTTCTCTTCCTCATTAGTCCCTCTCCTACTTTCATGCCTTGTGTTCTTTCATGACCCAGTAACTATTATTAAGATTGATTACGAGAGGATTTTTAAAGATTTGTGTAGGCACTAGGCCAGCGATTACACTACTGAAGAAAGTGTCTCCCTCCCCCATAAACCATTAGCTGCTAATAAATCCCCAAGGTGTGGGGCCATGTTAGATCGTCCCTATCCATAACAGAATATTGACATATTTCATGTAGCATATCTTTGCTCATGTTCCAAGTGCAATAGCCATGTCATATAACGTGTTCTCACATATCTAAATAACTACAAATATTAGTCTTCCTTTATTGGTTTGTTTGGTTTGTTTGGTTGTGTTTTGTTTTTTCGAGACAGAGATTCTTTTTGTGTAGCCCGGGCTAACCTCAAACACAGAGCTCCCCCTGCCTCTGCCTTCTGAGTGCTAGGATTGAAAACACGTGCCACAGCCACCTGGTATAGATTTGCCTTTCTTAGCATCACTTAGTATTCTTTCATATGGCTGTCTTAAATTACTATATTTTTAAAAATATGATCCCTGCAAATTTCATGGTTTCCTCGTCTTTAATTGCTGATTAGTGTTATTGGGTGTGCAGAAATAAATTTTTAAAAACATTTTAATAAACAGCTGTTCTAGATGTGTGTGTTCTATTTAAAAACGTTGCCAGTTCCTCATTTAACATTTTACCTACAAATTCTCAGGGATGTGAGGGTGCCCAAACTGTACAAGAACTTACTGTTTCAATTATATGCAACAGATTTTTAAACTTTTTTTTTCACTGTCCATAACATATTGACTTGTGCTTGCACAGCATTCATTCCAGAGCAATAAAATCTAGGACAGGGTGACAGGAAGCCTCAACCTAATTGGCAATATGTCAGCAGTTTTCTGGTTGACATATAATGACGGACTTGGCAGCAATGAGAACATGGACAAATCTGAACTGGTAACGTGCTCAGTATTGACACAAGGCAGATGATTAATTTCGAGAGCTTCCCATAATTCCCAGAATGAATCATTTTTTCTCAAATTAAACCTGCCATATTTTCAAAATTAAAAATACATTTATTAAAATAAAAGCAACTCTAATATTCAACTAAGGAGAATCTCAATGATATGTACCGATTTTGTCTCAACTTCACCTAATTTGAAGAAACTTAGAACATTAAAAAGCACTATTTCCTTCTAGAATTTACCAGATTGTGCCAAATTTTAGCAGAGTTCAGATAAATCCTTGATTCTAGGAATGGACAATATTTATGAAATTCATTTTTGATATGTGTGTATCCACTATATAAGAACTTCACCAATCAACTCTTAATCACATCAATCACTTCACAACGTGTGTGTGCGTGCTTCTGTGTGTTTGTGTGTTTTCTGGAAGTATTTAAGATCAGTCATTGTTAATTTAAAGTCAAACATACATTTATTAGTTACAGTCATAATGTATAAGATTAGGTTTCTAGATCTTATTTCTTTATCACTATAATTTGCAAGAATGCACTTGTAGAATTTATTTTGTTTCCATTTTCCCATTAGCATTATATTTTCATACTTACCTATTTTTCTATCAAGGGGGGTATTTATTCCTGATTAAGCTAAATAAGGCTGTTGTATCTGGTTGTTTGTCACTCATTTTTGGAAGGACATATGATAAGCATGAGAGACAGGGGTCTTCTTTCTTTTGTAGTTTGCCTGAGTGAAGTTTTAGTTGTTGTTGGAGACTATCTGAAGTTGGGTATGTTATAGTGAATATTCATCTCATTCCTGATTCTTGTAAATGGTCAAACAATACAGCACTAGTATCTGGCATTGTTTCTATGTGCACCCCAGTATAACAAAGCATGTGAATGAAAATATCAAATACAGGTGTCAAATTGTTCTATACCAACTCACTTACAATAAACAATCCAGTATTGTGCAGGTAAAAAAAAAATTATGCCTGTGAGAAAAGCATTACCCCATCACACATACACACACACACACACACACACACACACACACACACACACACAAAAAAAAAAAAAAAAAAAAAAAAAAAAAAAAAAAAAAAAAAAAAAAACCACACACACAGAAAAAACCGAAGTACCAATACTTTACTGTATGGGTTATTAGAAACAAAATTTTTCAAACTATAACAAAACAACATAAAAAGTGGTTTTGGTTTTGTTTGCTTTCTGTAGTAGGGGCCTCTTTCTACTAGTGGATAACAATAATTGTTGGCTATTTCATTGGCCAAAGATGTTAACATCATGTGTAAATCTGCCCAGAACAAACTGTAGTGTCACTCACCACAGGTTATGACATTTTTATTTATTTTATTAATTACACTTTATTCACTTTGCATCCCCCCATAAACCCCTCACTCCTTCCCTCCCGATCCCACCCTCTCTCCCTCTTCTTCACACATGCCCCTCCCCAAGTCCACTGATAGGGAAGGTCCTCCTCTCCTTCTTTCTGATCTTAGTCTATCAGATCTCATCAGGAGTGGCTGCATTGTCATCTTCTGTGGCCTGGTAAGGCTATTCCCCCCTCAGGGAGAGGTGATCAAAGTGCAGGCCATTGAGATTATGTCAGAGGCAGTCTCTCTCCCCATTACTATGGAACTCACTTGGACACTAAATTGCCATGGGCTACATCTGTGCAGGGTGTTCTAGGTTATCTCCATGCATGGTACTTGGTTAGAGTATGAGTCTCTGGGAAGACCCCTGTGTTCAGATTTTCTGGTTCTGTTGCTCTCCTTGTGGCATTCCTGTCCTCTCCAGATCTTACTATTTCCCACTTTTTATATAAGACTCCATGCACACTGCCAAACAGTTGGCCATTAGTCTCAGCATCTGCTTTGATAGTCTGCAGGGCTGAGCCTTTCAGAAGCCCTCAGTGGCAGGTTTCTAGCTTGTTTCCTGTTTTCTTCTTCTTCTGATGTCTTTCCTCTCTGCCTTATGGGATGGGGATTGAGCATTTTACTCAAAGTCCTCTCTCTTGATTAGTTTTTTTTTTTTTAGATGTACAGATTTTAGTAGGTTTATCCTATATTACATGTCTATATGAGTGAGTATATACCATGTGTGTCTTTCTGCCTCTGGGACAGCTCACTCAAGATGATCCTTTCCAGGTCCCACCTTTTACCTGCAGATTTCATGATTTCCTTGTTTTTCATTGCTGAGTAATATTCCATTGTGTAGATGTACCACAATTTCTGCATCCATTCTTCAGTTGAGGGGCATCTGGGCTGTTTCCAGCTTCTGGCTATTACAAATAAAGTTGCGACAAACATAGTTGAGAAAATGTCCTTGTTGTGTATGTTATAACTTTTTTATTACCATCTCTAAATCTATCTGGTACTGCTATGCCATTCTCTCAGAAATAATTTGATGCTTAATCTCTTTGGGAGGGGTGCTGTATTATAAAGCTGTGAGAGCTTAATTGGTTCTGTGAGTCTTCTTGAGCTCATGAATAGTTATTTAATCATTGAATTTGTTATCTGTGTGGAGCAGGTATTATATTAAAATCTACAGTCTATCATCTTTTTGTTAAAAATTAAATTATTGTACCAATATTTTAAATTTATCTCTTCCATTTCAGTCTATTTTTTGCCAAAATTTTGAGACATTTCCTTGATTTTAGATTCCAGTCATTCTGTTAAACTTTGACTTCAATTGTAACATTTTTATAATTTCACGAATCTCAATTATAAAATATATTCTCATCTTCTTTGTTTTGTAAAATAAAGGTTCTAGAATTTTCTTATCAACCTATATATTTTTCTTTTTTTAAGTACTATTTCACTTCATTGTTGGTGTAAATACCAATTGTTAAATTCATCTTTCAATTATGTCTATGTTTTAGATTATGTTAAGCTGCAGTGCTGGAAGTTTTTTCATCTTCTTCATCTTCTTTTCCTTCTTTAAAGTTTATTTAACATAGATGATATGTAATGTCCTTTTTATTGCTACTAGTTCTTATTATGAGTAGATCTCTTTATGAATTTAAATTTTGTGAATATACATTAGTTTATTAGGTTAGAGAGAGTTGGAACAATTTTGGGATATATATATATACACACATACATATATATAAATTGAATGTGCGTATGAGTGTGTATGTTATGTGTATGTGTGTGAACGCAGGCTTACTTGCGAATATGAGGACAACCTCGACTGACATAGAGTCTCTTCTTTTCGACTCTGCACACCATGCCTCCTCTCATCCTGTCTCAGTTCTTGATAGAAGCACTGGGTTGTAGGTGCACACTTCCATTCCCAGTTTAGTGGACATTGTAAGGATCCGAACTCATATCTTCACTTACACTCCCAGCTACCTCTTCAGAACTCTGCACGTACTACCTCAGTATCCTTTGCCTGGATGAGCAAACAGTCTGGAAATTTTATTATGATTTTTTTTCCCTGTCATGGTTTGCTTTTTTGGTCATGTGAGCACATTTTGAGTCTTCGTTATGAAATCCACAGAATATGTTCTCAAACCAGCACATATAAACCAGAGATCTGAACACAATTTTGTATTTACTAATAATCTCAAAGGTAATCGTGAGATTCCAATAAAGCAAAGAGAGGCCCCAAATATCAACATCAATGACCTAGGCCCTGCCATCATGTGTTAGACAAGTGTATCTGGGTAATAACTATTGTTTGATATCTAAATTGTGTTTGGCTCCTTTCTTCACACAATAAGAATATTCAAATATGAGAATATATCTATTTTATATCTCGGAGAATCATGAAATTTATGTCATTTGCCATATCTGAAAGACTTTCAACATTATTAACTATTTAATAATAATGACAAGGAAGACATACTACAAAGTGCATTTTAGAGATGAAATTTCATTTTTTTCCAGAAAAATATTAACGAGGTTTCTATCTAAACTTGAAAAAGATGAAAGAAGATTTTTATGAAAACAGTTGATTAGGTGTTCCTACTCTAATTTGGGTTCTAAAAGTATATTAAGATAGGATAGTTTAAGATGAATTAACACAAACAACTAGTCATTATATTCATCTTCACTTATTTTACATACTGCTGGTCTCCAATCTTAACTAATCAGAAATTCAATTCAAGAATAAAAGAGAAATATTGCACTCTGTTTGTGTATAAGCATGTGTTTTGTATATATACATATATATATAATGTAATATATATTACACATATCAGATATGTACATATACATTTATATATGCATATATATACATATATATATATGTATATATATATATATATTCCCTCTGGCATAGTTTGTACTAACTAGAAAAACAAATGAATATATCTGTGAGAATAGTTCTATTCCATGATAGATCCACAAGCAAAAACCTAACACCTAATTTCTCCTCTCATATCTAATATTATAACTACATAAGTACATGTATTTATGCATGTCCATAAGGTTAGAGATATTGAAGCAATTTATTATTGTTAAATGTCTTGCCATCATTGTGTCAGTAAAATGTGGGCTTTTGTTTTTCATTTGCAGCATACTATTCATCTCTAAGGACATAAATGTGATTTTCAGGAAGTACATATATTATCTTGGAAAAAGAATGGCAAATCTTCAGAAAATTCATGTAGCACACACAGAAAAGAGAAGAAATAATTGTAATATCTTGAACGAATTAAATTACAGTGAAAACTGACATCCATAGAATACAAATGCCTGAGATAAAATTTTAGAGAGTTCCTACGATAGAATCAATTCAATACTTCTTAAATGGACCAACAGAAACATAAGTTCTATTTTACATCTCACTCTATCAAAGAAAGCAATCATGCATAGCAGAGTCCCAACACCCCTGCTCAATTTCAACAGAACTTTATATTTTGGGTTGACAAATATTAATATGTATAACCAGTGAATAGAATAGAGAACCTGGAAATATGGTCCACCTAACCTTTTAACAAGGGTATCCAAAACATAAATTGAATGAAATGAGCCCCTTTTAGATGTGATGATGGGAAAATTCAATACTCACATATTTTTACTTGAAAATAGATTTTTCTCTTATCCTAACAACAATTTCCCCTTCCTCCTCTCCTCCCAGATCTTCACCCCACCTCTTTTTTCCCTCAGATCCACTGCCCCTCCATTTCCTGTTTAGAAAAGAACAAGCCCCTCCAAGAAAGGCCATCCTTTCTTAATGACAAAAAAATATAATATATCAGAGACAGTCACAGTTCCTATTACTATGGAACCCACTTGGAGACTGAACTGCCATGGGCTACATCTGTGCAGGGGCTCTAGGTTATCTCCATGCATGCTACTTGGTTGGACTATTAGTCTCCTGGAAGACCCCTGTGCTCAGATATCTTTGGTTCTTTTTCTCTCCTTGTGGAGTTTCTGTCCTCTCCAGATCTTCCTATTTCTCACTTCTTTCATAAGATTTTCTGCATTATGCCCAAAGGCTGGCCATAAGCCTCAGTATCTGCCTCGATAGTCAGCAGGGCAGCTTTCAGAGGCCCTCTGTGGCAGGATCCTAACTTGTTCCGTTTTTTCCTTCTTCTGATGGCCATCCTCTTTGCCTTTCTAGATGAGGATTGAGCATTTTAGCCAGAGTCCTCCCTCTTGATTAGTTTCTTCAGGTATACAGATTTTAGTAGGTTTATTCTATATTATATGTCTATATAAGTGAGTATATAAGATGTGTGTCTTTCTGCTTCTGAGACAGCTCGCTCAGGATGATCTTTTCCAGATCCCACCATTTACCTGCAAATTTCACGATTTCCTTGTTTTTCATTGCTGAGTAATATTCCATTGTGTAGATGTACCACAATTTCTGTATCCATTCTTCAGTTGAGGGTCATCTGGGTTGTGTCCAGCTTCTGGCTATTATGAATAAGGCTGCTACAAACATGGTAGCAAATGTCCTTATTGTGTACTTGAGACTTTTTTGGATAAATGTCTAGGAGTGGTATGGTTGGATCTTGAGGAAGCGCTATTCCTAGTTGTCTGAGAAAGTGCCAGATTGATTTCCAGAATGGCTGTACAAGTTTACATTCCCACCAGCAGTGGAAGAGGGATCCCCTTTCCTCACAACCTCTCCAGCATGTGTTGTCACTTGGAGTTTTTCATCTTGGCCATTCTGATGGGTATAAGGTGAAATCTTAAGGTCGTTTTGATTTGCATTTCCCTGATAGCTAATGAGGTAGAGCATTTCTTTAAGTGTTTTTCTGCCATTCAATATTCTTCTACAGAGAGTTCTCTGTTTAGCTCTGTTCCCCATTATTTTAATTGGATTACTTGGTTTGCTGCTTTTAGCTTCTTTAGTTCTTTATATATAATATATATATATTATATATATATATTATATATATATAATATATATATAATATATTATATATAATATAATATATATAATATATATTATATATATTATATATATAATATATATAATTATATATATATTATATATATATATGACAGAGGGATATTACTTAGCCCTCTGTCAGATATAGGGTTGTAAAGATTCTTTCCCAATCTGTAGGCAGTCGTTTTGTTTTGATGACGCTGTCCTTTGATTTACAGAAACTTTTCAGTTTCATGAGGTCCCATTTATTGATTGTTGCTCCTAGAACCTGTGCTGTTGGTGTTCTGTTCAGGAAGTTGTCTCATGTGCCAATGAGTTCAAGGCTCTTTCCCAGTTTTTCTTCTAACCGATTTAATGCGTCTGGTTTTATGTTGAGGTCTTTGATCCACTTGGACTTTAGTTTTGTGAAGGGTGATAAGTATGGTTCTATTTTCATTTTTTTTATGTGTAGACATTCAGTTAGACCAGCACCATTTGTTGAAGATACTATCATTTTTCCATTGTATGGTTTTGGCATCTTTGTCAAAGACCAGGTTTCCATAACTGTGTGGTTTTTATCTCTGGGCCTTCTATTCAGTTCTGTTGATCCACCATTCTGTTTCTATGTCAGTACCATGCAGTTTTTATTACTGTTGCTCTATAGTACAGCTTAAGATAAGGGACGGGGATACCTCCAGAAGATCTTTTATTGTTGAGTATTGTTTTAGAAATTCTGGGTTTCGAGGGGGGGCCAAGATGGCAATGCCAGGAGAACACCGTGTCATAGAAGCAGGACCACACACTCCGTGCAGCGACCAGGAGACTGAACTCTGGGCCCTGAAACAACAGCAATCGTGTTTCCCAGGTGAGGGGAGGCTCCCACAGCGTGGGAATCGGTAGGGTCCACTCTCGGCTGCCCAGCCAGAACCCGGAAGAGAACCCAGCAACGCGGGCTTTGGGTCTCCAGGCTGGTGCCTTAAGCCTGCGTGTCCTGATCACTCTCCCAGGCTGATCGGTGGGCACAAGGGTGACTGAGACTAAGAGTCCCAGTCTCATAAAAACCCCACGGGGAAGGAAAGTTGCCAGACTAGTCACTGGTCACCCAGTCTTTCCCTGGAAGGTCTCCCTTCCAGGACTGCAGGTACCTGCCTCCATCACAACAGAGCTCCCACCGCACACGGATTGCAGCTGCGCGCCCAGCTCAAAATCCCTACTTCTTCTGAGGAGGAGGCAGGAGACATCCAGCAGAATCTGCCACAGACCGCATTGTCTGTACCCCAACCCGAGATCGGGGTTGAGAAAACCCAATCCTTTCAGGCATTCCCCCAAACGCCCCCATAACCCTGCCGCGGCGGAGCGGAAGGATAAAGAGGCGCACAGCGGCTTCACAGTGCCAGAACTCCAGTGCTGCCGGCTGCTCCTAGCAAACAAACTACAGCTCGGGATCTGGGACTGTGGTCATTCTACACATCCTGAGATTCTCCTGGGTCCAGCGCAATAAGGTCTAGCAGCAAGTTCTATCACCAGCGTCTCCCCCCCCCCCCCGACCCCTGGCAGAGAAATGTAGGCTCAGGGCTCAGGGCTCAGGATCCCACTGAGAAGCCCCAACCCCTGCTGGCACTCCGCTGAGAGCACCTCCATAAGCTTGCCCTAGCAGAGGGGAAGGTCAGAGGGGAAGGACAGAGAGGCAGCCTGCCAAAGACACAGCACCCTCTCTCCAGCTCACCCAGTGGCCCCTAGCAGAGAAACCCAAGCTCTGGATCTGAGGACACTCAACCCTACCTGGTACTCTCTCGGAATCAGCAAACATAGATTCTACCTCCAGGCTGCTTCTGGCAGAGAGATCTGGGCCCGGGATCTGGGATTGAGTACACTCAACCTAACTTTTTCCCGCGCCACCCAGGGACCAGTCAACATAACCCCTCCTGGCAGAGGGAAAGGACAAAGAGGCAGCACACAGGAAAGGTGGACACCGAGTCCTGCGGCCACAGCGTCACAGAGCTGACTGCTAGCCTACCTGTGCACTTCCATAGCAGGACCAAAACAGAGAGTAGTGAGCAAGGGGAACCCCTTTGCATTCCAACTGGTCCTGCAAGAGAGTGAGTGAGCCTTCTAAGGAGAGATTGCCCCAGACCCAGGGCCTCTCCGCAGAGGCAACCAGACGAGCTCCCTGCCACCCACAATCCTAGTGTGGGCATCAGCGGGATTCTTGGGATAGTGACCCCAACATTGAAGCCTCTGCCTTGCAGGTCCACCAGTGTAATCCAGGCAAACAATCCCTGGATCTCAGTCAAAACTGCGTAATAGTGGCTTGCAGGCCACTGCAATAGTCAGAGAATCCACGCATGCACACTGTGCCCGCTAAAAGCGCATGCAAATAGTGCCAGCATCACATTCCTTACTTAGGCAAAACTGAAACCACAGCGCACACTCCCAAACCAGTGAACCTCTCTCATCTTCCTGAAAAAACAGTCCAGAAAACAGAAAGAGAGGATCACAACCCGATCTACAATCTCGAGGAAAAAACAGGGAGGATTATAAATAACCAGATGGCTAGAGGCAGACGTAAGAACACTCCCAACCTAGGAACAGGCTACAGAGGGCCTCTGAAAGCCAGAAGAAAACAGAAAACAACCTTGAAACCTGCCACAGAGGGCCTCTGAAAGCTTCTGCAGTATAGACTGTCAAAGCAGATGCTGAGCCTGATGGCCAACTGATGGGCAGAGTGAATGGAATTTTAGGTAAGAAGTGGGAAATAGTAAGAGCTGGAGGGGACGGGAACTCCACAAGGAGAGCAACAGAACAAGATAATTTGAACACAGGGAACTTCCCAGAAAATCATACTCCAATCAAGGACTATTCCTGGAGATGACCTGGAACCCCTGCATAGGTGTAGCCCATGGCAGTTCAGTGTCCAAGTTGGTTACATAGTAATGGGAAGAGGGACTGCCTCTGGTTGGCCTGCTCATTGATCACCTCCCCCTGAGGGGGGAGCAGCCTTACCAGGCCCCAGTAGAGGACAATGCAGCCACTTTTGATGAGAATTGATAGACTAAGATCAGAAAGAAGAGGAGAACCTCCCCTATCAGTGGACTTGGGGAGTGGCATGCATGCAGAAAGGGGAGGGAGGGTGGGATCGGGAGGGGAGGCGGGAGGGGCTTATGGGGGATACAAAATGAATAAAGTGTAATTAATAAAAAAAAGAAAAAAAGATTTTGTTTTTCTTCTACATTTTGCTTTGTAAGAGAATGTTGATGCCACTATTGTCCTGAAGATTAATTATTCCACGTATGTTGTTAGCTTTACCACTCAATTTAGACTTTAAGCAACTTAGGACAATGATCCATTTATTTGCTCGTTATTTTACTATGTTTCTTAATCACCTACTGTGTGGTAAGACTTACAAAGTGTCAAGGCTATGAATATGAAAACGCTCCATTAAGCGGGGGAGGCACATGCAGTTCACAGTAGCCTATTTGTGAGCTGCAAGTGCAATAATGACAGCATGTCCAAGGTACAGCCATCGCTTCCCAGAATTTATATTGTCTCCCTCCCACAATGCTGTACTTACAAACACCATTCAAGCTTACTATTCAATAAATCCCACTTTAGAGAAAGAAAAAAAAAATTTCCTGCAATTGGAGATAAGGGGAGGAGAAATGACACACACAAAATCAGTGGGTTAAGAAACCAAATGGAGTTAGGACAAAGATTGAGAAACAAGCAGTTAATTAAAACAATGATTTAGTCTTATTTCAGATTTAGGATGGTAACAGGCAGTTTCTAAGTGCTAATCTGAGGGTCTGAATCAGATGTTGTAAAAGTTGCATGCAGCCAGTTCTGATGAGACTGGGTAAGCTAGGGTCAGATGGAAGGGGAGGAGGACATTCCCCATCTGTGGACTTGGAGAGGGGCATAGGAGGAGATGAGGAAGAGAGGGTGGGGTTGGGAGGGGAGGAGGGAGAGAGCTACAGCTGGGATACAAAGTGAATAAACTGTAATTAATATAAACTAAAACAAAATAAAATAAAAAAAGCTGCTAGTTGAAATATGTTCTGACTATGATGTTCCTGTATATCTTGAAATTCTTTTTTTTTTTTTAATTTTAGTATCTTAAGCATTGACAACTTTGTTGTTGCTATTGCTTTTTAGGTTGAGAAAAATATATAATTACCCAGAAAAACAAAGCTCAGGAAATGTCTGTAAGGAATTTTCTAGGATGGTTTATTTGATATGGGTTGTCTAAACCTTAATGTGGGTGATACCACTGACATATGCCAGAGTCCTGAACTGAATAAATAGAGGGAGTTTAATCAATGGAGTTCATCTCTGCTTCTTGATAGATAATATGATGTTGTCATCTAACTCACACTTTTTTCACCATGCCTTCCCATAATGATGGAACATATTCTCACACTGTTAGCCTAGATAAACTCCTTTTCTTAAATTTATTTTGCCATCTATTTCATCACTGCAATAATAAAAGCAGACAACACAAGGATATATACGTTCCTCTTCTTCCTACTGTTAATCAACAATTGACAAGAAGTTAATTATATCCTAAATGTGTTACAAATTCCCAAAACACCACGACCAATCAAGAGCCAATATTGAAACACAAGAGGCTGTGGGGGACATACCCTATTCACATCCATAACAAAAGGCTAGAGAAAAGGCTAGATAATTTTAAGGCTCATCAATGTTGTGTTGCACTTTAGATAGACACTGAGTACATCATTAACAGTCTGAATAGAGTGGGAATCCCACTGGAAGTTTAACAAGGCAAAGAAGACACACAAGTTAATCCTATTGAGATCTTTGGAAAGTTTTATCGTGCATTGATTTTTAAATGTCTACATGAGTTTTACATGGAAGTCTCAATGGAAATGATGGTGGATGGAGCAGAAGTAAAGACTATGAAGTCACCATCAGCAGCCTGAGGGGTTCTTTTCAGTGACTTTTACCTGGCAAAACTGGGATTTGTGGTTCTGACGAAAGGAATTTCGGGTAAGTCAATATGAAATAAAATTGAATTTTATTAAAACAAAAAGGATGATAGTAAATTAAAGATTAAAGCTTGAGCATATATGTATGGACTTCTCGTGGCAGAGACAAGTAGTTGTGATAGCTCTCAAGTCCATGTCCCTAAAAGTTGCTGTACTTCATTTCATTTTTATAACATTGAAATATTTTTCTTTTTAAAACACATTTGTATTAGGGACTTAGAAGAGGTACTGCTTAGGTTAAAGAATGAGAGGGAAGTGCTTGAAATTCAAGGCTAAACATCATTTTTGCCCTACAAAAGCAGAGTTCATCTTTGATAAAATGTCTTTTGAAAATCGTTGTTTCCATGGGCAACCTTGGCTTTCTTTGTACTGTCTGAAGTTTTCTGCATTTATCACCAGAGAAGAGACACTAGTCCTTCCTATGTACCATAATTCTCGTTGTCTTTCTAGCCTGTCTCAGAAATCTATGCATAACTGGTAGTATTGATGTGATTTTGAAAAGATGCTTGGATAATAAACTCTTCTCACATTTCATGATTATTCATTCTTAAATAAGACAAGAGGAAAATACAAACTCATCGTGAAATAGGTAGACATGATTTCAGGATAGCAGTCATGCCCTCCTTAAGTCCCATCTCAAGCCACATCTGTTTAATCTTACCATCTACACCATCACCCATAGCTATTCATAAATGCCATTAGAGCACTAGATAACCATGGCAGTTGTCATTCTGCTTACTGAAATTTTTTACATGGAATGAATACCATAAACTGAGCTGGAGAGATGGCTCAGCTTTTAAAGGCTGGGCTCACAACCATAAATATAAGAGATTCAAACATTTAATGCCGTGTGATATTGACTAATTCAACTGTAACAGATAGTTTGCTGTGACTTCTTTCCTGTATATTTTTAATCTATAAAATTAGACCTCTTAGATGCCATTTCTGAGCACTTATTCTAAATAAACAGATCTGTTTTTATATTTGATTTTAAGACTTTATTTCTTTAAATTGCCGTGGTTGACCTGGCCCTACAGAGTATTCCACACAATACCAAGCAATATTCATACTTTAACTTCTCTTGTTCAAGGCCAGGCTTGTCTACAAAGAGAGTCCAGGACAGCCAAAACTACACAGACTAACACTGTCTTGAAAAAAACCAAAGCCAAAAGAAGGAAGAAGAGGAGGAGGGGGAGAAATTATTACAAGTAACATAATATTTAAAAGCTCTCAAATCATAGTAAAAATTATTTCAAGTTTATTGTACATAATTTGGGTCATTTTAACAAGTCAGTTACGAAAAGTCTGTTTATTGATTAAGGACATAGCTCACCAAGAATCAACTACTGTTGTGATTTAAAATTCCTGAAACTGTGATTGGTTGCTACTGTGATTTTTTTTTCCCCAGGATTTTATGACATGAAGAACTAGAGCTACTCATTTCTTAACTTGCTGTGAAAAAGAAGAGAAAACATGAGAAAAGAATGCCCATTCTGTAAACACATCTCCAACCCATGTGTAAGTGTGTGTCTGTGACGTATGAGTATCACACCCAAAGTTAACCTCTTAAAATGTTTCTTTCTTCTTCATTATCTTACCTCATCACTGCAAGAGATTGTAGAGATTCAACTCAACTGAAAGAGAGCAAAAGAGGTTATTGCTTAAAGTGTTATGAAAAAGAATAAGAAGGAAGGTACAGATAGTTGAGACATCAAACATAGTCCTAAAATAACCCTGGGTAAATATATAAAGAATTAACCACCAAATATAATCTACATGAGAAATAAGAGGTAACTAGGAAAAGAGAGACAAAAACTTCCAAGTATACAGCACGGAATATACTGCATGTTGAACCTGAGGCACTGATAGGGACAGGTTAAGTATAAGTAACTCAAAGTCTGTGTGACATGACAATGGAGGAAGGATTTCTAGGGAGAGGTTTCAGACACAGGCTTCGTAGTTTTATTAAGATATTTGGTATTTTACCTTATGGCAAATGTCAATCTACAAATGATATTTTAAAGCTTAATTCTACTGACAGTAGAGGTTCTCTTATCTGAAAATCACTCAAGTTTCAAGTTAGAGAATGGATGTTTGGAAGAAGGGCTAAACTCAGTGTATCTGTTGCAATCAGATACACCTAACGAAAAAATTACAAAAGGTAATTTTTAAATGAAAATTTTAAACAATAAATTTATCTGTAGTTTACACTTCTTTCTATTTTCTTTTCTTGAAAATGTTTATTTTTTTCATATAAAATATTTAAATTATGGTTGACTGCCCTGCTCTTCCCAGTTCCTCTTAACCTACCCTCTCATCTGAATCAACTCCTTTTCTATCAATCCTTAGAAAAGAAACAGACATCTAAGGAATAATACAATAAAACAAAATAAAACTAGGACAAAATCAACAGAGAGAAAAGAACCAATGAAAATGCCCACACAGTGTTGTATATTGAGGCAGCAGGGGCACCATGATGGGTCACTCCAAGTTTTTTCCCCTGAAGAATTACACAACACACAACAGATCAGGTATAAAGGAGTTTATTGTAGAAAAGAGGAGTGAGGGCTGGTGGAGGGTAGGGACAGTTAGTGATTTATGAAGACATAGAGAGAGGGGTGTACAGAGAAGGAGAGAAAGGGAGAGTGAAACAGCAGGAAGAAGCAGAAGGGGGATGGAGGGAGAGAGACAGAGAGGAGAGAGAGAAAGCTGAGGTGTCTTTTTTTATCCCTGCACACAGGTGGTGTACCTGGAGGTGGCAGCAGGTGATGAAGTAAGATGATTGCTAGGACCCTGAAGGCAGGCAGCTGAATCACCTCTACACTAACACACACACACACACACACACACACACACATACACACACACACACACACACACACACACACACACACACACACAAATGCCCTGGCAAACACATGAGACAAAGAACTTTCAAAAATCCTATTGAGTTAATTTTGCCTTTAGAATATGGAGCATGCCATTAAGAACAGAAGTTTACCAGAGAGAGCAGAGTCAAATTTCCTGTCCCTGCACCACAGCAGAGCTCCTGAAGCCCAGAGACCCACAAAAGCTTAGGTGACACTGTGGTGGAAAAGGGCCCACAGTAGTTCCGGAACAGCAACAACAAAAGGCATCTTATGGGCAGATGCCATATATATATGCCATATATATATATATATATATATATATATATATATATATATATATATA
>NW_026596095.1:1553934-1592270 GCF_907164565.1 Psammomys obesus
TATATATATATATATATATATATATATATATATATATATATATATATCACAATTTTTTCACTTTGTTCCCTGGCTGTAGACCCCTGCATGTCCTCCCCATACCCCCTTCCCCTTTCTTCCCTTATGTTCCTTCCAAGTGGACTCACTAAATTGGAAGGAAAGATGGCTGAACACAGCCTGGTGGAAGAGAATAATTAATCTATAAGGTGAGTTTCAGCCAGCACACCAACTGAGCCACCAAACCTTTGATTTAAAATCAGAGTGCAGGAATTCTTATGGAAGAAGAGGGAGTTAGAAAGACCTAGAAGGGTCAGGAACTCCACAAGGAGAACAACAGAGCCAAAGTATCTGAGCCCAGGGGGGCCCTGCAGGGACTGATATTCCAACTAAGGACCACGCGTGGAGAGGATCTAGACCCTTGTTCAAAGGAAGCCCATTGGCTGCTCAGTTTCAAAGTGTTTCCTAGTAAGGGGTACAGGGGCTGTCTGTGACATGAACTCGGTGGCTGGCTCTTTAATCTCTCCCCCTGCATGGAGGAGTGTGCAGCCTTGCCAGACCACAGAGGAAGATGATGTGTCCTGATGAGACCTGATAGGCTAGAGTCAGATGGAAGGGGAGGAGGACCTCCCCTATCAGTGGACTGCGAGAGAGATATGGGAGGAAAAGCGGGAGAAAGCACAGGATTGGGAGGGGATAAGGGAGAGGGTTACAGCTAGGATACAAGGTGAGTAAATTGTAGTTTAAAAAAACAAAACAAAAAACCTTCCCTGCCTGCAAGATGTACTATGAAATGGGAGTGCCCCACCAATTTCTGCTTTAACATGAAGCCCATATCTCCAGAGGGAATCCATCCTCTGCACTCTCTGGATGGCCAAGAACTGGAGTCTGGATAGCACAGAGATCTCAATAGAACCAAATATGACTGGCCAAAAATAAAAACCAATAATAACAACAATGACAATAATAATAATAATGAATAAGTAAACAAATCAAACTATATTCTGCTATACTCATAGATCAGGGCATTGTCCATTCTTCCTCTGGCAAGTAGGCTTCCTCTGGCAGGTAGGCTTCCTCTGGCAGCAGCGGGAAGCATGTGCAAAAATGTACTGCTAGACATCACACAAAGGAAGACTCTAAACAGGAGATACCCATTAGGAGTCTCTTTTCAGACTCAGGGAACCCTGCAGAATAAGGGGTGGAAATATTGCAGGAGTCAGAGGACATGAAGGACACCAAGAGAACATGGTCCACTGAATCAACTAAGCAGCACTCAATGTGGGCTCACAGAGACTAAACCAGCAAGCCTGAAGCCTTCAAGAGTCTGCAACAGGCACTCTGTCTCTATGTTATGGCTTTTAGCTTATTATTTTTGTGAACCTCAAACCTGTGAGATTGTGCTTTTGACTCTTCGTGTGTGTGTGTGTGTGTGTGTGTGTGTGTGTGTGGCTTAATTTCTATTTTTATTTTTTTATTTACTTTACATCCTTGTTGTAGCCCCATCTGTCTGCCCCTCTCTCCCTCCCTTTCAACCTCAGTCCCCCCTTCCCATTCAGCTTAGCTCACCAAGTTGCATCGGTACTGAGCTTGTCCTCTTCCCTGTGGCCCACGAAAGGAAGTTGTGTGGATTCAGTTGTGGATGCCGTACTTCGTCCTCACCATCACCACTTGTGGAAGTTGGGAGAGCCAACTCCAAGGGCATGACAGTGGGTAAAACTTGCCTCGCCCCATCACTGACTTCACCACTCATGAGAGCAGGCCCTGCACCCTGCCTTAATAACACAGTGGTGCTGACCAGGATGGCTAAGTTGAACCAGCCCTGAGGTTGTGAGAGGTATTGCCAATGTCTCACAGGCTACAGTGCTGGGAAGAGTTGTCTACCACCTTGACTGAGCAGCACAGTGGAGCTGTCTCTGAAGGAGTGGTGTGGGAGAGCCAGCCCAAAGGCACAAGAACAGGAGAGTGGACCCTGCCTCTTGACAATCATGGCATTGGGTAGCCTAGTTGGACCAGGGCTGGAGCACTCACCCTCTTGGTGCAAAGAAGGGAGAGCCTGTCAGCTGACTAGCTTGGCTGCCACCCAAGCCCAAGTCCAGGTCTCTGAGTCATCCCACCTCAAAATGTATATCATCTACAAACGGTTGGGACATGTGAAAGGGCCAACTTGCTAATCCACAGCTGCAGGATCTCCATGACACAGGACAGCAATGACATAGGATAACAGGAAGGAGTCTTGGTAAGGATTCAAGATCTATGGTGTCACAGAAGTCAGAGGTCTCTAACCAGACCACTGACTCATTCTACTGAACATTTACAAGTGAAGATGTGTGGACAGAGGAATATGCTGTGGGACACACTTTGACATATTGTAACTTCCACAGTACTTTGGGTTTGTTTTGTTTGTTTATATGTTTTTTTTAAATTTTATTTTCAGGAGGAGGCTGGAAAGGTGAAGTGGGAATATGAGAAGAAGGGAAGATGAGCATGACTGGGATGCATTCACAATCAAACAATAAAAAGTTACATAAAAGGAATAGTCATCACACGGGAGAATGGAAAATCATATTTCTAAGTTGTTTAAACACTGGCAACTTGCTCTTCATCTAATGAATAACCTCTAACTCTGATTCGCAAAAAAAAAAAAATCTACTTGAGTGTCATGTGTCATAAAATTACGTGAATATGTGTATTACTGTACAAGGATGAGGGTATTAGTATTAGAAAGAGAATGTGAAAGAGGAAAGAAAGATGGTAAGAGAACATAATGGGGTTATACTATTTAATCAATGTGCTTTATATATAGTTATACATATAGATTACATATAGAATACATGTTTTGTAAAATTAGGAAAAATGTTTTAAATCAAATCATGAAGCCTATAATATAGAAGTGCATGAGAGAAAAGATGTTAAGACCATATGTGTGTGTAGATAGATAGATAGATAGATAGATAGATAGATAGATAGATAGATAGATAGATAGATAGATACCATTCAGAGTTTTGGGCATTTACATTGTAAATAATATAAATTGGATATAGCCTTCTAGTAATTGCATGTAGACTCTATGAGTTTTTCTACTTATTCAAGTTGATTGTTTATAGCTTTTAATAAAAGGAAAGATACTTTAATAATTAAGGTGAATTTTTGCATGAAAATATTGGACAGCAGGTAACAGTGCTGTGTACATTTTGGTTTATTATATGTAAACATGTTCTTGTTATAGTCCCAAGTGGGGAATTGTAGTTCTTCCCTTGTAAATTGTCTTGTGTGGAGCATGGTCTTTACGTTGGAATTAGCTGAATTCTAAGGAGAAATTTTGAGGAATTTTGAGGAGTATAAATATGATAGCCCAGAGACGGAAAGGGCAGTCACTTGGAGGAGTCTGAGGAGGACTGCTTACTGCTGGTTCATCCTGCTGTTGCATTTGCTGTTTGCTGGTTACCTGGACTTCTGCATTTCCTAATGATGGATACTGGTATTGCCCCCATAAGAAACCTATGACCCTTTCCTGCAGGAAGAAGTAAAGAGGTATATGTCCTCTATCCCTTACTACCTTCTTTTTCCCCTACCTGGGGATGGGGTGTTGGAAGGAAGGTATAAGCCTAAGGAACTGCCAGTTATACCACTTCTAGGCATATATCGAAAAGATGCTCAAGTACACAACAAGGACAACTGCTCAACCATGTTTGTAGCAGCTCTATTTGTAATAACCAGAAGCTGGAAACAACCCAGATGCCCCTCAGTTGAGGAATAGATACATCTACAAAATGGAATATTACTCAGCAATAAAAAACAAGGAAATCATTAAATCTGCAGGTAAATGGTGGGAACTGGAAAAGATCATCCAGAGTGTGGTATCCTGGAAGCAGAAAGAAACACATGGTATATACTCACTCATAAGTGGATACTAGACATATAATATAGGATAAACAAACTAAAATCTGTACACCTAAAGAAGCTAATCAGGAAGGAGGACTCTGTCTAAGATGCTCAATCCTCTTTCAGAAAGGCAAAGAGGATGGACATTGGAGGAGGGAGAAAACAGGAAACAGGACAGGAGCCTACCACAGAGGGCCTCTGAAAGGTTCTACCCTGCAGGGTATCGAGGCAGATGCTGAGACTCATAGCCAAACTTTGGCCAGGGTAGAGGGAATCTTATGGAAGAAGTGGAGATAGTAAAACCTGGAGAGGACAGGAGCTCCACAAGGACAGCAACAGATCCTAAAAGTCTGGGCACAGGGGTATTTTCTGAAACTGATACTCCAGCCAAGGACCACTCATGGCATGGCCTGGAACCCCTACACAGAGGTAGCCTATGGTACTTCAGTATCCAAGTGGCCTCCATAGTAATGGGGACAGGGACTGTCTCTGACATGAACAGATTGGCCTGCTCTTTGATCTCCTACCCCTTAAGGGGGAGCAGCCTTACCAGGCCACAGAAGAAGACAATTCAGCCACTCCTGATGAGACATGATAGACTAGGGTCAGAGAGAAGAGGAGGAAGACCTCCATATTTGTGGAATTGGAGAGGGACTCGGGTGGGGAGGGGGGAGCTTGGGATTGGGAAGGGAGTAGGGAGGAAGGTACAGGAGATATACAAAGTGAATAAACTGTAATTAATAAAAATAAAAATAATTTTAAAATGAATAGAAAAACTAGCGCCTACATAAAATGGCTTGCAGGAAAGCCTGATAAATTAGTATGATCCAAAGAGCGCATAGAAAAAAAGAAAGAGAAAAAAACACAACACAGAGTTGTCCTCAATCATCTTACTTACATGTCATACTTTCTTTCACATCATAAATACATGTAATTGTAAAGAAATAACAGAAAATTTAAAGTATTAACATACACGTGAAAAAGAAACACACTCGATTAGTGCTCTCTATGTGTATTTATTTTGACTTTTACAATTTAGATTCAGCATGGATTGCAATAAATGGGTCTTCAGCAGAGTTACTAATAGAAAAGTGAGCTCTGCCATCACTGCCAACATAAACTTTAATGCCAGAGCAGTTGCCGTTAATTTTATCTCCTGAAATGACGTCACAGTATGTGCCCCCAGGAAGACTAGTCTGTAAAGTTGTGGACAAAGACCTGAAAGAAAAGTTAGTGTTCAATTTAAATTCAAATAAGTCAAGTGCAGGAATATCTATTATCACTAGGAGAACAGATGTCTCAACAATGTACTGTGGAACAGGAAGTATGAGGTACTCAGTGACAGAATTCAAACACCAAGTCTAGGCCAGTTAGACTAAGAGATTTCTCTATAATAACAAAGGCATCTTTAGAAATGGCTTCTAAGAATTCAGTCTGTGGTGACTGTTACCAGACCATGAAGTAGAGATCTGAGTGGAGCTAAGCGGCAAAGCCCTCCTCTGATGGCCATAGTTCCATCAAGTCTGTCCTCAGCAGGAATTAAACTATGAAGGCTTTAAAAACTGTTACTAGTATTATTTATTCAAAAGTTCATACATTTCGTGATGTCACAAAAAATATGGTCTATAATTAAACATAATTTATCATTTTTATGAAGTTATACATAGTTTGTAGTAGAACACTGAATATAAAATATAAAATTCTTGTTCTCCTAATTAACTAGTTTTTGTCCTTTCAACAACAAAAAATGTTTGTGTTATGTTTCTTAAATATTAGGTTTCTTGCCATCATGCTCTCAACCGAAATAGAATATGATTTTGGACTTAAAAACTTCACCTGTAGCTTTGAGCCACCATTCTACAGATGAGGGAATGATTAAAGAAGATACTGAGAGATGTACAGTAGATAAAAGTACAATAAGGAAAGTTTTAGAAGCCAGATTGTAAGCTGTCCTGCAGAAAATTATAGATTAGGCGCAAGTAGACAAATCTTTTAAAAATATCCCAAAAGGTAGAAAGTTGATGAATGCATATTACTAAATCAGATTAAAAAATAAGGGATATTCATATATGTGGGAAAGTATCCCAGTTCAAATAGTATATGTTGTTAAAATATATCAAAACCTCTCTTTACAGTTCTTGTGCTTTGTAAAAAGTGCCAAATGAGCACATACATAAGGACATATGCCACTGTCATTCTAAGAATTGGCTTAAAGATCTCAAAAGCAAAATTGCATACAAAGCATGGGAGAATATGAAACAAGAACCATTTTGACATCTATAGTCTCAGTGTTCATTTTGTGTCTTAACTCCATTAGGAAAAAAGATTTTTCCATAAAAAAAATAAGTGAACAGAAAAAGAAAAGAAGGATTGAAACAAATTGCAGTATTAACACCTCCTTTAATTGACATCCACTTACCAGTTATCATTGTTGAAGACAATGAATCCTTTGTTTCCTCTGCCAAAAGCTACTTGGTTGTTGCCATTATCCCACCAGTTTGAGAAAGGCTGACCATTGACTACGTTTCTGAAGGCAACCATGTTCCTGAAGGAACAACATCATGTAAAATGCTGGCATCCTTAAACATCCTTTAAACACAATTTAAAATACAGGTTAAACAACTTATTAGACAGGAGCTGGAAGAGGCAGGGTCACCTTATTTGACGCCATCGATGTTCACAGACCCAGTCATTGCCACAAGTGGTGTCTGGATTAATGGTCACCTCTTTGGTGGCTCCATTGTTATTGGGAGGTCCGATCCAGTCATTCACGTCCTGAATTATTGAAGGAACCAGGTCATTTGAAGGCATGTATCTGCCCTATACTTTTCACTACAGAAAGCTAAAACCAATTCCTTTGTGCTAATTCTGTCTCTGCTGTGTCTAATTTTAATCTAAGTTCTTCAGTGTTTTTGACAGACCTTCAGCGAGTCTTTAACTTCTGTGAAAACTCAGGTTCTCTATGAACTTATTTAAAATACGAGAAACAATTTATAAACCTCTCATTTTATGATTAGTATCACTAAAACCTCTCCAAAGTGACTGAAACAGTAAAATCAGAGTCAGAAACACTAGCATTAAAGAACAGGCTCTGGTTGCTACCTGAAAATTTTATCATTTACATTACATGCAGGTGCCTCATTTTTTCAGGAAAACAAAGAGATAGTTCTTTGACTATGCTAAAAAATTAAAGAAAGACTATGTAAATGTCTTTAATAAAAACAGATTCCAATCAATCAGCATAGAATCTTACCACCTGCTGGTAAAATGTACTAATAAAATATCCTGACTTTTCTTACTAAGTGGAAGAATGTATAAATGACCTTTTTATGATCGCAAAATTTTTAAATATGTTTCTGAAAACTAAACTGCTCATTCAACACATGAAAGCTCTTCAAGAATAAAATTGATTTCAAGAAATAACCAAGAGACTCAGCTTGAAAAGGAAATAGAAAAGAAAAACATCTGCCTGATTTATAGAGAAGAACTATTTCTATTTGACAGTTGATGTTAATCTATGAGTCTGGTATTTGTCAATGAAATAGCAAACTTTACATAACCTTTTAGGTATATGATAGAATTCATTTTTAGTTCTGTTTTGAAATTGTTTACACCTAGTCACCCAACAAATTCACACATATTTCTTGTATTACTTAGCATCCATTTGTCAGCAAATCACTGTCTTATAATCTCATATATTCCTATGTATTATATTTTCCTTAGTTAACTTCTAATCAGATGCCTTCTTATTTCACATATACATAAAAAATAAGCATATTTTACTAAAGATGATATTCATTGTACCATAGGCAGAAAAGTTTTGAGATTCTCTTCAGTATTAACAGGCATGATGCCATGCCAACTCTATGAATCAGGACTTGGTCACACATACCAATCTGCTTTCTATAGTTGACTCTCACTATTTTCTTTTTTATCATCAGGTACTTCTTCAATAATGGTACAATTTATAGCACAAAAAATGTATCAAAATAATAATATTTTGATAAGCATAAATATACATTTCACCATTTGACCTATCTCAGATATTTCTCATTTGTCATTAATAATTTATAGCTTCAACTATCTAATTCATATAACTATAAATAGTTGATTATTAGTTAGACTTATTTATAGCATAAAAATAATATTTTATGCTATAATTTTGTGTGAAATTAAAACAGAATTTATTGAGTTTGAACAGTTTGAACAAATCCAACACTTACTTTTCCATTCTGAAAATTTCTTGGCCAACGGTAACTTGACATAACTCTTGTGAATCCATAAGGATGAGCCAACATGAATCCCACAGCCATTTTATACATCCTGAAAGTTTCAAAATGGTATGAAAGCAGAAGTATATAATTTATTGCTGTCATTAAGGGCGGTTATACAGCAGTACAGAACATTTTCCTACCTAGCATCCCAGAATGTCAAGATAGAGGCTCCTCCAGCGCCATGTCCTCGCTGGTTATCGTGGTTGTCCACAAACACAAGGGCTCTGTCAGAAGGCATGAAACCCCAACCTTCTCCCCAGTTCCTGCATTCAAAAAGAGCAAGTTGTTCACGGTGATTAGAGTAACTTTACATATGGCATCCTCAGTTGTCTAAATAAATGACACATAAGAGGACTATATTTCATGTACATTTGCACATATGTAATTTACACGTGTGTACATATACAATGTATGTGTGTGTATAATATGTACATGTACATTTCTATGCACAATGTCATTTCTATGACATATACATGGGGATCTTATTCACGTTTGTGTCATATAACAATGTCTTAAATTTTTCTTTATATTTTTCACTGTATTATATTCAGATCAACTTGAGAAGTAAAGCATACTGTTAAAGGATACAAATTGTATACCTCTGTTTGTGATTATGTTGTAATAACAAAAATATTCAAAATTTCCTATTAAGTTTTGATACAGCCTATGTAAGCTTCATAGCATTGCCACATTTTAGGATAATTTATGAATATAACTATTTTTTATAATAATAACATAATTTCAATAGACTGCATGCAAGCATTCCTGGGATTGAATAGAGTCATCGTAGACAAAAATCACTCAGTGTTACATTGTTTTTCCAGGGCTACAAAATGATCACATAAGAAATGAAAAAGGGGAGTTTTGGGCCCTAAGAAAAAAATAAGTCTAACTAATAATCAACTATTTATAGTTATATGAATTAGATAGTTGAAGCTATAAATTATTAATAACAAATGAGAAATATCTGAGATAGGTCAAATGGTGAAATGGTGTATATTTACCTTAAGTAGGACATCTTCTCTCCATTCCACTTGCGGATAACTGTGCCGAGTTTTGCTCCAAACTTGAACTCAGTCACACGACCATTTCCAAAGTACTCACTACTTTTAATTGCCTCACCACCCAGGTCAATGACCTAGAAGAGACATTGAGATAGCAGTCATTTGAAACGTAACTTTAAAGCATATTACTAATATATAATATCACTTAGAAATCTTTATAGTAACTTCTGTTATTTAAAATGTTTCTTTATATTTTTATTATTAGTTACATTTTATTAACTCTGTATCCCAGCTGTATACAGCTCCCTCATTCCCTCCCAATTCCACCCTCCCTCCCTCATCTCCTCCCTGCCCCTTTCCAAGTCCACTGATTGGGGAAGACCTCCTATCCTTTCATCTGACCCTGTTTTATCAGGTATCTTCAGGACTGGCTGCAAAGTCCTCCTCTGTGGCCTAGCAGGACTGCTCCTCCTTGGGGAGTGGGGAGGTCAAAGAGCCTGCCATTGAGTTCCTGTCAGAAATAGTCCCTGTTCCCCTTACTAGGGAAAAAACAATTGGTTACTGAGCTACCATGGGCTACATCTGAGCAGAGGTTCTGGGTTATATCCACACATGGTCCTTGGTGGAGTATCAGTCTCAGAAAAGACCCCTGTGCCCAGATATATTTGTTCCTTGTGGAGCTCCTATCTTTTCCCCATCATACTAACTCTCCCTTCTTTCATATGATTCTCTGCACTCTGCCAAAGGTTTGGTTATGAGTCTTAGTATCTGCTTTGATATACTGCTAGGTAGGGTCTTTCAGAGGCCTCTGCAGTAGGCTCCTGTCCTGTTACTTTTTTTCTCATTTTCTCCTATGTCCAAAGCCCATCCCATTTGTCTTTCTAAGTGAGGATTGATCATTTTACCCTGGTGCTCTTTCTTGTTTATCTTCTTTAGGTGTATAGATTTCATTACGTTTATCATATCTTATAGGTCTATATAAGTATGTTTCTAATGGTTTCTATATACCTAGATTCTGGATAGCAATATATGGTCTAAATCAATGAAACTACAAACATGTATGTATGTATGTATGTATGTATGTATGTATGTATGTATGTATGTATGTAATTAATTATGTATACATGCATAAATATATGGCAGAATATTAAAGACATCAATTTACAGGGTCATTTCTTATCCAACAAGATGGCTGACAGAAGGGAAAGTTCAATAGTTCAAACTGATATAACACTAGCTTTCAGATCAACAATTGAAGTGCTTATGCATTCATTCACTTTCCGAGAAAAACAGATACACAAAGGTATTATCTTCAGTACATTTCAAATGACATTACTGAACCACAAAAAACTCCATAAGTTTACCTTCAACACCTCCAACCCTAATAACGTCAGACAAAATTCAAACACAGAAAGACTGGCTGAGAAAACAGCTATTATGATTTCACTATATTATATAATCGTATCTAAGAATTTAAAACATGGATTATTAAAAGTTGCACTGTCTAAAAACTTGTAGAAAAAACTAACCTTTCTATCTCCAATAAGAGATGTCCCATTATGAAATAACGGAATGCTATATTTTATAAGTGATGTAGATATTAACCCACAGTATAAATTATATAGATTGTCTGTTTTACAAAATTGTAGTATTTAGAGAAAAGCTAAAAATCTCACCCTCAGAAGAGCTTCCTAAGAAAACCACATGCCAATTGCTTGTACAGTACCTACCAGTAAGGCCTGAAAACATATGTATTGGTAGTAACATATGACCTAAACTGGATCTAAATACATGATCTAAACCGTTATATTTAGTAACATGCATGTATGTTTGTATATGCGTGTATGTATATATGTACATATGTATGTATGTATGTACATATGTACGTATTATAAATGCATACTTAGACATATAATGTATGTGTGTGCATGTAATAAACAATTTAGTGCAAAAGAGGACATCAACTTGAAGGACAACCTGGAGAAGTATCTGGAAGAGCTTTGAAAAAGGAAAGAAAAAGGGGAAATATAGCAATTATATTATAGTCTCAAAGGCTTGTGTGGGTCTGCACCGGGTCCTCTCTCTCACACCATATATATTTATTTATTCATTTTAATATATTATAGTAATTAATTTTATATAAATATAATATACCAATTAATGTATTGTGTTAATATAATATCAATAATATTAATCAATATTAGTTAATGTGTTAATTAACAATATTAATATTGGTTAATATGATATATTGATTAATATTATTTGTTTATATATAAATTTATATTATAATTTATAAATACATAATATATACATATGGGGTGTGTATATACATATTATGGCTTCTTGTTGTATGTGTTTCAGGATTTCTGACCATGCAAATGAGTAGATCTCTGATTCATGCGCTATTTTTCTTATGTTTGTAACTGTTGACTAACTTCAGGATTATAGTTTTTATTTACCTTATTATATTTTATTTTGTTCTATTTGCCCTATCTAAGGAGAGACAGAAAAGGAGTCAGAAGAAATGAGAGAATTAGAGGAAGGGAAAAACATAATCAAGATACATTCTATGAGGAAAAATATGTTTAATAAAAGAAAAAATATTTGAAGTCTACATTGATGTTTTCCCTTTCCAAGTCTTCTATTGAATTTGTTTTCTTGTGTGTATCCTCTTTCAGATCATTTGACATTGTGCCAGAAAGTTTTAAATTCATTGTTTTCTTTTACAGCATCTTTAAATAAATTAGTTGAAGACTTACAAAATAAAAGAAAGAAAAAATATATATAATATGAAAAAAATGAACATATATAGTGATTTACCTCTTGAAAAATGAAAGGTCTGCTTCCTTGAGAGAACCATCTTGTATTTAGATTACGCAGTTTATCCAAAATTGCCTTTATGTCTCCAGGCCACATGTGCTTAGAAGCATCAAGTCTGAACCCTGCTACACCAATGTCAATGAGATGGTTCATATAGTCAGCTATCTTGGTACGGACATAATCTTTCTCAAGTGCAAGATCCAGAAGGCCAGTCAGACGGCAATTTCTGACCTGTTGGGACAAAAATTATTGATTTATAAAAAGCCATCTCTGGTCTAAATATAGAATTCATCAGTCAGTCACTAACCCATTTACAAATGGATATTTTCATGTTGCCTTTACTCAGGACATGGGAAGTGTTAATGTTTCAATCTGAGCACAGTATTTTAAATGTTTTCTATTGTAAATTTAGAGAATATCAGAGATAAAATCGGGTAGCATTTTAGTTAGTTAACCCTATCTCATTCTCTTCCTCTCTGCCTTCCTTTAGTTTTTCTTCTTTCTTTATTCTATGGAGTTTACAGAATCCATGCCAGCAACTTGCACTGGTAAAGTAAGTGCACTGCCACAATGCAGAAAATTCACCTAATGCTTGAAAAAGGTTTATTTTATTTTTTCAATTTTTTAATATTAATCACAGGTTATTTATTTTGTATTCCCGCCCTAGCCCCCTTCCTCCTTCCCTCCCATTCCCACCCTCTCTCCTTCATCTCCTCCCTGTCCCTTTCCAAGTCCACTGATAGGGGAGGACCTCCTCCCCTTCCATCTGACCCTAGCTTATCAGGTATCTTCAGGACTGGCTGCAATGTCCTCCTCTGTGGCCTAGCAAGGCTGTTCCTCCATCGGGGGAGAAGGGGAGGTAAAGGGGCCAGTCATTGAGTTCATGTCAGAAATAGTTCCTGTTCCCTTTACCAGACAATTCACTTGGATACTGAGCTACCATGGGCTATATCTGAGCAGGGGTTCTAGTTTGTATCCATACATGGTCCTTGGTTGGAGAAACAGTCTCATAGAGGACTCCTGTGCCCTGACATATTTTGTCCTTGTGGAGCTCCTTTACTCTCCCATTCATACTCTCCTTTTATCATATGATTCCCTGCACTCTACCAAAGATTTGGTTGAGTCTCAGCATCTGATTTGATATGTTGTTAGGTAGAGCATTTTAGAGGCCCTCTGCAGTAGGCTTCTGTCAGTTTTTTGTCTTCTCCTACTTCCCATATCCATCCCTTTCTAAGTGAGGATTGATCATCTTACCCCAGGTCCTCTTTCTTATCTTGTTTAGGTGCATCCTAACTTATAGGATGATATAAGTGAGTATATACTGTGTGTGTCTTTCTGCTCCTGTGATATCATACTCAGGATGATCTTTTCTAGATCCCACCATTTGCCTGAAAATTTCATGATTTCCTTGTTTTTAATTGCTGAGTAGTATTCCATTGTGTAAAAGTACCACAATTTCTGCATCCATTCCTTCATTTAGGGACATCTTGGTTGTTTCCAGGTTCTGGCTATTACTAATAAAGCTGCTACAAACATGGTTGAGCAAATGTCCTTGTTGTGTACTTGAGCATCTTTTGATATATGCCTAAGTGTGGTATAGGTGGATTTTGAGGAAGCGCTATTCTTAATTGTCTGAGAAAGCACCAGATTGATCTCCAAAGTGGTTGTACTAGTTTACATTCCCACCAGCAATGGAGGAGTGTTCCCGTTTCTCCACAACCTCTCCAACATGTGCTGTCACTTTAAAAATGTTTTAAATATTGATTTATACTTCTGATAATAGGTTTCTATTCTGTACTACTTTTATAATTAATGAAATCATGCTTTCAGTTTTTCCACACAAAATGACTAGCGAGCATGTCTACATTTTATCATTGATTTGGGTGTATCATTACAAAACAAATGTAATGAAAATAAGATAATTTTTTCCATTGGTATTTTTCAGCATTCTGTCTTATCCATGTTTATCTGTGGAATCTAAATGAAATGTCCAATGATTCTCGATATATTTCTTGCATATCCCTAAAGCACAAATGGTTCTTTGTTTCTCATCACTATTTCTATCATTACCTGGTAAGCATCGTTGTAGTTATTGATTTCTCCATCACATTTATTATCATTAAAATCCCAAGCAGAGTATGGAACTGATGGGAATTCCCTGTTGCCAGCGTTGTAGTAGCTTCCACAGGTACTGCTTGTTCCAAAACCACTGCCTGAGCCACACATGTGATTAATGACAGCATCCACATAAATACGGACCTAAGGAAGAAAAGTGCATACCTAAGTTGGACTCAGAAATCTGTAGTTTCACTGGAAAACTTTACAGCATGCTCCCAAAATTTGAAAACATATATTCAAGTGTGAAAGGAAAGTGATGTGAAATGAAATCAAGAATAATCCTAATATTTGGTAAATAATAAAGAACTATTAAGTGGAGCTAAGCAGAAACTACCATAACTACAAACAATAGATCAATTTTTGACGAAGTAGGGCATGGTATGAGAGAGTATGGCGTTTGAGGTTTTGCAGGTTCACAAGAAGAAAAAACTTAGCTCACAGTGTCTACTGTATGTCTGAAGACCAGAAGTTGTATAGATATCTCATCCTTACAGGAGAAAGTAGATGTTTACCATTAAAACTATGATAGAGAAAAAAAGCCAAGAATAAAAATAATACAAATAAAAATCACAGAAAAGTAAATTTAATCTTTACGTCTGGCCCAATGCCTAGTCAGTACATGTTAGAAAGGGTGTGTAAAGCTCTCCTTTGTGGCCTAACAGGACTGCTCCTCCCTTGGGGGGTGGGGAGGCCAAAAAGCCAGTCATTGAGTTCCTGTTAGAAATGGTCCTTGTTCCCCTCACTATGGGAAGCCAATTGGTTACTGAGCTACCACAGGCTACATCTGAGCAGAGGAGAGCTTTGCAGCCAGTCCTGAAGATACCTGATAAAACAGGATCAGATGAATGGGGAGGAGGTCCCCCCTATCAGTGGACTTGGCAAGGGGCACGGTGGAGATGAGGGAGGGAGGGAGGGACTGGGAGGGAATGAGGGATCGGGACACGGCTGGGATACGGAGTTAATAAAATGTAACTGATAAGAAAAAAATAAAATTCAAAAAAAAAAAAAAAGAAAGGGTGTGTAGAAAACTGTGTAGAAACTGCCATAACTACAAACAAACCCGCATAATATTTCTGAGGAATATGAAATCAGTAGAATGAATAGAAATTATCGATTTTGGAAGATTACAGAGCTATATGGAGAAAGAAACCAGCCTTTACTCTCAGCTTAGTACTAGAGACAAGAAGGCAGATATCTCTCTCTCTCTCTCTCTCTCTCTCTCTCTCTCTCTCTCTCCATTGTGGGGAGAGAATAGATATTTGCTAACGCTGGGTAAGAAAGCTCATTAATTGAGAGTGACAATAACATGAAAATGACTGGCAATCAAATCCAATCCAGTGCCAAAGCAGAAAAGTGCCAGCAGGAAGACTGTGGTTACAAGGGTAAAAGTACAGTTTTGGTATAGAAGTACTTCTCTTCACAGAGTGGATATATAAGGATTGTCAAAAGTTGACTATAACACAGTTATGAATTAGCGAAACAGTGAAAATAAAAAGTAATGTTTTGTTTATGATTTTATTTTACTTTCACATTTTATGAATTAAGTATATAACTTTGCCCTTTCCCTTTATTCCTTCAGCAACACTAAAATATAAAATTATTTCCTTAAATGAAATGAACAAAGAATAAAAGAGGAAAGTATTTTCACATATAACAATTTTTAATCTATAAAATTGTATGTTTGATTTTGGAGTGATCACGACTTCACTTACACCAACGTTGTTGCATCTTGTCACCATGTCCCTGAATTCATTTTCGTTTCCAGATCTTGTGCAAATTTTGTAGCTAATTGGCTGATATCTTTCCCACCAAGGCCTGAAAGGATTGTGAACCACAATATTTTCATTGGGTGGGGAGACCTGTAGATAAAACAGTAACAGTTAGTAGGAGATAACAGCTTACTTCTCACACGTAACTTCTGTAGACGCCTACCAATGCTTCCATGTTACTTCTCAACCTGTGAACATGCAGTTCTGCTGCATTACAACAACCTGAAAACTCGCTTAGACAGGACATTGCTGGGGTCCTGCAACAAAGGAAGAAGGCGCCATCCCCATGTGTGAGGTGAAGTTGTGTTCCAGCGCACATGTCCTGCTTTAGAAAACTGTTCTACCTTAGAGCAGAAAATGCCCCGTGTAAATGTGACTAAACCTTACCTGCACTCCTCCAAATCCTTTGGGAGCTAAGTATCGCTCACATTCCTTGGCAATATCGACCCAGCGCCACTCAAACAGGTGGACAATAGCAGTCCGCCCATACTTAGTATGTGGGTCATACTGAGCAGAGCACAGACCAAGGAGGGAAAGCAGCAGGAAGAACTTCATTTTGCTTTGAAGTGAATGCGTCAATGTTCTTTCTAGCGCCTTTTTATATTCTGCAAAAGTTATACTCTACAAGGTCAATATTAATGAACAAATATTTACAGAATAATTAATCTAAAAGATTTGCTGTGAGGATATGAACAGGTGAAGGGCCTTCCAAAACTCTCACAAAAAACAAACTGAAAGTCATTTTTTAGGACATGTATTCCTTGATTGGCAAGATCTAACTACTGAATTCATCCTCTAATAAAAGGAAATTAAAATTGGAGGCAAATATAGCTAGGATTATATTTGTAAATAGTTGTATAATTTTTATTCCAAATAGAAACAGAGTTATCTATAGAGCTTATTGTTGTTTCTCCTCCTCAAATTTTAATTATTTAAATAATTGCAACTGTTTTTAAAAACTTTTATGCATTATAGCATATAACCACAATTCCAGAACCTGGAAGGATGAATTATGACTCTGAGTATACAAGGGATTATTTTGATCTTCTCTTATCTGTTGAGGCTTGCTTTGTGCCCAACTATATGGTAAATTTTGGAAAAGGTTCCATGAGGTGCTGAAAAGAAGGTATACTCTTTTGTATTTAGGTAAAATGTTCTGTAGACATCTATTGTGTCCTTTTGATTTAAGACCTCTGTAAGTGTCATTATTACTCTTTTGAGCTTCTGTCTTGATTATCTGTCCCTTGGTGAGAGTGGGGTGTTAAAATCTACCAATATTAAGGTGTGATTTCAGCTTTAATAGAGTTTCTTTTACAAATGCAGAAGCCCTTGTGTTTGGTGTGTAGATGTTCAGGATTGGTATGTCTTCATGGTGGATTTTTCCTCTGATGAGACTGAAGTGTCCCTCCCCATCTATTTTGATTAATTTTGGTTGAAAGTCTATTTTAATAGATATTAGGATGCCTACTCCTACCTACTTCTTGCGTCGTTTGCTTGGAAAAACTTTTTCCAACCCCTTACTCTGAGGTTGTTGTAGACATGTGTTTTTTGAATGCAGCAATGCTGAATCCTGTTTCTGCAACCGTTCTGTTCATCTGTATCTTTTTATTGGAGAGTTGAGACCATTGGTATTGATAAATATTGTGATTGTTAGTTCCTTTTATTTTGGAGTTCATGGTGATTGTGTTTGTGTTCTTTTGCTTTTTTTATTATGAGGTTGTCTTTATCCTGTGTTTTCTTGGCTGTAGTTGATTTTGTAGAGTTGCAGTTTTCCTTCTAGTATCTTCGGTGGGGCTGGGTTGTTGCATATATATTGTTTAAATTTAATTAAATTAGGGGGCATTTTGTTTTTTCCATCTATGTCGATTGAAAGTTTTGTTGGGTATTATAGTCTGGGTAGGTATCTGTGGTCTCTTAGTGTCTGTATGTTTTCTATCCAAGTTCTTCTGGTTTTCATAGTTATACTATACAAAGTCAATATTAATAAATAAATATTTACAGCATAATTAATCCAAAAGAATTGCCGTGAGGATGTGAACAGGTGAAGGGCCTTCCAAAACTCTCACAGAGAACAAACTGAAAGTCATTTTAGGACATGTGTTCCTTGATTAGTATAGATCTAACTACTGAATTCATCCTCTAATAAAAGGAAATTGAATTGGAGGCAAATATAGCTAGGATTATATTTGTAAATAGTTGTATAATTTTTATTCCAAATAGAAACAGAGTTATCTATTAAGCTCGTTGTTGTTTCTCCTCCTCAAATTTTAATTATGTAAATAATTGCAACTGTTTTTAAAAACTTTTATGCATGCTAGCATATAACCGCAATTCCAGAAGTTATAAAGTTATTGAGTTGAGAAGTCTTGTATGATTCTGATAGGTATTCCTTTTTGTGTTATTTGGCCTTTTCCCTTGCTATTTTTAAATTTTTCTCTGTTCTGTAGATTTAGTGTTTTGATTATTATGTGGAGGAAGAATTTATTTTCTGGTCTAGTCTATTTGGTGTTCTGGAGGCCTCTTGTATGTAAAAAGACACTTCCTCTTTTGGGTATATGCCTAGGAGTGGTATGGCTAGATCTTGAGGAAGCGCTATTCCTAGTTGTCTAAGAAAGCGCCAGATTGATTTCCAGAGTGGTTATACAAGTTTACATTCCCACCAGCAGTGGAGAAGGGTTCCCCTTTCTCCACAACCTCTCCAGCATGTGTTGTCCCTTGAGTTTTTCATCTTGGCCATTCTGATGGGTGTAAGGTGAAATCTCAGGGTTGTTTTGATTTGCATTTTCCTAATGGCTAATGAGGTTGAGCATTTCTTTAAATGCTTCTCTGCCATTCGATATTCCTCTACAGAGAATTCTCTGTTTAGCTCTGTTCCCCATTTTTTATGTGGATTACTTGGTTTGCTCCTTTTCAGCTTCTTTAGTTCTTTATATATACTGGATGTGAGTCCTCTGTCAGATAAAGGATTGGTGAAGATTCTTTCCCAATCTGTAGGCAGTCGCTTTGTTTTGATGATGGTGTCCTTTGCTTTACAGAAGCTTTTCAATTTCATGAGGTCCCATTTATTGATTGTTGCTCTTAGAGCCTGTGCTGTTGGTGTTCTGTTCAGGAAATTAGAGGCTCAAGTACACAAAAAGGACATTTGCTCAACCATGTTTGTAGCAGCTTTATTTGTAATAGCCAGAAGCTGGAAACAGCCCAGATGCCCCTCAAATGAAGAATGGATGCAGAAACTGTGGTACATCTATACAATGGAGTATTACTCAGCAATGAAAAATAAGGAAATCATGAAATTTGCAGGTAAATAGTGGGACCTGGAAAGGATCATCCTGAGTGAGTTGTCCCAGAAGCAAAAAGACACGCATGGTATATACTCACTCATATAAATATACAACATAGAATAAACCCACTAAAATCTGTACATCTAAACAAACTAAGCAAAAGAGATGACCCTAACTAAAATGTTCAATCCCCATACTGAAAGGCAAAGAGGATGGACATCAGAAGAAAAAGAAAATAGGAAACAACCTCGGAACCTGCTACAGAGGGCTTCTGAAAGCCAGAAGAAAACAGGAAACAACCTTGGAACCTGCCACAGAGGGCCTCTGAAAGCCTCTGCAGTATAGACTGTCAAAGCATATCCTGAGCCTGATGGCCAACTGATGGGCAGAGTGAATGGAATTTTAGGTAAGAAGTGGGAAATAGTAAGAGCTGGAGGGGACGGGAACTCCACAAGGAGAGCAACAGAACAAGATAGTTTGAACACAGGGAACTTCCCAGAAAATCATACTCCAACCAAGGACTATTCGTGGAGATAACCTAGAACCCCTGCACAGATGTAGCCCATGGCAGTTCAGTGTCCAAGTGGGTTACATAGTAATGGGAAGAGGGACTGCCTCTGACATAATCTGATTGGCCTGCTCATTGATCACCTCCCCCTGAGGGGGGAGCAGCCTTACCAGGCCACAGTAGAGGACAATGCAGCCACTTTTGATGAGAACTGATAGACTAAGATCAGAAAGGAGAGGAGAATCTCCCCTATCAGTGGACTTGGGGAGTGGCATGCATGCAGAAAAGGGAGGGAGGGTGAGATGGGGAGGGGAGGAGGGAGGGGTTTATGGGGGGATACAAAATGAATAAAGTGTAATTAATAAAAAAAAAGTCACTTCATTCTTAAGGTTGGAGAAGTTTCCTTCTATGATTTTCTCGAAAATATTTTCTGGCCTTGGAGCCTGGAATCTTCTTTTTTTTTTTTTTTTTTTTTTTTTTTTGTCTATTCCTATTATTCTTGGATTTTCTCTTTTCATGATGTCCTTGATTTCTTTGATGTTTTGTGTCTGGAACATTTTCAATTTTATTTTTTCTTTGAGAGATGTATCAATTTCTGCAATTGTATATTCAGTGCCTGAGATTCTCTCCTCCATCTCTTGTGTTCTGTTGGTGATTTTTACCTTTGTGTTCCTTTATCTCTTCTCTAAGTTCTCCAACTCCAGGTTTGTTTGTTTTTTTCTGTTTGTGTTTTCTTTATTGTTTCTTATTTTCCATTTTAATGTCTTGAATTATTTTTTTCATTTCCTTTATCTGTTTGGAGGTGGATTCCTATCTGCCCATGATGACCACTGTTTTTCGTTTGTTTCCTTTTCTGCATGTTTCCTTAACTGCATGATGATAGATTTAAGATTGTTTTCCTGTGTTTCAGCTGCAATAGAGATTCTGATGTCCTGTTTTTTGTTGCCTGCGATCTTACACTGGCCTCTAGCCATCTGGTTGTCTGTAGCCTTGACTGATTGTTTCTGAAGCTTGTACTGCAGATTGGGTCCACCTATCTCTGGAGTCTCATGAGTAGTCTTTGCTGGATTCACTGCCTCTGCCAGTTCATAGACTATGAATGAAGGTGTTAACTTTTGCCCTTAACTAAACATCTATATACCTGCTACAATACAAACTAAAAACTGAAAATTCTTTGTTTTTCTCATCCTAGTGAAAATCTATGAAAGTATCAGTTGGAAAAACCTCCTGTAACCATTAACAAGTATACAATGAGTGTCCTCATCATGTCAAGAACATAGAATACTAGATCATAAAAATTTACATAGCAGATTTCTAGAATTTTCTAGACTTTTCTCTATGGGAAAGAGAAGAAAATGCAAGTAACTATAACTATAATAATAAATCATGTAAGTAATTTCATGTGAAATTTGTAACTGGTAATTTTTTGAAAAACATTATAATAGAGAATGAGTTCAATATTGGTGTCTTTCAGACCATATAGTCAGGAAATGTTTCATCAAAGATATGACTTCAGCTGATTTGAAAGAAGAAAAGCAAAAAATGCTTTGATTGAAAAAAAGAAGTCAGTAGAGAATAATAGACAAAGAAGAAAAGAGCTTAGAATACTGGAGACAAAACAGTAACAGCATAAATGTTAGCAGACCCAAAGCATGTGTAAGCACTGGAAGAATATGATGTAGATGAGGTCCTTGAATTAGATCAGATCAAAGCCTATTTAAAGAGGAAGAAAGAAGCCAATTAAGGCTCAAAGAGTAACAGACAACCCTATACTTAGTATAATGTGTTCTGTGTTCAATAAATTCTGTGTTAGAGAAACTATAAACTTTGCTAAATCACTAAGCTCTTGATATCACATTTTTAATATAAATGAGTAGTAGGTCAACAGTCATATAATTCTATTTGTTTAAGAACTAGTATACATAAATTGTGGACCAGAGTACCAGAGTCAGTCATACAGGCTCATGTAGAAGAATACAAGGAAAGAGAAGATGTTATCTATGTCTAATTAAAATTAGTCTTCTCTTCTTTGTACCAAAGTTTCTGTTTTCATACTGAAGTTGTGTTTTAAATTACAGTAGTCAAAAGCAGGAGGTAAATAGCACACTGTGAATGTATTCATAATTTGAAAATAAATGAGCTGTCACAACAAAACAAATTCTATGTTTCTGTCTTAGTATAGTAATACACAAGAAACATCATTGCACATATTGCTCATAAAAATTTTTAAGAGGGTAACAAAGACTCTAAATGTAGATGGGATTGTGGTCACTACAGTTGTATTTTGCTCAAGAATCTAAATATATTTTTTTATGACAACTCGGTAGAGTCTTGACTTAAAAGTGTAAAAGTTAATGTTTATAGCAGAGGACATTTCAGGAAGTTTAGCATTGAGACTCCAGAATGACTACTTACTACATTTCTTATCTTTGTAGATGCTAATAAAGAGCAGGTAAAAGAGAAAGAAAAAGTTAACTTTGAAGAGGACAGAGGCTCAAGCTACTTTTAGGCTGATACCAAGGCAGTTTCTGAGAAACAGACTGTAAGTGATAAAGAGAAACCATATGTTCTACACTGGGACCAAAAACTTTACCATGAAGAAAGTACCTTACATACTATAGACCACAAACCACTGCAATAAAATTTCCTGTGAAAGGAAAGAGTAAAAATATAGAATGCCACTGAAGCAGGACTCTATTCCTGCAAATCAACTCTCTAGGGAGATATTTTTCAGTTAGCACACAATAGATACTACAATTGTGTTCCAAAAGATCCGGGCTCCATCCCTACATAGAAGCAGAAGCTAAAAGGTTTATTTGTGTTCTCTGACTCTTTAGGCACAGAAGGGAAAATATGCAAGATATCTTTGAGCACTTTTAAAGAATACTAATCCCAGGTATTGTTAGAAGGTCCTAAGAAGCCACTGCATAGAGTTGTAAATAGGTAGTCACCAGTGATTTCCAAGATTTAGGAGATTTCAAAACTATGGACCATGATCTGAAAAAGCTGAACTTACAATACATGCAGCCTGCTCAATGTATATTCCTTTCTATTGCTCCTCTATAGAGAGAAAGTACAGCTGGAGTTGTAGGAATACCTCTTTAGTTGATTCTATCTGCATCCCTAAAGAGAACTTTAGATTTGGTACTCAGCCTTCTGGTTTATAGCCTTAGATCATTTTCTCCCATGCCAACATAAATTATTACTTAAACTAGTATATATTGGAACCATATAACTTACTATTTGATATTGTTAAGACTCAGAGCTAAGACCTCCTGCTGACTATCAGGGAGTGCCTCATATTTGTGTACTGTTTTCTGTTTGTCAAAGATTATGAGGACTTGAAAGAAAAAGACCACTGGATAATGGTGCCCATAATAAGAATGATTTCCTCTGAAGGAAAAGTTTTCATTGGATGTACATTTGTTTAAACTGTTTTTGGTTGTTTTCTAGTGAAACACTTAAGTGTAGCCTTGCTAAAATGGGTAAGACTTGGTGACGGATATTGAGGTTTTATTGACTTCTGTCATTTTATATTTCCTCCCTTCGTGACTATGGAGGTAATAGGACCAGCAGCTATCGTCTCCTGTTGCCATGCCTTGCTCATAGTGAAAGTTATTATTTCCTGAAAATATACCATAAGCCCGTTCCATTGCTTCTTTCCAGGTATTTTGTCACAGCGGCAAGAAGGTCACTAATACAGAAGAGCAAAAGGTAATAGGAAACTAAAGGAGAGAAGGAAAATGGAGGGCAAGAGAAGATTGATGGTTAACATTTATTGTCACTTTGAGAAGACATGGGATCACCTGGGAGATAAGACACTGGGTAACCCAAAAGGTATTTATTAATGGTTAGCCTCTGCATATAACTATGAGGGATTTCTTGATAAGGGTAACTGAAAAGGGAAGTTAAATGCTAAAAGGCAGCAGCACCTTTCAAATGTCATAACCAGATAAAAGGCTGTGTGAGAGAAAGCTGTGTTTTTTGTCTGCTAATATTTTTGTCTTGACAATGACTTACAACTATACCATGACTATAGCTGCTATTGCTGCTACTCTCATCCTTTTCTACTATCACAGAACACTATAACAGCCCTCCTGTTTGGCCATCCCATGTAGACTGAAGACCAGTGGTGTCCAGAAACCATACATACTTGAGGGATGAATTGGGACATCTGAGGCACTTTACCACGAGAAGTGAGCAGTTCCAGATCTTGACTTGTTCTCTACAAAGACAGCCAGTGTTCCACTTTTCACAAATTTTCATGAAGGTTATCATAATAAGTACTTCTTATTATACAGTAATGCTATTGATTTTCTTGCTGATGAGCATCCAAAATAGTATGAGTTTAGATAAGGGAATCAAGATGAAATGGTTGAAAGTGTTCATTGGGGAAGAAAGAAAAAAAATGGGAGAAAATGACATTTCCTAAGAACTGAGATGAGGGAAGTAAAGCAGTTTTGGTAGAATTGACTCCCAGGATGGCAAGTTTTTAGATTTAAGGGAGGAATATAATAAGAAAGTTAAAAAAAAAGACTAATTACTTGAAGTTTTCTGTGAATTGAAGGATGGTACTATCCTTATAAATTTAGATATACCTACTAAGAAAGGCTGGGAAGTAAAAGGTAAGTTATTGTTATAGCAATCCTGAAATTGATTTATCATTGCTAACCTCATGAAAATATTAAAAGAAATTTTTAAATGACTATGGAGAGATGAATGTTTACTCAGTGAGAAAGAGTACTCTTTCTAAAGAAAAAGAGATGCAAACATGAGAACATGAGTATGAATCCTTTGAAGCAATTTAAGTGTTTGTGTGACTAAAATCACCTGTAATCACAAGATTTGTTGCCTAAGACTGGAGGAGACTAAGTCCTCTTAGCCCACAAAATAAGACAAAATATAAAGCTAAAGCTTAAGCGTCATTGGAGAATAACCAGGGACAATAATAACTCCTTTCTCTGGATGACTGAGAAGGTCCCAGAAAAAAAAGTTTAGTGGACATGATAAAATTTAAGAAATTCTAACAAATGGCAGACTATCAAAGTAGACACTGAGACTTTTGGCCAACTGTTGGGCAGAGTGCATGGAATCTTATGTAAGAAGTGGGAAATAGTAAGATCTGGAGAGGACAGGAACTCCACAAGGAGAGCAACAGAACCAGGAAATTTGAACACAGGGGTCTTTCCAGAGACTCATACTCCAACCAAGTACCAGGCATGGAGCTAACCTAGAACCCCTGCACAGATGTAGCCCATGGCAGTTTAGTGTCCAAGTGGGTTCCATAGTAGTGGGAAGAGGGACTGCCACCTCTGACATAATCTGATTGGCCTGCTCGTTGATCACCTCCCCCTGAGGGGGGAGCAGCCTTACCAGGCCACAGAAGATGACAATGCAGCCACTCTTGATGTGGTCTGATAGACTAAGATCAGAAGGAAGGGGAGGAGGACCTCCCCTATCAGTGGACTTGCGGAGGGGCATCTGTGAAGAAGGGGGAGAGAGGGTGGAAGGGAGAGGGAGGGTGGGATGGGAAGGGGTGGAAGGAGGGGCTTATGGGAGGCTACAAAGTGAATAAAGTGTAATTAATAAAATAAAATTTAAAAAAAGAATTAGGAAAGAAATAATATAAAGAAGTTATTCATTATTTGAGATCTACTTTCAAAAGCATTAAGGAGGGAGCTTTGCCAGAAGTAAAGAACTAATTGGATGTGACCAAGTATTCAAATCAAATGAGAAGTGTGACTGGGTATCGAGTGACATAGATCTGATCAAAGAAGAGCTGTGAAAGAAACTGTAAGCATCCTCATAACTTCATAATTGATGGTTCTATACACTAAAAAGTAATCATCTAGATCATGCACTGAAGAGAAAAAACAAATAAAACAGAAATAATATACTTTATTTGAGTCTAAGTTTTTGAAATTTTTAACTTATTTTTATATTCTTGATTATGTTATAAAAACAAAATTTCTCTCTTCCCTTCCCTTTCCTTCTTTCAAACCCTCTCATATATCCCTCCTTTTTATCTTCCAAATGCATGCCTAATTTTTAACTGGTCTTTATTATGTGCTTATATGTATATATAACTGCTAGACTTTCACAAGCAAAACCCTAAAACTCATCTCTAAGTTTAACTTACCACACTTGAAAGGTACCTCTCTGAAGATAACTTTTCTATTGATAGGAAGTAGAAAATGTAAATTACACTCCCATGTGTTGTTATCATGCTGATACAGGTTACTGCAAACAATACCATTATCCTAGTGCACAGCTACGCTGAAATATCAGTCACATTATTACAGTCACAACACTGTTATCTTTACTATTTATGCAAGTGATACTGTTATAAACTGATGTTCTGTTCCCATTCAGTGTAAACAAATTGATAGTCTGTCTTTATAGTCTATATTTTCCAATGTTTAAATATCTTCTCAATTTCAGAGAAGTATTTTGTATGCCACAGGAAAACAAATGAGGCTAGAAATTCTTACATTCTACTATATATTCTTTTCTTCCTTCCTTCTTTGCATTCTTTTTGTCTTTCTTCTTTTCTTCTTACGTTCCTTCCTCATCCTTTTCTTCTCAGTCTACCAGTAAAGCTTCACTATTCCCCCCATTTATGATCTCTTGTACACACATACTGGTTTTGACATTAATGACTCTTCACAGCCAGATCAATTAATTTTGACCTATTTAGTGTTTTCTTTTTATCAGTGATTTTAGGTTATTATTTATGCAAAGTTATTAGTAAAACATGATGGCATGGTTTAAATAATTGTATTATGGGCCAAATATAAATAAAAATAACCATAGACAGTTGTCTCAATAAAGTGAATCATATTGTCATGTGTTTTCTCATTTCTTCTCACTTTCCCCCTCAGATAGCTAATCTGAGTAGTTGGAAGCCCCACTGGTGAAACCTTTAAAAAATTAAATAACTTTCTCTTTGTGAAGCAAACTTACAAAGAGCTTCTTGATGTGTTTGACATATAGAATCAAAGAATGCACAATGTAGTTTGTCTATAGCCCAGTGTGTAAAGCCCATTCATCTATGTCTGCACACCTGAGTTTAGATTGTGGAAACAGATTATGGAAGCTGAAAAATCTCAACTGTGAGCCATCCCTTAACATCCACACATTTATTCTGGAATATATGTAATCACGGACAGACAGACACACGTACACAGATACACAAACCTGAATACACATTTAATAAAAAATATGGCATTTATAAAATTCTTGCATTATCCCTTGAAAGCATCATCCTTGGAAAAATATATGAGCTATGAATAAAAATATCCTATTACCTATATAGTCTACATTTCACTACATAAGAGGAAATTTCCTTTACTGTACCTCTATGATTATATAATGTGATAAATAAGTAGACTAAAAATTACCTAAAATACATGAAACAGGAGGAATTTATTCATATTTAGGAATTCATGATGAATCTATGCAAGAAATAAATGTCTTACCTCTTTTTCAATATTTATTTATTTATTATTATTTATAATTTGTTCACATTGTATCCCAGCTGTAGCCACCTCTCTCATCCCCTCCAAATCCCACTTTACCTCCCTATTCTACTCCCATGCCTCTCCCCCAGTCTACTGATGTGGCACTTCTCCTCCCTTCCATCTGACCCTAGGCTATCAGGTCTTATCAGGACTGGCTGATATCAGGACTTGTCTTCTTCTTTGGCATGGTAAGGTTGCTTCCCACTCCAGGGAAGGTGATCAAAGACCTAACCACTGAGTTCACATCAGAGAGAGCCCTTGTTCCCCTTACTAAGGAACCCACTTGAAGAATGAGCTTCCATGGGCTACAGCTATGCAAGAGTTCTAAAATATCTTCATGTATGGTCCTTGGTTGGAGTATCAGTCTCAGAAAAGACCCCAGTGCTCAGCATTTTGGTTCTGATGCTCTCTTTGTGAAACTCCTAACCCCTTCCAGGTTCTAAGGTCCAGAAAATATTTTCAAGAAAATCATAGAAGAAAAAATTTCCCAACTTAAAGAAAGAGATGTCCACAAACATACAAGAGTCCTACAGAACACCAAATAGACTAGACCAGAAAAGAAACCCCTCACATAACATAATAGTCAAAACACCAAATCTACAGAACAATGAAAAACTACTGAAAGCAGCAAAGGAAAGGGGCCAAGTAACATATAAAGGTAGACATATAAGAATGCATGCAGAAAGGGGAGGGAGGGTGGGATCGGCAGGGGAGGAGGGAGGGGCTCATGGGGGGATACAAAATGAATAAAGTGTAATTAATAAAAAAAAATAAAAGATTTAAAAAAAAAAGAATCACAGCAGACTTCTCAACTGAAACTATGCAATACAGAAGGACCAGGACAGATGTCGTCCAGACTCTAACAGACCACAGATACCAACCCAGACTACCATACCCAGCAAAGCTTTCAATCAACATAAATGGAGAAAACAAAATATTCCATGACAAAACTATACTTAAACAACACCTACACAGCAACAAGCCCTCTAGAAGCAACTAAGAGGAAAACTCCAATCTAGTGAAATCAACTACACCCAAGAAAGCACATGATATAGATAACTTCATAACAAAAAATTAAAAGAAAACAAGCAATGAAAACACATTAACACCATTAAATTCACAAAAAAGTTGATCACTATTATCTATCAACATCAACGGACTCAACTCTCAAATAAAAAGACACAGACTAATAGAATGGTTGCAGAAACAGGATCCAACGTTCTGTTGATTCCAAAAAACACACCTCTGCAACAAAGATAAATACTACTTCAGAGTAAAGGACTGGAAAAAGGGTTTTCAAGCAAATGAACCCAGGAAACAAGCTGGGGTAGCTATCCTAATAAAATAGACTTTCAACCAAAATTAATCAAAAAAGATGAGGAGGGGCACTTCATTCTCATCAAAGGAAAAATCTACCAGGAGGTTATCATAATTCTAAATATCTATGCCCCCCAATACAAGAGTACCTGCATTTGTAAATGGAATATTAAAGCTTAAATCACACATAGATCCCAATAACTTAATAGTAGAAGACTTGAACATTCTACTCTCATCAAGGTACAGGTCATCTACACAGAAACTAACTAGGGAAATAATGAAACTTACAGAGGTCCTAAATCAAATGGATATAATAAATGTCTACAGCATTGTTCACCCAACTCAAAAAAAGTATTTTCAGCACATCACAGAACCTTCACAAAAATTGATCATAAGATCAGGCACAAAGCAAGCCCCAACAGATATAAGATCAAAATAATCCCTTGTACCCTAGCAGACCACCATGGTGTAAAACTAGACCTCAACAACAATAGAAATAACAAAAAGCCTACATATACATGGAAATTAAACTTTCCACTCAATGACAGCTTGATCAGGAAAGAAATTTTTAAAAAATGGCTATCCTGCCAAAAGGAATTTACAGGCTCAATGCAATTCTCATCAAAATACCAACACAATTCTTTACAAAACTTGAAAGAAAAATTCTCAACTTCATATGGAAAAACAAAAATCCAGAATTGCCAAAATGATCATGTACAACAACAGATCATCTGGAAATATCTCCATCCCTGATCTCAAGCTGTACTACAGAGCAATAGTAATAAAATTTCTTGGTACTGGCATAGAAAAAGAATGGTGGATCAATGGAATCGAATAGAAGACCCAGAAATAAACGCACACACCTATGGATACTTGTTTTTTTGACAAAGAAGACAATACCATACAATGGAAAAAAGACACTATCTTCAACAAATGGTGCTGGTCTAACTGGATGTCTACATGTAGAAAAATGCAAATAGATCTATGTTTATCACCCTGAACAAAATAAAATCCAAGTCGATCAAAGACCTCAACATAAAACCAAACACACTAAATCTGTTAGAAGAAAAAGTGGGGAAGAGCTGTGACCTCACTGGCCCAGGAGAATATTTCCTGAACAGAACACCAACAGCACAAGCTCTAAGAGCAACAATCAATAAATGGGACCTCATGAAACTGAAAAACTTCTGTAAAGCAAAGCACACTGTCATCAGAACAAACGACAGCCCACAGACTGAGAAACAATCTTCATCAACCCTATATCTGAAAGAGGGCTAATATCTAGAATATATAAAGAACTAAAGAAGGTAAAAAGCAATAAATCAAGTAATCCAATTAAAAAATGGAGTACTGAACTAAACAGAGAATTCTCAATAGAGGAATACTGAATGGCAGAAAAACACTTAAAGAGATGCTCAACGTCCTTAGCTATCAGAGAAAACGACCCTGAGATTTCACCTGACACCCACCAGAGTGGCTAAGATCAAAAACTCAAGTGACAATACATGCTGCAGAGGATGTGGAGAAAGTGGAACCCTCCTCCATTGCTGGTGGGAATGTAAACTTGTACAACCACTTTGGAAATCAATCTGGCGCCTTCTCAGACAAGTAGGAATAGCATTTCCTCAAGATTAAGCTATATCACTCCTAGGCATGTATCCAAAAGATGTTCAAGTACACAACAAAGACATCTGCTCAACCATGTTAGTAGCAGTTTTTTTCAAAATAGGTAGAACCTGGAAACAATCCAGATGTCCCTCAACTGAATAATGGATACAGAAATTGTGGTATTTTTACACAGTGGAATACTACTCAGAAATTGAAAACAAGGAAATTATGAAATTTACAGGAAAATGGTGGGACCTAGAAAAGATAATTCTGAGTGAGGTATCCCAGAAGCAATAAGAAATACAAGAAATATACTCACTTATAAGCTGATATTAGACATATGATATAGGATAAACATACTAAAAATCTATACATTTAAAGAAGCTAAGCAAGAAGGCGAACCCAGGGTAAGATGGTAAATCCTCACTCAGAAAGGCAAATGGGATGGACTTCAGAAGAGGGAGAAAACAGGAAACAGGACAGGAGCCTGCCACAGAGGACCTCTGAAAGATCCAGCAGTGTATCAAAACAGATGCTAAGGATCATAACCAAACTTTGGGCAGAGTGCAGGGAATCATATGAAAGGAGGAGGAGATAGAAAGACATGGAGGGGACAGGAGATCCACAAGGAGAGCAATAAAATCAAGAAAGCTGGGCCTACGGGTCTTTTCTGAAACTGATACTCCAACCTGATAACCTAGAACCCCTGCACAGATGTAGCCCATGGCAACTCTATGTCCAAGTGAGTGTCCTAGTAAGTGTAACAGTGACTGTCTCTGATATGAACTCAGTGGCTGGCTGCTTGTTCACCTCCCCCTGAGTGGGAAGCAGCCTTACCAAGCCACAGAGGAAGACAATGCAGCCAACCCTGATGAGACCTGATAGGCTAGATTCAGAGGGATAGGGAGGAGGACCTCCTGTATCAGTGAACTTGGAGAGGGGCATGGGAGAAAATAAGGGAGGGAGAATGGGACTGGGAAGGAATGAGAGAAAGGGCTACAGCTGGGATACAAAGTGAATAAACTGTAATTAATAAAAAAATAAAACTAAAAAAAGAAATCAGATACTTCTTAAAATTCAGTGAAAATGAAGGCACAAATTGCACAAACTTATTGTACACACAGAAAGCAGCGTTAAGAGGAAAGTTCATAGCACGAGGTTCCTTTAGAAAGAAGTCTGAGAGATCTCGTAAAAGCAATTTAAAGACACACCTAAAAGCCCTGGGGAGAGGGGCCCAGAAACAGACATACCCAAGAGTAGTAGATGATTGGAAATAGTTAAACTCAGGGCTAAAATCAATGAACTAGAAACAAAGAAAACAATTCAAAGAATGAATGAAACTAAGAGCTGGTTCTTTGAGAAAATCAACAAGATAGACAAACCCTTAGCCAAACTAACTAAAAGGCAGAGAAAGATTATCCAAATCAGCAAAATCAGTAATGAAAAGGGGGACTTAATGATAGATATTTAGGAAATCCAAAGCATAATTAGGTCTTACTACAAAAGCCTATATGCCACACAATTTGAAAGTCTAAATGAAATGGACAGTTTTCTTGATAGATTCCATTTACCAAAATTAAATCAAGATCAGGTAAAGAGATTAAATAATCTTATATCTCTCAAGAAAAGAGAAACAGTAATCAAAATTCTCCCTACTAAAAAAGCCCCGGGCCAGATGGTTTCAGAGCAGAATTCTACCAGACCTTCAAAAAAGAGCAAACTCCAATTGTCTTCAAATTATTTCACAAAATAGAAACGAAGGAACTTTGCAAACTCATTCTATGAAGCCAGTCTCCTTGATACCTAAATCACACAAAGACCCAACTGAAACTGAGAACTTCAGACCTATCTCTCTTATAAACATTGATGCAAAAATACTCAATGAAATACTTATAAACCAAATCCAAGAACACATAAAAGTTATCATCAACCATGACCAAGTAGGCTTCATCTCAGGCATGCAGGGGTGGTTCAGTATATGGAAATCCATCAATGTAATCCACCGCATAAAAATACTGAAGCAGAAAAACCACAGGATCATCTCCTTAGATGCCAAGCAAACCTTTTTCCTTTTATTATAAGTAGATTCTTAGTAATATACCCTGATTATGATTCCCTCTCCCTCAAATTCCTTCTACTTCCCTCCTACATACCCTCTCATTCATACTCTTTCTTTTTTTCTGTCTCTCATTATATAGGAACAAGCTTCTAAGAGAGGATGTTAAATATAAGAAAAAAATACATTAGCTAATCAAAATAATTTCCATAATTGTATCATAAATGGAAATTCAATGTATGATTAGTTAATGCTGATTCTGACATATATTTTAAAACTAAAATCTGACTGCCTGATATATCTGCTTAGAAAGTATTGGAGGCAGGGCCTCCACAACAGTACATGATAATGACCATGATAAGATTTCACATAAGAGCTAAATAATAAAACCTATTTGTAAGGAAAACAGATATATTGGACATAGCATACCCAGATAAATCAAGACAAAATCCTCAGTAACTAGCATTAGTTTTTCTAGACTATTCTGTGAAAACTATTAGTAGGGAAAAGTATTCAATAATATAACCCAGATAGGAATTTTGTGTGATACAACAGTGAGCTGAACGTCACTAGTTACCCTCAAGCTGAAAAGCGGTTTGACCATTCCATCACTTTCTGATTGTTTCTCATTTATGTCACGTGGAGGTAATATACTATTTAAAGCCTTTTAAGAAGCATATGCATTGGGTGGTCACAGACCATATGAGAGAATATAAAAGCTTGTTTTGCCAAATGGAGATGTAGTTAACATATATTTCAGTTTATATAGATTAACTGAAACAACACTCAGCTTTAGTTACTGGATCCTCTATTATCAATGGGCAATGGGCAAGCATACATAAAGAACTCATCAAAATTGCAATAAGAGAATGTCGAGTCCGCAGCCATAAACAGGACACACACACACACACACACACACACACACACACACACATATATGCCAAATCAATGCCCTGGGAAGGAATTAGAATGGTGTATGTGGAAAGACAATGAGAGCTAGAAGATAAAATGTTTCCCTCTAGATATGGAACAAGTTGACAGAGGAGCTGCGTGCTCCAGGTCAACAGAGACTGAGAACCCCTGTCCAGAGAGGCCCACACAGGGAAGGAAGAAACCGTGCTGCTGGGATCACCTAGGCTTTGCCTGGGGAAAGTCTAGCAGACTGCAGATCGCAAACAGGCTAGTACGCCCAGCCATCACAGATCCGGACCCAAGCAGGGAGCACAGAGTTATTGGGAACCCAAATCCCGCAGACTAGCAGGTGGGCGCCAGAGGCCTGCTTTGTACCAACTACTCCTTACAGACAGAACTGTGTGCCCCAAGACACCAGAGTCTTAGAGTCACTGTCTGGAGAAACCCTCACAAGGAACAAGGAACGAAGCAAAGGGGACGGACTTAGGCAATCCAGTATATCCCCGGAAAAGGTCCCACAGACTGACCCAACCCAAGAAAACTGCTGTGCCCCAGATAGCCTGCTGTTATCAGGAGAGCAGTACTCACCCACCACAGATTACCTCTTGGGTTCTGGGGCACAGAGTCCCAACCTCAGACCTACAAAAGACCGGGAACCCTGAGATCAACCCCCAGATACTGATTGAAGGGGCAACCAGTTATCCCTAACAAAACCGACCAAACCACGGGACACACAGGTTACAGCAGCTGATCACTAAATTTACAGCAAGAAACCAAGAAGGAGGGCAGCTATCTCCAGGACTTCTCCCTGTGAGAGGAGAGCCCTCTTGACTAATGAGGACCACAGTTACCACCCAGGTCTCTATGCCTGAGGTGAGCTGTAGCAACTCCTGAAAAACACTGGCCATCCAGTGACTATACCCAAAAAGCTGAGAAGGCTTCCTTCAGGAAAAACCATCTTCCTGCCAAAGGGATTCTCTCCACTACAAGAGTCCAGGAACAACCAGAAACTAACTTCAAACAACTAAGATAGCCCAATAGGTAGAGGACAGCGTAAAAGTTCAACCAACAAAAGCCAGAGAAATATGGCATCTCCAGAACCCAGTTATGCAGGGGCAAATAGCCCTAGACACCCCAGCATAATTGAAATTCAAGGAGATGACCTAATATCTATGCTCACGAAGAAGATAACAGAGGAAACAAATAAAATACGAAAAAAAATAGAGGAAGCTGCAACCAAACAGTTTGTGGCCTTTAGAGAGGAAATGCTTAAATCACTGAATGAAATAAAAGAATCAGTGGATTGTTCAAACAAACAGCTGAAGGAATTGATGGAAATACATGAAAATACAGTCAGACAGGTGAAGGAAATCAACAAAATAGCTCAAGACCTGACGATAGAATTGAAAAAATTAAAAAAAAAAAAAACACACGTATGGAAGAAATTGTGGAGAGAAAGAACTTAGGGAAGAAAGCAGGAACTACAGAGGTTAGTATAACCAATAGGCTACAAGAAATGGAAGAAAGAATCTCAGATGTGGAAGATACAATGGAAGAAATAGATGTATCTGTCAAAGAAAATGTTAAATCTAAAAAATTCCTGACACAGACCATCCAAGAAATTCAAGACAACATGAAAAGACAAAACCTAAGAATAATAGGAATAGAGGAAAAAGAAGACTCCCTGCACCACGGCCCAGAAAATATTTTCAAAAAAATCATTGAAGAAAATTTCCCAACTTTAAGGAGAGGCCAATAAGAATACAAAAGGCCTATAGAACACCCAATAAATTAGACCAGAAAAGAAAATCCTCCTGCCACATAATAATCAAAACAGTAAGTATACAGAACAAAGAAAAAATACTAAAAAGTTCAAGAGAAAAAGGCCAAGTAACATATAATGGCAAACCCATTAGAATCACACCTGACTTCTCAACAGAGACTATGAAAGCCAGAAGGGCCTGGACAGATATCATGCAGACCCTAAGAGAACACAGATGTCAGCCCAGGCTACTATACCCAGCAAAACTCTCAGTCCTCATAGACGGAGAAAACAAGATATTCAATGACAAAAACAAATTTCAACAATACCTACAAACAAATCCAGCATTACAGAAGACACTAGAAGGGAAAATACAACCCAAGAAAACTAGCTACATTCAAGAAAACACAGGAAATAATTAACCTTACTACAGCAAAACAAAAAGCAACCAAGCACACAACCTTATGAACACAGCCAACATCAAAATCAAAAGATCTAACAGCCACTGGTCATTAATCTCTCTCAACATCAATGGACTCAACTCTCCAGTAAAAAGACACAGATTAACAGAATGGATACGTAAACAAAACCCAGCAATCTGTTGCATACAAGAAACACACCTAAGACACAAAGACAGACATTACCTGAGGGTAAAAGGTTGGAAGACGACTTTCCAAGCAAACGAACCCAAGAAACAAGCAGGAGTAGCCATTCTAATATCTGATAAAATAGACTTTCAACCAAAATTAATCAAAAGAGATGGGGAAGGACACTTCATCCTAATCAAGGGAAAATTCCACCAAGAAGACATCACAATCCTGAACATCTATGCCCCAAATACAAGGGAACCTACATTTGTGAAAAAAACATTGATAAAACTTAAACCACACATAGATCCCCACCCACTAATAGTGGGAGACTTCAACACCCCACTCTCAACAAAGGACAGGTCAACTAAAAAGAAATTAAACAAAGAAACAATATTTCTAAAAGAGGTCATGAATCAAATGGACGTAACAGACATTTACAGAACTTTACACCCAAACTCAAAAGAATTTACCTCCTTCTCAGCAGCTCATGGAACCTTCTCCAAAATAGACCACATAGTTGGTCACAAAACAAATCTCAAAAGATACAAGAAGATTGAAATAATACCTTATATCCTATCTGATCACCATGGAATAAAGCTGGACCTCAATAACAACAGAAATAGCAAAAAGCCTACACTTACATGGAAACTGAACAACTTGCTACTAAATGACAGCTGGGTCAGGGAAGAAATAAAGAAAGAAATTAAAATCTTCCTAGAACTCAATGAAAATGAAAACACAACATAACCAAACTTGTTGGACACAATGAAGGCAGTGCTAAGCGGAAAGTCCATAGCACTAAGTGTCTTCAAGAAGAAATTCGAGACAGCTCATTCAAGCAACTTAATGGCTCACTTGAAAACCCTAGAAAAAGAAGCAGACACACCAAAAAGGAGTAGACAGCTGGAAATAATCAAACTCAGGGCTGAAAAAAATCAATTAGAAACAAATAAAACAATTCAAAGAATCAATGAAATCAAGAGACACCACCCAAATCAACAAAATCAGAAATGAAAAGGGGGAAATAACTACAGACACTGAGGAAATCCAAACAATCATTAGGACTTACTTCAAAAGTCTATATGCCACAAAATTTGAAAATTTAAATGAAATAAACAATTTTCTTGACCGATTTGATTTACCGAAGCTGAAACAGGACCAGGTAAATCAATTAAATAGTCCTATATCCCCCCAAAAAATAGAAGCGGTCATCAAATGTCTCCCAACCAAAAAGAGCCCAGGGCCAGATGGCTTCAGCGCAGAATTCTACCAGACCTTCAAAGAAGAACTAACACCAATTCTCTTCAAACTATTCCACAAAATAGAAACAGAAGGAACATTACCAAACTCATTCTATGAAGCCACAGTCACCTTGGTACCTAAACCTCACAAAGACTCAACAAAGAAAGAGAATTTCAGGCCAATCTCCCTTATGAACATTGATGCAAAAATACTCAACAAAATACTTGCAAACCAAATACAAGAACACATCAAAGATATCATCCACCATGACCAAGTAGGCTTCAGCCCAGGTATGCAGGGGTGGTTCAATATACGGAAATCCATCAATGTGATCCACCATATTAACAAACTGAAAGAAAAAAACCACATGATAATCTCCCTAGATGCTGAAAAAGCATTTGACAAAATCCAACATCCATTCATGTTTAAAGTATTGGAGAGATCAGGGATACAAGGCACATATCTAAACATACTAAACGCGATATACAGAAAGCCTATAGCCAACATCAAACTGAATGGAGAGAAATTTAAAGCAATCCCACTGAAATCAGGGACAAGACAAGGCTGCCCACTGTCTCCAAATCTCTTCAACATAGTGCTGGAAGTCCTTGCTAGAGCAATAAGACAGTTGAAGGAGATCAAGGGGATACAAATTGGAAAGGAAGAAATCAAATTATCACTATTTGCAGATGATATGATAGTATATGTGAGTGACCCCAAAAACTCTACCAGGGAACTCCTACAGCTGATAAACACTTTCAGCAAAGTAGCCAGATAAAAAATTAACTCAAAAAAATCAGTAGCCCTCCTGTATACAAAAGACAAAAGGGCTGAGAAAGAAATTAGAGAAACAACACCATTCACAATAGCCACAAATGACATAAAGTACCTTGGTGTATCCCAAACCAAACAAGTCAAAGACTTGTATGAAAAAATTTCAAGTCTCTGAATAAAGAATTAGAAGAAGATATCAGAAGATGGAAAGATCTCCCATGCTCATGGCTTGGCAGGATTAACATAGTAAAAATGGCCATCTTACCAAAAGCAATCTACAGATTCAATGCAATTTCTGATCAAATTACCAAAACAATTCTTTACAGACCTGGAAAGAAAAATTCTCAACTTCATATGGAATAACAAGAAACCCAGAATTGCTAAAACAATCCTCTACAATAAAAGATTGTCTGGAGGTATCTCCATCCCTGACCTTAAGTTGTACTATAGAGCAACAGTTTTAAAAACTGCATGGTACTGGCATAGAAAGAGAATTGTGTGTCCACTTTCTTGATTATCTTCTTTAGGTGTGTAGATTTCATTATGTTTATCATATCTTGTAGGTCTATATAAGCTAGTATATACCAAGTTTGTCTTTCTGAACATGGACTATTTCTAACAGGATCTCAAGGGCAGGCTGTTTGGCTACCGCCCCCCCAGGGGAGGAGCAGTCTGTTAGGCCACAGAGGAGGACTTTGAAGCCAGCCCTGAAGATACCTGATAAAACAGGGTCAAATGAAAGGGAAGGAGGTCCTCCCCTATCAGTGGACTTGGAAAGGGGCAGGGAGGAGACCAGGGAGGGAGTGTGGGGTTGGGGAGGGAATGAGGGAGCGGGATACAGCTAGGACACAGAGTTAACAAAATGTAACTAAAAAGAAAAATAAAATTAAAAAAAAAAA
>NW_026596095.1:1592670-1606299 GCF_907164565.1 Psammomys obesus
GGAGGGAGGGTGGGATCGGGAGGGGAGGAGGGAGGGGCTTATGGGGGATACAAAATGAATAAAGTGTAACTAATAAAAAAATTTAAAAAAGTATATAAATTCACGAAGATTAATCAACTCATTCCTGAATGATGAATGGATCAAAAAAGAAATCAAGAAATAAATTATAAAATTTTTGGAACTAAATAAAATTGAAAACACAAAGACAAAATACCTCCAAGAGTACATTAAAGAAAATTCTAAGTGGAAATTTGACACTTTTAAATGTTTACAGTAAAAAAATAATAAGTAACACAGTGAATGACTTGAAGAAATAACTCAAGAATTTTCAAAAGCGTGAACAAACAAAAAACAAACCCAGAAAATAAAAAATGATAAAAATTAAAGAAGAAATTAATAAAATAGAAAATAAGAAATAATATAAAGAATCAATGTATCTAAGTACTGATTCTTTGAGAAGATAAATGAATCAACAGCCCTTTGTCTTGTCCCAACTAAATCAAAGAAGAAAAGATGTGACCCTAATTAACAGTATGCAAAATAGCAGAGAAACTTTATAACAGACACCAAAAAGTTATATATATATATTAAAGGAATAGTTTTAAAAGCAATGTTCTTTGTAGGAAATGGATACATATTTTAATGCATACAAACTACCAAAGTTAAGAAGAGATCATCAACATACACATATTCATAAGGAGCTGAAACAGGAGAAAAAAATGTATTCCTCCTAAAACATGTCCAAGCTTAAATGGATTCACAGCAGTATTCTACAAGACTTTCAAAGACAATCTACAAACTACAACTCTTAAATTAACTGCATTAACACTCAATCTACAAAATCATTGTTATGCTATTACCCAAACCAGAAATATTAACAAAATAACACAATTAAACAATAAAGCACAGAACTAAGCAGAGTTCTCCACAGAGGAAAATCAAATGGCCAAGAAGCACTTAAAGAAATGCTCAACTTCCTCAGTTATCAGAGAAATGCAAATCAAAATGACACTGACATTCTATCTCACATCAGTCAGAATTGCTAACATCAAAATTTCAAGCAACAGCACATGCTGGCAATGGTGTGGAAAAAGGGAAACCCTCCTTCATTGCTGGTGAAAGTGTTAACTTGTACAACCACTTTGGAAATCATTCTGGAGCTTTCTCAGATATTTGGGAGTAATTTTGCCTCGAGACCTACCTATGGCTTTCCTGGGTATATACCCAAAAGATATTCTACCATACAACAAGGACACTTGCTCAATTATGTTGATAGTGGCTTTATTCAAAATAGCCAGAATCTAGAAAAAAAAATCTAGATGTCTCTCAACTAAAGAATGGATAAAAAAAAAACTGTAGCATATTTACACAATGGAATATTACTCAGTTATTAAATACAAAGCAATGATGAAAATTGCAGGCAAATGGATGGAACTAGAAGAGATCAGCCTGAGTGAGGTAACCCAGACCTAGAAAGACACACATCGTATATACTCATTTATAGGTGGATTTTAGCCATATAGTACAGGATAAGCATACTACAAGTCACAAACCCAAAGAAAATTAGTAACAAAGAGAATCCAAGGGAAGATGCACAAATATCACTCAGAAGGGTAAATAGAATAGACAAAGGAAGTGGTTGAAAAAGGGAACAAGGTAGGAGAGGTATGCAGACACTTAAGGAGGTGGAGATCAGACCTGGGGAGAGCAAGAGCAAAAGGACAGAAGGCCTGCAGAGAAAAGAGAAACTGAAGGTGGAGGTTTCTTTGACAAGCCGGAAACCTAAGTCAGGGGAAGCTCCTGGGAGTACATGAGGGGTTCTCAAGCAGATTCTTCTGGTAACAGAAGCCATAGAGATCAAAGAGGACATCCAGTAACTAGAATAGTCTCCTAGCAAAAAGAGTGGATCGCCAATTTACCCACAAGAACTTCAACCAAACATTTACCCTACCTACAGGTGTGCAGGGTTAAAGATAGAGCAGAGATTGAGAGAATGCCCAACCACTGCCTGGCCCAACCAAAAACTCATCCTATCAGACGGTGCCAACCCCTTATACTATGAATGATATTCTCCTAAACTTGCAGACAAAAGCCTGTCAGATTTGTCTTCTGAGAGGCTCTACCCAGTAGCACCTCAAAACAGATGTTGAGAATCACAGCCAAACTTTGGGTGATGTATAGAGAGTGTTGTGGAAAAGTAGGAGGAAAGAGAAAAAGAACTGGAGGTGACAGGAGCTCTTCAAGAAGACCAACAGTGCTGTGCTGTTCTATTATTTAATCTGAAGATGCTTAATTATGTGGTGAGAGTAGAAATTTTTTTTCTCCTACATTAGGATTAACTCATTTTTATTTCATAAGACTTTAGTATCCTGTAGGAGCTTTCTTTGACTCTTTTCCTGCATTTGAGACTATTTTTCTCCCACTGGGTTACCTTATGCAGCCTTAAGGGGACCTGCCTGGATTTATTGCAACTTAACATGAAATGTTTGGTTGTTATCCCTTTCTAAATATCAGAAAGTTTACCTGGGAGCAGTCACTTATAGAAATGGCTGTACTAAAAAGACCAGAACAATGGCGATATTAATGACATGCAAAAACATAAGGGGGAAGTGTTTGCAAGGTTCTATCCCTAGACAAATATCTTCAGGTCATGAATGACTTCTGGGAGAAGAATTAGTCATTTCTATGGATGAGACCCCACTTATTGTTGGTGCATTGTGGAGAATTTCTTGAAACCATACACACATAGCCATTTAAAACAGATCCACCAAATTATACATTGATATGCCTTCATACATACTGTTGCTATGAAGACAGCCTGTAAAGATTTCACCAAAGGCAAGCCTAAATCAAAGGCAGCCAGTGATTCCGTTAATCCTCTCCTTGGTGTTCACATCTCACATTGAAAAGCTTTAGGGCAATCTGATAGCCAGAAGCAACAGCAATGTTCAGTGCACTTATGTGACAATTATGTCATGGTGTAGCTGTGAGACTCTTTGACATCTAAAGATCAAGATAAGGTCTGACACCCCAGTAATCCTTCTCTGCCCTTTAAGTATACCATGCTATAAATTACACTTATTCTTTTTCTTCCTAAGAGGATTTCAAAAAGTCATTGTAAATCTGTGCACCTGGGGTCATTGTTCTTTTCTTCCAGATACTTCAAGTATTAGCTTTTGCTGTGTAGGACATGAAAATATATGCATATACATGTATATAATAATAATTATCAAAGAAAAAGAAGCTATCAAACTGAGAGTGGAGAAAATATGAGAGAAGAGGCAGAGAGGGTAAATGAAGAAGATAGGAAGTAGTAAATGGGATGGGGAGCGATGTAATTCAAATTCATTTAAGACGTATTTTTTTGAATTTTTAAATTATGTGGGATTTTAATGTGGGTAGTTTTATGGGAACTAAACCACAGTTCTTGGGGGAAAAAGGCTTCTGTTTTTTTTTTTTCTCCCCCACAAGCCCCTCCCTCCTCCCCTCCCGATCCCACCCTCCCTCCCCTTTCTGCATGCATGCCACTCCCCAAGTCCACTGATAGGGGAGGTTCTCCTCTCCTTCCTGATCTTAGTCTATCAGTTCTCATCAAAAGTGGCTGCATTGTCCTCTACTGTGGCCTGGTAAGGCTGCTCCCCCCCTCAGGGGGAGGTGATCAAAGAGCAAGCCAATCAGATTATGTCAGAGGCAATCCCTCTTCCCATTACTAGGTAACCCACTTGGACACTGAACTGCCATGGGCTACATCTGTGAAGGGGTTCTAGGTTATCTCTATTCATGAAGACGTATTTTTTTAAAAATAATTATAATTATTCTATAAATGTTAAAAGTAGTTACAAATATAACAAAAATTTTATGGAAAGGATAACCATCTTGATATTGTGGTCAAAAATTGCAGAATTATTTAATTATCACATGTATGTTGTAATATTGTATAATAAAATAAAAATATACTAATAAAAATCTGCTCTAATGTTAAGAAGATAATTCAAATTATGTATATGGTTATAGGTTATGTCCGTATATGGTCCTTGTTTGGAGAAACAGTCTCATAAAAGCCCTGCTAGGCCACAGAGGAGGACTTTGCAGCCAGTCCTGAAGATACCTGATAAAACAGGATCACATGAAAGGGGAGGAGGTCCTCTCCTATCAGTGGGCTTGGAAAGGGGCAGAGAGGAGATGAAGGAGGGAGGGTGAGATTGGGAGGGAAAGAGGAAGAGGGATACAGCAGGGATACAAAGTTAACAAACTAACTAATATTAAAAAATAATTAAAAAATGAAAAACAAAACAAATTGTATATATGGTTCTTAAATTAAGTTTTTCAATAACTATTATAAAATGGGATTCTGTTTTATATATTCTGCATAGAATGTTGCAGAGGAGGGATTCTAATATAGTTGAAGGATTAGTCTTAGTGTGTCAAGTGCACAAAGTCAAACATTTAATATAAATTCTGCTGAAGTGAAAACAATAATAAACATACAAATTAGCAAGGCTCTATTTAAACACTAAGATAAAGTACAGGCTCAAAAAAGCATTTGTATCTCCATATCTCCCTGTTTCCATATATAAATAAGCATTATTTATAAAATCCTTTTCCCTAATGGGTGTAACCTTAAATGTGCAGTATAATAAAGTCTTATGAAACTTTCAACCACCTGTTGTTCTAGCCTGAAGACCGCATAGTTAAGCATCTTCATAGTAAATGATATAACAACACTGTCATTAAGAATTTTAAATATTTTCATATTGAGCCATAGAATTTTTCATTTATATTTTTGTCTAAGGTTTGAACACTTTCATTTCTTCTACCATTCCCCTTTCAACCGTCTAAAATCTATGAGATTAATATGATTTAAGAATTGCTCAAGTTCATTGTGTGCTGCTATGAGTCACATAATTCCTTTGAGTTAAATTACACTCTGTTCAATTGCTTCAGACGAGCAAATGCTCATCTACCCATGCTTCACGCAGAAGAGAAGACATGAACCTAAGTTTATCAAAAATTGCCTGTTAAGCTTAGAGAAAGAAGGCAGAAGTTTGTCTACCAGATTCTTGAAATTAAGGACATGTTTTAAGCCAAGGCTTAGTAGTGTTTCCAACACAAATATTATGTTCTGTGCTGCTAGACAAGCAAACATGATGTGTCAACAAACTGAAATATTGCCTGTGAAACACAGACTATTAACCCATCATGTGACAGAAAATCCTTAATTTCGCTAATAAGGTCATAAATAACCTCTGCCTAAAACTTTTTGTAGAACATTGAATCAACTTAAACTGTAAGAAAAAAAAAAACAGTTCACAAAGGTATGTAGCTTAGAATCACGTGTTTTGTCACACTAACAAGAAAAGATATTAATACTTGAGGCTAGGAGAGGAAAACAGAACAATAGAGGGATGAAGAATTTGGGGGGAAGAATTTTGATGATTTATATTGGCAACAGGACAAGATATAAATTCATTGTGATTATTTGGCCTATGGCCTTGCCATTCAAAATATTCCTGATTAGGTTAATTGAAATGGGAAGACAAGAGCCTATGTTGTTGGTGTTCTGTTCAGGAAGTCGTCTCCTGCGCCAATGAGTTCTAGGCTCTTCCTCACTTTTTCTTCTAACTGATTTAGTGTGTCTGGTTTTTATGTTGAAGTTTTTGATCCGCTGTGACTTTAGTTTTGTGTAGGGTGATAAATATGGATCTATTTGCATTTTTCTACATGTAGACATCCAGTTAGACCAGCACCATATGTTGAAGATGGTGTCTTTTTTCCATTGTATGGTTTTGGCTTCTTTGGAGAGGGGCGTGGGAGGAGATGAGGAGGGTGAGTGGGATTGGGAGGGGAGGGAGCTACAGCTGGGATACAAAGTGAATACACTATAATTAATATAAAAATTTAATAAAAGAAGACATGGGAAGACAAACCCCAAATGTGAGTGAGCAACAGTCTTCAGTGAAAGTGAGCTTAAAAGAAACAAGTATGAAGGAACATAATTATTTTTGAATACTGTCAGTTTTGTCTTGCTGGAGATTGTATCTCCTCTGTTACTCCCACTGGCACTGTAGGTGATTTTTCTGTTGACAGGCTATTCTGTAACAAGAACGTGAATGCTTTAGCCTTCCAATAAGAAATGAAGACTAATTTCACTCCAGAATTTCTCGAGGAAAAGATTGGGACTATTTGAGGTCATTAGACATTTTTTTGAGGATTATCCACAATACATTTACTTTATGTCATTAATTAATTAAAGTGGTTCTCAATCTTCCTAATGCTGTGATGCTTTAGTACAGTTCCTCACCTTGTGGTGATTCCCTCCAACCTTAAAATTATTTTTGTTGCTACTTCATAACTGTATTTTTCTACTGTTATGAATCATAATGTAAATATCTGTGTTTCCCACAATCCCTGTATTTAGGTGATTCCTGGGAAAGGGTTATTGGGTCCACACCCCCATCCCCAGAAGTCGAGACTCACAGGTTGAAAACCACTGCTTTAGCTTCATCCTCCTCCTGTAAACTTGAAATTGTTTCAAATTGTTGACATGAAATTGTGTCAAAATTTTTTATATCTGTGAAAAAAACAAACTACTGTTTGGAATGAACTCTGTTGTTATTTACCCAAAGACAGTGTCTTTCTGTGTATCTGTGGCTATCCTAGTACTCCCTCTATAGACCAGACAGGCCTTGAATCCCTCCCAAGTGCTGAGATTAAAGATGCACACCACCACTGCCATTGGGCTATATTTCATCTTTTTAGGTCATATAGACTGAGTAATTTTCAAACACAATATAACTCTCTATAAAATCTGTAGTATTCAATTTTTAGGTAAGAATTATTTTATTTTATTCTTTTAAATGATTTATTTTATCCCAATCTGTTTTGTTTTTTTTTAATTTTATTTATTTATTTGATTGTTTGTTTATGGTAATTTATTCACTTTGTATCCCTGCTATAGCCCCCCCCCATGTCCTCCCAGTCCTATCCACCCTCCCTCTTCTCCCTCTATTCCCTTTCCCTAGTCCCCTGATAGCGGAGAACCTCCTCCCCTTCTATCTGACCCTAGCCTCATCAAGGCTGGCTGCACCATCTTCCTCTATGGCCTAGCAAGGCTCCACCTCCCAAAGGGAAGTGGTCAAAGAACCAGCCACTGACTTCATGTCAGAGATAGCCCCTGTACTCCTCACTAGGAAACCTACTTGGAAACTGAGCAGCATATGGGCTTCCGCTGAACAGAAGGTCTAGGTCCTCTCCATGTAAGGTCTTTAGTTGGAGTATCAGTCTCTGCAGGCCCCCTGGGTCCAAGTTCTTTGGCTCTGTTGTTCTTGTGAAGTTCCTGTCCCCTCCAGGTCTTTCTATCTCCCTCTTCTTCTATAAGTTTTCCTGCACTATATTCAAAGTTGGTTATAAGTCTCAGTATCTCCTTCGATATCTTAGTGGGTAGAGTCTTTGAGAAGTCCTTTGTGGAAGGCTCCTGTCCTATTACTTGTTTCTACCTACTTCTGATCAAAAACTCAAGGGATGATGCATGCTGGAGAGGTTGTGGAGAAAGGAGAACCCTCCTCCATACTGGTGGGAATGTAACCTTATACAACTACTTTGGAAATCAATCTTGTGCTTTCTCAGAAAATTAAGAATAATGCTAGCTCATGATCCAGCCATACTGCTCTTAGGTATATACCCAAAAGATGCCCCACCAATCAATGAGGGTATTTGGTCAAGCAGCTTTATTTGTAATAGCCAGACTCTGGAAACAACCTAGATGTCCCTCAATGGGAGAATGGATACTGAAACTGTGGTACATTTACACAGTGGAATACTACTCAGTTATTAAAAATAAGGAAATCATGAAATTTTTAGGTGGGAATTAGAAAAGACCATCCCTTCCGCTTCCATCTGACCCTAGCAGTGGACTTGGAAAGGGGCAGGGAAGAGATGAAAGAGGGAGGGTGGGATGAGAGGGAATGAGGAAGGGGGCTATGGCTGGGATACAAAGTAAATAACCTGTGATTAATATAAAAAAAATAAAAATAAAAAATATCATCCTGAATAAGGTAATCCAGAAGCAGAAAGACACATATGCTATATCTCGCTTATAAGTGGATATTAGCCATATAATATAGGATAAACATTGTAAAATCTACAGTCCTAAAGAAGCTAAACAACAAGGAAGACTCTAGGGAAGAGGCTCAATCCTCATTAAGAAGGGCAAACAGGGTAGACATTGAAAGCATGAGAAGAATAATTTTAAAGTTTCAAAGCAAGTTACAAGTCTTTTTTTTTCCTTTTTTTTTATTTTTCTTTTTAGTTACATTTTGTTAACTCTGTGTCCCAGCTGTATCCCGCTCCCTCATTCCCTCCCCAACCCCACACTCCCTCCCTGGTCTCCTCCCTGCCCCTTTCCAAGTCCCCTGATAGGGGAGGACCTCCTCCCCTTTCATCTGATCCTGTTTTATCAGGTATCTTCAGGGCTGGCTGCAAAGTCCTCCTCTGTGGCCTAACAGACTGCTCCTCCCCTGGGGGGGGGGTGTCGAACAGCCTGCCCTTGAGATCCTGTTAGAAATAGTCCGTGTTCCCCTTACTTTGGAAAACTACTTGGTTACTGAGCTACCACAGGCCACATCCGAGCAGAAGTTCTAGGTTATATCCATAGATGGTCCTTGGTTGAGTGTCGGTCTCAGAAAAGACCCTGTGCCCAGATATATTTGGTCCTTGTAGAGCTCCTATCCTTTCCATATCATACTAACTTCCCTTCTTTCATATGATTCCCTGCACTCTGCCGAGGGTTTGGTTGTGAGTCTTAGTGTCTGCTTTGAAACACTGCTAGGTAGAGTCTTTCAGATGCCTTTTGTGGTAGACTCCTGTCATAAGTTCAATGCACATCCCATTTGTCTTTCTAAATGAGGATTAATCACCTTCGCCTGTGTCCACTTTCTTGATTATCTTCTTTAGGTGTGTAGATTGCATTATGTTTATCATGTCTTGTAGGTCTATATAAGCGAGTTTATACCAAGTTTGTCTTTCTCCTTCTGGGATACTTCACTCAGAATGATCTTTTCTAGATCCCACCACTTGCCTGCAAATTTCATGATTTCCTCCTTTTTGATTGCTGAGTAGTATTCCATTGTGTAAAAATACCACAATTTCTGTATCCATTCCTCCGTTGATGGACATCTGGGTTGTTTCCAAGTTCTGGCTATTACAAATAAAGCTGCTACAAACATGGTTGAACAAATGTCCTTGTTGTGTACTTGAGCAAATTTTGGGTTTATACCTAGGAGTGGTATAGCTGGGTCTTGAGGTAGCACTACTCCTAGTTGTCTGAGAAAGCGCCAGATTGACTTCCAAAGTGGTTGAACCAGTTTACATTCCCACCAGCAATGGAGAAGGGTTCCATTTTCTCCACAACCTCTCCAGCATGTGCTATCACTTGAGTTTTTCATCTTGGCCATTCTGATGGGTGTAAGGTGAAATCTCAGGGTCGTTTTGATTTGCATTTCCCTAATGGCTAATGAGGTTGAGCATTTCTTTAAGTGTTTCTCTGCCATTCGATGTTCCCCTTTCGAGAATTCTCTGCTTAGCTCTGTTCCCCATTTTTTAAGTGGATTACTTGGTTTGTTGCTTTTCTGCTTCTTTAGTTCTTTATATATACTTGATATTAGCCCTCTGTCAGATAAAGGGTTGGTGAAGATTCTTTCCCAATCTGTAGGCTGTCTATTTGTTTTGATGACAGTGTCTTTTGCTTTACAGAAGCTTTTCAGTTTCAAATGGCCATCTTGCCAAAAGCAATCTACAGATTCAATGCAATTCCCATCAAAATACCAACTCAATTCTTTACAGACCTTGAAAAAAAGATTCTCAGCTTCATATGGAGAAACAAAAATCCCAGAATCTCCAAAACGATCCTGTACAACAACAGATCATCTGGAGGTATCTCCATTCCCGATCTCAAGCTGTACTACAGGGCAACAGTAATAAAAACTGCATGGTATTGGCATAGAAACAGAAAGGAGGATCAATGGAATCGCATAGAAGACCCAGAAATAAACCCACACACCTATGAATACTCAATATTTGACAAAGAAGCCAAATCCATTCAATGGAAAAAAGACAGCATCTTCAACAAATGGTGCTGGACCAACTGGATGTCTACATGCAGAAAAATGAAAATAGACCCATATTTATCACCCTGCACAAAACTAAAGTCCAAGTGGATCAAGGACCTCAACATAAAACCAGATACTCTAAATCAGCTGGAAAAAAAAGTGGGAAACAGCCTAGAACTCATTGGCACAGGAGACAACTTCCTGAACAGAACACCAACAGCACAGGCTCTAAGAGCAACAATCAATAAATGGGACCTCATGAAACTGAAAAGCTTCTGTAAAGTTACAAGTCTTAAATAAATTAGTTCAATAGCAGTCCATTTGAAAATATGGATTATTTCTACATTGTACTTTCTTAACCTGTCAACATCATCAACTTTTACCTTGAATATAATGGAAATTGGCCTTCCTTTTTTCCATTCTCAAATGCTGCAATTACTGACAAGTTAAGAGTTGCCCCAGGCATGTGTGGTGGTATACATCTCTAATCCTAGCACTGGAGAGGCAGATCTGTGTGTTCAAGGCCGTTATGTTCTACATGAGTTCCAGGACAGACAGGGTTATGTAGAGAAACTTTATTTCAAACACAAACAATGAAAAACCTAGCCTTGGTATTCTGATTAATTTCTAACATGAGGCAGGCAAAATTATCCAGGCAATTTTTAATACATTAATCCATCACCAAAAAAACTTAAAAGTGGCCCACTATCCTTCTATCTGAGACTAAGACTAAAAATATACAATACTGATCTGATAAATGATCAATGAAGATGTCTAAATGCAAAATGAGATACTGTACAGAAAGTGGTTATATTTTTTCGTCACTTTAAATCACAGTTATCACCATTAACATTTCATATAGAAAACATGAAATCCCTCACTTTGGTTACAGTAAGAAGTATCACTCTTAATACACACACACACACACACACACACACACACACACACACAAAGCAAAAAAAATTGTCACCCTTTGGCACAACAGAGAATAATAAAAGAACCCACTGGCAACACACTATATGCAGTAGTTTATGGTTTTATTTTTTAATTATTGAATTATCTTTTCTGATATTTAGAAATCCAGTTAGTGTTCAGCACAGGAGAGGAAAGGAAAGTACTAAGTTGTTAGAAGAGATGGATACTGTGTGGTAAAAAGGACTTTTTATTGATTGATTGATGGGGTTTATAGCAGGAAGTCAGGTCTACCATGGTCCATACACATATAAAAGCTTAAAACATTTACAGAAATTAAAATTATTTTTAATTACCTACCCTGTAATATAAAGGATTCATACTGCTTCATTAAAATTTAATTATATTTTGGATGTCAAGCCATCATTATCTTGTAAAGAATATTTTGAAAATATCTTTAGGTGAGAAAACAAGCTAAATTTTTATACTAGCTTTAAGATTTTCCTAAATGATGTTTTTTTTTTTTAATTTGAAAACAGCATAAAAATTCAATGTAACACTTTCCAATGTATTTTCTCTAAATTACCTGGCTTTGATTACATTTTTCCGCATTATCCTCTGTCTTGCAATTTTTAAAAACTCATTTTTAATTTAGATACTCACTTGACAATCCAGTTGTAGCCACCTCACTCCTCTCTTCCTGGTCCCTCTCTCTCAGCCTCATCCCCCTATTCCCCCTGCCATTCTCCTCAGAAAAGGAAAGCCCCCACCACAACCTAGCCCATCACATTAAGCTTCCTCAGGACTGAGCCTCTTCTCATCCACTGAGTCCAAAGGTAGCCCTGTTAGGGCAAAGTGATCTAAAGCAGGCAACAGAGTCCATGTCATAAACAGCACTCACTCAACTTATTAAAGAACTCACATGAAGATCAAACTGCCCATTGTTTACATATGTGTAGAGGGCCTAAAAAACAGTCCAAGTATGCTGTTTGGTCTGGGCTTTTGTGTTTGTTAGTCCCATGGGTCTGGGTTAGTTGATTCTGTTGATTTTCTTTCTACACCCCCCACCCCCGCGTGCCTGGGTCCATCTATCCTTCCCTCCTATTCTTCCATCAGCTACTGTTGGTGTGTGTGTGATGAGTGTTTCTCAGAGAACAGTTATGTTAAGAGTTCCATCAGAATCTTCATATCACTTCTTAGACTCTAAGGTGCAGACAGGTGCAGATACACTATCAGGCTGAGTCACGTAACAAATCTAATAAATCCCCTTAATTATGTATTGGAAAAAAATAAATTCTCTTGAAATAGGTAAACAAGATGGTTGAAAATTGTGATAGAGGAGAAGAAACATAATTTAGAGAAATAGAAAGGGAATGTTAAAAGGTGTCACTAGAGGAAATAAGAGAAAGAGAAGAAAAGGAGACTAAAGGATCCTAACAGCTGGATGATCTGACAGCATAGTGGAGTCAAAACAAAGTTCTTGGAGTTTTGTAAGAGATATTTAGCAACATTAACTGGAGAGGACAGAAATGGACATTGATTTTTTTTTTACCTCTACACATGAATACATACCAGTATTAACTTACAGACACATGAACACACAAATGACACTCCATAACAAACACACCAAATGCACAAAGCAGCATCCCTATCATACCTTAGTGCATGTTCACTCTTAAAATCTCCCACCCTCCATGTAGTGATGTCCCATGAACTTTAGCTGTATTGCAATGTACTAGTTAGGCTAGGCACAATAAATTATCTGCACTTTGCTTCCTAGTGCTTATCTCTAGAGGCTCCTGTGTGCGCTATTAAAAAACATTTAGTGATGTATGTGAGCTTAGAGTTAACTATGGATACAAAGTATTTAGAAATCAGAAAGAAAACATACTGATAAAAAATAAAAGAAAATAAATAAATAAATAAATAGATAAATAAATAAATAAATAAATATAACGGAAATGTGTGATCCTTTGGATTCTGTGACCTCTACAGCCAAATGTGGTTGCCTGAAATTACAATACCAAGCACTAAATCCCACTGAGGATTCCTTACAGCAATTTCTATGTTTGTATCCCCAAGGTATAAGGACAAATTTTGCCCCGTTGGGATATGTTGTCTGACTGGTCATTGTCTTGGTTAATATGTTAACATCTACAACATGAAATCTCAATAATATGGATGAAAAAACAAGACCAGCATGATTACTGCACCAGTTGACAAGACAGAGAAATTATCACAAGTACCTAGTCCTGAAAAAGGATCTACCACCAATCAATGGCTGCTGAGAAGACCATCATATTTCTTTAGCAACAAATTTCTGGATAGGTTCTCCTGTCTTAAGTGTTCAGCTTTAAATACATGCACATAGAACATAGGAACAACACTAAATGCACTTGTATGTAGCAGTTCTAATTAAAGAAGACATGATAAACACAAGAGGGATTAGGGGGAATACAGGAGGGATTACCTGGTGATAGCAAGGGGTGGAAATGATAAAAATACAATAGTCATTTATGAAATCTTTAATAAAACTTTTAAAATCAACTTACCAAACTAAATATTATATATATATATATATATATATATATATATATATATATATATATAT
>NW_026596095.1:1606309-1611623 GCF_907164565.1 Psammomys obesus
TATATATATATATATATATATATATATATATATATATATATATATATATATATATGTTTCATTGAATAATAATTCAGTATAAAACACACATACACATCCTTTCAGCTATTGAATTTGTAGAAACACTGAACAGAATAGATGCTGTCCTTGCTATTTACTATGTTCAGGTCGATTAATATTATCACACCTTCAAAACTCAATCTTGATAGATGATAAGGTACCATTAAAGAGTTGGCATCAAAGATATGGTGCCATATCTTTGAGCAAAGTCAAGTTACTTATGTCAATGAAATTAAGTGTGGGAATGAGAGAAAAGAAAATGGTTTTAATATAGAAAGATCCTTTTGTGAAAGAACATTATATTCATAATAAAAATGCGTGGAAATTTTGCAAGAATACTGAATAAGGAAGAGTATTAGAAACATGTTGGAAAAAATACAAAAGAGATAGTATGTGATACAAGGGAAATATAAGTGTTGGGGAATGTTAGAATGTTAGAGAGAGTAGATATCATTTAAATCTCACACCTGATGGCTCCAAGTGCAAATATCTAACACTTCAGAGCTTGGCTTTAAAGTGAAGGCAAGCTACACTTTGAAACTCTGACCCTTCTTACAGACAGGACTCTGGAAAAGTCTCTTTCATTTTAGCTATTGCTCCAAATGAACCTCTGTGAATGTAACTCTCAAGTAAGTTCTAGAGGAACCATATTTGCAGTAATAGGTTGCACAGAACTTGAAGGTTTGTTAATCAGACCTCAACACCCACCCGGGGGTTAAAAAAGAAAATGGTTAAGATTGTAAAACACTCCTTCCTGAGAGCTTGCTTACTCTCCTTTCTCCTGCCTACTTTTTGATCAGAGAGTGTACTGATCTCTCAATAAACTTACACTTGTGCTACTAGAAAAAAAATATTAACTAGAAAAGTAAATTATACTTTCAAAGTCCTTATCATGATTACACAAGTTTCTGTAAACAATAAAGTTTTCCTTGTGGTTACACTGAAATATCAGTGTATTTATTTGATACAACATTATTGTCATCACTGTTCAGAAGTGTTATCTTTGTGACTGGCTCCAGTGTTGTAAACTCTTGTACTGTTTCCACCCTCAGTGTAATACCTTGACACACTGCCATTCCACTCAGTACATTCCAGTGTCTATCAGTCCTCCCTGTTTCTCAGAAATATTTTGTGTTCTTCAGGAGAACAAACAATGACAAGAAAAAACCTTACCCACAATGGTGCAGCAAGTATTCATACATTTTTTATTTCATAATTTTCATTCTTCTTTGACTCACCCCAAACTCTCAATTTACCTTTTGTTTTTTAAGACTTCTCACAAAGCCATACTGTTTTTACATATTTGTCAATACTGCCTCAGCAATTAATTTTGAGATTTTATTTTTAACAGTTAGTGTTTTTATCAATGAATGTGATACATTTTAAAACAAATGTATGTCCAGGGATTGTCATTTACATTCTAATTCAATCATAATCTCTATTGCAGACAAGCAATCTAAATAGTTATAAAACCCACAGATAAACCCTGAAAGTGTTCATTTCTTTTTTGTTTTATATATAAAACATTATATTTACTAATTTATTATTAGTAAATTATGTGCATGTATAAAATATGTTGTGTCAAAGTCCCCCCAAATTCATACCTCTATAATACTCCCCTATACAGCCAACATTTTCCCTCCTAGCTTCATTGTTTTTATTTTTTTAGTTTTAATTTTAAGTTTTTTATATTAATTGCAGTTTATTTACTTTGCATCACAGTTGTAGCCCCTTCCCTCACTGCCTCCCAATCCTACCCTTCCTCCCTCTCTCCTCTCCTCCCTTCCCCTTTCCAAGTCCACTGATAGTGGAGGTCCTCCTCCCCTTCCATCTGACTCTAGCTTATCAGGTCTCATCAGGACTGGCTCCATTGTCTTCCTATGTGGCCTGATAAGACTGCTCCTCCAACAGGGGGAAGTGATCAAAGAGCCAGCCACTGAGTTCATGTCAGAGACAGTGCCTGTTCCCCTTAATAGGGAACCCACTTGAAAACTGAGCTGCCATGGGCTACATCTTTGCAGGGGTTCTAGGTTATCTCCATGGGTGGTCCTTGGTTGGAGTATCAATCTCAGAAAAGACCCCTGGGCCAAGATTTTTTGGCTCTGTGGCTCTCCTTGTGGAGCTCCTGTCCCTTCCACGTCTTTCTATCTGGAGCCTACTAAAGAGGGCCTCTGAAAGACTCTACCCAACAGTGGATCAAAGCAGATGCTGAAGCTTAAAACCAAACTTTGGGCAGAGTGCAGGGAATCTTTTTTTTATTATTATTATTAATTTCACTTTATTCATTTTGTATCCCCACCATAAGCCCCTCCCTCCTCCCCTCCCGACCCCACCCTTCCTCCCCTTTCTGCATGCATGCCCCTCCCCAAGTCCACTGATAGGGGAGATCTTCCTCTCCTTCTTTCTGATCTTAGACCATCAGTTCTCATCAGAAGTGGCTGCATTGTCATCTTCTGTGGCCTGGTAAGGCTGCTCCCCCCAATCTGAGTGCAGGGAATCTTATGTTTCTTCTTCTTTTTTTTTTTTTTTTTAATGTTACCAAGAAATTTTTGTCTTCTGAGGAAAACCTTTAAATAAATGCTCAATATCTTTTCCATTAATAAAAAAACAAAACTCACAAAGAATAAATTTACATCTGTTTCATGGAAATAATTTTTCTGGAAGACTATTACTTGATCCCTGATATGAATATAAAAATTCTATTGTCATGTTTTCAGGTTGATAGATAAGTGGTTGAGGTAGATAAATTAGGACTCACCAGGATAGGATTAATAGTGAAATACTTTTTCCAAGACTTCCAAATACAAATGAACTGGATATTATAAATGTGATCTTACCTTATAATTCTCATAATTCTTGTTGTATATAGTTTAATAAATGTTGGAGAAAAGGCCAATGTTTTAAACAGAAAGGGGGAAATGTTGTGGATGCCTTGGTTTATGATATGTAAATAGGTTTTTGTTAAAATTCCAAGTTGGTGATTTTACTTTGTCCACACCTGTTAAGTGTCTCATGTGGAGCATGCTCTTTGCCAGGTGGAATTAGTTGAATTCTGAGGACTCTGACAGGTATAAATATGACATCCCAGAGGAAAAAAGAGTGGCTGCTTAGAGGAGGAATGCTTGCTGCTGGTTTGTCCTGCTGCTGACTTTCCTGTTTGCTGATTGACTGGTTACTTCTCAATTTCTGGACAATCAATATTTGTATTTTCCCTGAAAGAATTCTACAACCCTAACCAGGTGGTAGAACTCTGCTCCCTGTCCCCACTAATCATCTTTCCCTCCTACCCAGTGTTGGAGATTGGAAGGGAGGTAGAAGCATTTAATAACTCGAAATAAAGTGGGTTTGTTTAGAAAATATCAAAAGAAAAAATTATACTGTCCATTGTCCTATATTGTTCTATGAGATAATTTTTCTTTATCCTAGAGAATTATGGTAATTAATAATTAAAACTAAGATGAAATTGAGAAATTTAAAGGCTTTGTCCTGCAAACTATCAAAACAGATGCTGAGACTTATGGCCAACTGTTGGGCAGAGTACCTGAACAAATACAATACCAATAGACATTCTAAAATCAAAAATGTATTAAGATAGAGGGGTGCTACTGTTACGCCAGGTTCACGGGACCCTCAGAGACCACCAGGAGACGACTTGATGCAATTGCAAGAGAGCTTTATTACGAGATCAGTTGAACTCAGGACCCCAAGTCTCACTGGCGCAGCAGTAGAGAAGTGGGACCCAGAGCTCTGAGTGAACAAGATTTTTAAAGGGAAAGTCTGTGAGCCGGGGGTTTCCATGGCAGCAAGCAGGGGGGCACAAGCCTTGGAGTTACAGAATTGGGTGGAGTTTCGCAGGGCGGGGTGACCTTTTCTGGGGCACATAATCACAATGGCTAAGGTATATAATCACAATGGCTATTTTTCTAAACCATATCTGAAACATTGGGGAGAATCTTCCCACCCGATTCTCAACCTATTCCCATTGATTATTGCCAGAGAGTTTGTCTCTATTTTCTATGAAGCATTTATTCTGTTATATTTCCTAGAGGCTGTTGCTAGGAGAGTTAACTTTTTTTTCTGCCAGATGTACATTCTGTGATATTTCCTGCTACCTGAATTCAGTTCCTAGTCAAGATCATTATTTCAAAATGGAGTTATATTCAGGCTATCTTAAGCTCTTCACTACATGATGACTGGGGAAAAGATTAACTTTAAATTCCATACCACTCCTAGGCATATACCCAAAAGAGGCGCAAGTACACAAAAAGGACATTTGCTCAACCATCTTTGTAGCAGCTTTATTTGTAATAGCCAGAAGCTGGAAACAGCCCAGATGCCCCTCAACTGAAGAATGGATACAGAAACTGTGGTACATCTATACAATAGAGTATTACTCAGCAATGAAAAATAAGGAAATCATGAAATTTGCAGGTAAATGGTGGGACCTGGAAAGGATCATCCTGAGTGAGTTGTCCCAGAAGCAAAAAGATACGCATGGTATATACTCACTCATATAAACATACAATATAGAATAAACCCACTAAAATCTGTACATCTAAACAAACTAAGCAAAAGAGAGGACCCTAACTAAAATGTTCAATCCCCATCCTGAAAGGCAAAGAGGATGGACATCAGAAGAAAAAGAAAATAGGAAACAACCTTGGAACCTGCTACAGAGGGCCTCTGAAAGCCAGAAGAAAACAGGAAACAACCTTGAAACCTGCCACAGAGGGCCTCTGAAAGCTTCTGCAGTATAGACTGTCAAAGCAGATGCTGAGCCTGATGGCCAACTGATGGGCAGAGTGAATGGAATTTTATGTAAGAAGTGGGAAATAGTAAGAGCTGGAGGGGATGGGAACTTCATAAGGAGAGCAACAGAACAAGATAATTTGAACACAGGGAACTTCCCAGAGACTCATACTCCAACCAAGGACTATTCGTGGAGATGACCTGGAACCCCTGCACAGGTGTAGCCCATGGCAGTTCAGTGTCCAAGTGGGTTACATAGTAATGGGAAGAGGGACTGCCTCTGACATAATCTGATTGGCCTGCTCGTTGATCACTTCACCCTGAGGGGGGAGCAGCCTTACCAGGCCAAGTAGAGGACAATGCAGCCACTTTTGATGAGAACAGATAGACTAAGATCAGAAAGAAAAGGAGAACTTCCCCTATCAGTGGACTTGGGGAGTGGCATGCATGCAGAAAGGGGAGGGAGGGTGGGATCGGGAGGGGAGGAGGGAGGGGCTTATGGGGG
>NW_026596095.1:1612023-1619645 GCF_907164565.1 Psammomys obesus
GGAGGGAGGGTGGGATCGGGAGGGGAGGAGGGAGGGGCTTATGGGGGGATACAAAATGAATAAAGTGTAATTAATAAAAAATTTTAAAAAAATTATAATTTCAAACATAAAGGGGGATGGACCCACAAATGGTCTATGTAACTGCATTTGCTTTGAGAAGGGTAAGTGCTCATGTCCATAGGACATGCATGGCTAGACATTTATGTCTTGCATGCTGAAACTTTGCTTTGTAATGCAAAATTAATGTTGGGGTTGATTGACCCAGCAAAAGGAAAAGGAGGAGGAGAAACTATCTGAGGAAAATATGGGGCCTTTGAAACAAAAGGACTTCTTAAATGCTGATGTTATGATTTGTTCAAATTTAAAACTAGAAAAATCATACTGCAAGAGGCTAAGGAATACAAATGTTGCATGTGATCGCTGGTAGGAATGCAACCTTGTAAAACCACTTTGGAATTCAATCTGGCACTTCCTCAGAAAATTAGAAGTACCTCAAGATCCTGCTACACCACCCCCTAGACATATACCCAAAAGATGCCCCACCATTCAGTAAGGACAATTGCTCAACCATGTTTTTAGCAGCTCTACTAGGAATAGCCAGAATCTGGAAACAACCTATATGTCCCTCAGTGGAGGGATGGATACAGAAAATGTGGTACATTTACACAATGGAATACCACTCAGCAATTAAAAACAAAGAAATCATGAAATTTGCAGTCAAATTTCATGAGTGAGGTACACCCCAGGAGCAGAAAGGCACACATGGTATATACTCACTTAAAAGTGAATATTAGAAATATAATATATGATAAACTTATGAAAATCTATATCCCTAAAGAAGCTAAACAACAAGGATGCCTCTAGGGAAGATGCTTAACCCTCATTCAGAAAAGCAAACAGGATATAAGTAGGAGAAGACAAGAAACAGGACAGTAGCCTTCCATAGAAGATCTCTGAAAGACTCTACACACCAGGGTATTAAAGGAGATGCTGAGACTCATGGCCAAGCTTTGAGTAGAGTGCCAGAATCATTGAGGAGGAAGAGGGAGATGGAGGAACCTGGAGGAGACAGGAATTCCCCAACAGATGGAGGGAGAACAGCAGAACCAAGATACCTGGACCCAAGGGGGGTGGAGGGCACACAGAGACCTATGCTCCAACTAAGCACCATGCAAGGAGAGAACCTTGACCCCTAAGCCCATTGGCTGCTCAGTTTCCAAGTGGGTTCCCTGGTGAAGAGTACAGGGGCTGTCTCTGAGGTGAAGTCAATGACAGGCTCTTTGATTGCCTTCCCCTGGGGGGAGATCCTGCCTTGCCAAGCCAAAGAGGAAGATAACACAGCCAGCCTTGTTGATACCTGATGTGCTAAGGTTGGATAGAGGGGGAGGTCCGCCCCTATCAAGGGACTGGGGAGAGGGCATTGGGGGGAGGAAAGAGAGTGTGAGGAGACAAGGGAGTAGGCTGCAGCTGGGATGCAGAGTGAAAATTCTAAATAAATTGTAAATATATGCTTAAAGTTAAAAATAAATGAAATAACACAGAAGGTATTGAAAAAGAAATGCTTAAACTCTTTTAGTCATTGGGGAAATACAAATCAAAACAATGGTGAGATTCCACCTTACACCCATCAGAATTGCTAAGATCAAAAGCTCAAGTGACAACACATGCTGGACAGGATGTGGAGAAAGGGGAACCCTTTTTCATTGCTGGTGGGAGTGTAAACTTGTACAACCACTTTGGAAATCAATCTGGTGCTTTCTTAGAAAATTAGGAATAGTACTACCTCAAGATCAAGCTATACCACTACTAGGCATACTACTATGCTCAACTATACAAGAAGGACATTTGCTCAACCATGTTCATAGCAGTTTTATTCATAATAGGTAGAAGCTGGAAACAACCTAGATGTTTGTCAACTGAGGAATGGATACAGAAACCGTGGTACATTTACACAATGGAATACTACTCGGCTATTAAAAATAAGAAAATTATGAAATTTGCAGGCAAATAGATAGAACTAGAAAAGATTATGCTGAGTGACGTAACCCAGAAGCAGAAAGACACACATGGTATATAAGTGGATATTAGATATATAATATAGGATAAACTTACTAAAATCTATAGTCCTAAAGAAGCTAAACAAGGATGACACTAGAGAAGATGCTCAATCCTCATTCTGAAGTGCAAACAGGATAGACATTGGAAGCAGAAGAAGACAGGGAACAGGACAGGAGCCTACCACAGAGGGACTCTGAAAGTCTCTACCCAGCAGCCTCTACTGAAGCAGATGCTGAGAGACATAGCCAAACTTTGGACAGAGTACAGGGAATCTTATGGAAGAAGGAGGAGATAGAAAGAACTGGAGGGAACAGAAGCTCCATAAGGAGACTTACAGAGCCAAAAAGTCTGGGCCCAGAGGGCCTGTAAAGATTGATGAGTCAATCAAAGACCATGCATGTAGAGGACCTAGACCTCCTGCTCACATGTAGCCCATGGGCAGATCAGTCTCCAGAGACAAACAAGAAAATTGAACTAGCATATGGGTAAGTCTTCGAGGTTTCAATAACCAAGAGATTCTTCAAAATTTTGTCATACCAGGCACTAGGTTTATGTTTAGTATTATGACGCTTTGCTTTGAAGCAGTATTATCTAAGTTGCTCATATAGCTCACTTCAAACTCTATTTTTTTAAATTAAATACCTTAGAGAATAGTTGGTTTTCTTTTTTTAATTTTATTATTATTATCATTATTAATATTTATTAAAATATATTCACTGTGTGTGGTGGTCTCTCTCCATTAATTTTTATATCTACCACACTACTTCTGCCTTCAAGCCAAAAAACATTGTGTAAGAGTGGGTGGATAACTGTTAGAACCAGAGACCTAAGAAATCTGCTGTGAGATTGTATCCTAGAAATTACAGGGAAATTTTACTCACCATAGCACAAAAACATGGATCCTTAAATAATACTTGAATACAATAGCAATAGGCATTCTAACATGGAATAGGGAAATCAAGGAGGATCAATTCAAAGAACAAACAACCTTAGCTAATTAAAGAATGTTGATAGCTGACCCTAACCTATCAGGTCTCATTAAAGCTGGCTGCATCATCTTCCTCTGTGGCTTGGCAAGGCTGCACCCTCAAAGAGCCAACCACTGAATTCATGTCAGAGACAGTCCCTGCCCCCCATACTAGGGTACCTACTTAGAATCTGAGCTGCCTATAGGCTTCCTCTGAGCAGCAGGTCTAGGTCCTTTCCATGCATGGTCCTTGGTTGCAGTATTGGTCTCTGTGGGACCCCCTGGGTCTGGGTATTTTTTTTTTTGGCTCTGTTGATCTGCTTGTGGAATTCCTGTAACCTGCAAATCAATCTTTCTTTCTTTCTTTCTTTCTTTCTTTCTTTCTTTCTTTCTTTCTTTCTTTCTTTCTTTCTTTCTTCTTTTCTTTTCTTCTTCTTCTTCTTCTTCTTCTTCTTCTTCTTCTTCTTCTTCTTCTTCTTCTTCTTCTTCTTCTTCTTCTTCCGTAATGTTTCTGGCACTCTGCCCAAAGTTTGGCTATGAGTCTCAATATCTCCTTCAATACCCTAGTAGGCAGAGTCTTTCAGAAGTCCCCTATGGAAGGCTCCATTCCTGTTCCTTGTCTTCTCCTATGGTATGCATCCTTGTGATGCATACCCTCTTTGACCTTCTATGTGAGGTTTCAGCCTCCTCCGTAGTGTCCTCCTTGTTGTTTAGCTTCCTTAAGACTACAGATTTTAGTATGTTTATCCTATGTTATATAGCTAGGATCAGATGGAAGGGGAGGAGGTCCTCCCCTATCAGGGGACTAGGGAAAGGGCATAGAGGGAGAAGAAGGAGGGTGGGTGGAACTAGGAGGAGACTGGGGAGGGGGCTACAGTGAGGATACAAAGTGAATAAACTGTAATAAATACATTAATTAATTAATTAATTAATTAATTAATTAATTAATTAAGAATTAGGTAAAAATTTTGTCTCAAAAAGTCATAGTGTGAAAAGGGTATTCAAACATGAGAATTGCTTTCTTTTTTCCTTTTATTCCCTTCATCTCTTTCTTTTTTGTTGTTTGGGAAAAAGTTTATAAAGGTTTTATCTTTGGTGCCAGAAAAGTGAATCAGTGGTTAAGAATGTTTCCTGCTCTTGCAGAGGACCTCAGTTAGGATTGGAGAATAAAAAACTTCCTGAAACTCCAACTCCAGGGCATCTAAAATTCTCTTTTGGATTGTGAACACACACACACACACACACTCACAAGATAAACAACAGTCTATAAAATTTTATATCCTAGAATGTATATATTAATTCTTTCTCTTCTCTAGTTAATGTTTTATATTTTCATCATATATTCTATTTATAAATTTGACAGCAGTCAATACAGATAACAAATAAGAGAATATTTAAGTAGCTTTACTGTGATATAATTTCTGTATAAAACTGAAAATAGCAATTCACAAAATCTGATGAGCTTGAGTAAATTCCCATTCATGAGGACCTATCACAAAACACTGTTAAAATAAAGAAAATATGTATAACCATTTTTAATAAAAGAATGTTGAAACATAAGAAATAAATTTTCCAACAGATCATCATGATAATTGTTGATTCAGTACCAAGTAGTTAGCTCCGAAATCATAAGCATCTAGGTGACATCATATAAATTGAGCAAGTTTTATTTACCATTTAGCCATCTATTTAGATAGATAGATAGATAGATAGATAGATAGATAGATAGATAGACAGATAGATAATATATTTAATGTGATTTTTTAAAATGTGTCTTTAATTAAAGAAGACGCAATGAAAGAAGATTATAGAAAATTCTGCAAGTGTATTTCAATGAAAACTTTCATAGTGGTATGACAGTGAAGCAGATTACTAACACTTTTGTTATTGAAGTTTAGTATCAATTCACAGGAATTTTCAACCCTTGCTAAAAATAGTGAGATAGATAGGATACAATGTGTTACTATTGTTTTGTCAACTTCACATGCTATTCAATTTCCTTCTTATTGTTTCTGCATACACTGTTCAAGGAGAATTGCTAATTAATATATGCTTGGGAATAGAGTGTTTGTTTTCTTCACCAATGTTGCTGCTGATAAGTTTGCCGCCCTACAGGGGAAGGCAAATTACCCAAAAAATATGTGAGAAGCACAAAGTGGACTTGATAACTGGGAAATAAAAGGCCTAATTTATTTCTCTTACTCCTATTAGCCTTGGTCAGTGAAGCTTGTGCTTGCTCTGGGTGACAGCTAATACAGAGGGTCATAACTGATCAAAATGCTAAAATAAGTGACGTCTGGATACTTATACCTAAAAGGAACATCTCTGTAACACCTTGCAAAGCTTTATAGATGACCAAGGAAGGATGATGAAAAGAAAGATCCAGAAAATGGAAAGGAGGGCTTTGAAATGAGGTCATCTGGACAGGCTGCTCCTGTGGCACCTATGATCTCACAGCATTAGTGTTCGCCTGTAAGAGTAACACAGAACACCAGGAACATCAACATTCCATCAGGCAGGGGCTTCTGAGGTCCCACATGTTCCAAAGGGGTTGTCAGGGTTCTTGAGAGGTACAGAACTAATAGAATGAGTCTATGTATATAAAACAGGGATTGGAGTGGTATATGCACTGTGCTCAAGCTAATCTAATAATGGCTTTCCAGCAAGGAAAAGTCTATGAATCCAGTAGTTGTTCAGTCCATAAGAATGGGTGTCTCAGCTGGTCTTCAGTATATGTTACAATGCCTCAGAACTAGTTCTAGAGAAGGAATGAACTTGACTCCAAGAATATAGACAAGCAGGCAAAAAAGCAAAAACTTCCTTCTTCTGTGATATTTTTATGGTGTGCCACTGGAATATGTGCCCAAGATAAAGGTGAATATTAAACATACAGATGAAGATGGGTTTTCTCAAGACAAATCATTTTATTTTAAAAGAATTCCCCACAGGTATACTTTGGGTCTTACTTATTTCCAGATGTAGTCAAATTGACAACCAAAAATAGTCATCTACAAGAAAAGATATCACACCCTCTGGCAATGCAGGAAGAGACAGCTTGTTGCTGCTGTTGCTCCTATATCAGTCAGGGGCAGAGCAGATGGCAGTCCTTTGTTCATCCTACAAAGGCCCAAGCTACAGGCATGGAAACACACCCATATGGTAAGGGCAGTCTTTGTAGACATGCAGAGCCCTGCCTACCATTATAGGTTTAAAATTTCTGAACACTTACTTTATTTAAGGTTCTTAAACACCTCTACTTCCCACCTACCCTCAATCTCTGCCATCCTATGTGAGAGATTAGGCAAAGAGCTGTAGGTCTTTTAGCTACGTCCTGCTCATTAGGGTTGTTGGGTTCTTTGGGGATATACCAATCTCACTCATCAGGATACCAGCAGTCCACTCGAACAGTAAAGCAGCAAACCTCAGCAGCAGCAGCAGCAGCAGCAGCAGCAGCAGCAGCAGCAGAAAACAGCAAGCAACAGTAGCAACAGCAGTGTTACCACTCAGCAAGATGGACAAGACTCCACCCAAATGGCAGGAGTCTGCCAAAGTAGCAAGACAGACAAAACAGCACAAGAGTTCTCTGGAGCATTTGTCTCTGTGGAAACCAGCAAAGGCTGGGGGAAAAAGGACAGTGTGGTTCTGTCATACAGTCAGCTGGAGGCCAGAGCTCTAAACACTGTCCCTCCATCCCAACCCTCTTATTCTCAGAAACTGGGCTGTTGCTTACGAGCTTCAAATCCAAAGTTGGCCAGTGACTCCTTTATGTTTATATGATGTTTTGTCTGTGTTGCTGTTTAGAGTAAATAAAATGTTTATATAACAGAGAAAGAAAACCAACAAAAGAATGTGAACCATTGCAAAGCACAGCAATACAAAAATAATTTTCTCTTTGGGCTTCTATTTATCCCTTCTCGAGTCCACATAAGGATATTTTTCAGCTGACAAAAAGCATAACCCTCATAAGAGGTGGTTTCTAGCAGACAGACATCATGCACTTTTTTCAAGGGGGCTGTTTTCTGAGGAGAAAACATTCCCACATCCCACACTTGGGGAAAAAAAACAAACAAACAAACAAACAAAAATCTTCATGTGACACAACTGAGTTTCCAAAGAAACCATAAACTTCCATTTCATATATCTGTGCATTGCACTGGAGAAGAAAGATGGACAGGACCTGTGGATCACCATGCCACCATGCACAGGCAGTCCTTGGATTCCTGCATGCCATAATGCCACACCGCACAGACAATTGACCCACAGCAGCATGGCCAGCCTGCTGTGATAACTATCACAGGGTGCATGTATGTGGTCCATAGATAGAAGAGAAAAAGAAGTAGAGCATCTTGAGCATTATTATTAGAGAAGAAACTGGAGACTTCAGGGTAGAGAAAAGCAGCTTGTTGTGAGTGGCTAGCTCCACCTGCTGGGCCATGTTGAGCTACCACTGATGACCATGACTGGGTCCATGGCTATGCAGCAGTAGAAATAGATGGTCTTGATATCCATGGCACATATTATCAATAGAGAACATAGGGATGTCTCAGGTTAAGGCAGCCTTCTGGGGACCATACAGATATCCAGCGGCTGTGCAGAA
>NW_026596095.1:1619655-1636874 GCF_907164565.1 Psammomys obesus
GCCCAGGCAACACAGTGGAGCTGGCCCTAATGTGAGAATGGGTGAGCAGTCCACAAAGGTATACTTGTGGAGACATTGCCTTCTACTTTTCTGTCATGAGATTGTGTAGGTATAGAAGGTGATGTCATCTGATCCACTTGATTGTTGCTATGAGCAGTTGCTATGAGGGCTGACCCAGGGGTCCTGAGAGCTGGTGAATGGGCCATGTTCCTGATAGGCTGCTGAACTACAAAGCACAGGCCCTGAACCTCAGCTGGGCAGCACAGTAGGGCTTGTCCTGGTTGAGGTGGGAGCATGAGTCAGCCCCACATGCAGGAGGGTGGGTGGGAAAGCTGGCCTTACACCTTGCCTTAGTAACACTGTGGAGCTGGCCCTGATTGAGAAGGTGCAGGTGAACCAGCCCTGAGTTCTGTGAATTTTCTTGATAAATGATTTAAAGATCTTCTGTTAACATACAGTAAAATGTGAATATAGCTGTCTAATAATTACATGTATGCTTTCAAAGTTATTCAAGTTCACTCTTTTAATAAAAAGAAAGAAACTTTAATTAAATAAGGTGCATTTGTGCTGGCAACATTAGAAAAAAAGGATAAAGGGACATTCCAGACAAGTGTGGTGAATTAATATGAGCCAAAAAGTACATGGAAAACCTGAGAGATTAAAACAACACAGGTTTGTCCTCAAACCCCTACCTACATGCTACAACCCTCTCTCATACACACATATCACATACATACCTGATTATAAAAGAGAATAAAAATATTAAGGTACACATGGGGGAAAAAAAGCAAACTCAACTGGTGTTCTCTGTAAGTTGATTCTTACAACTTAGAGTCAGCACGGATTGCAATAAAGGGATCTTCAGCAGAGTTACTAATAGAAAAGTGAGCTCTGCCATCACTGCCAACTTGAACTTTAATTCTAGTGCAGTTGCCATCCATTTTATCTCCTGAAATGACATCACAATATGTGCCCGCAGGAAGACCAGTCTGTAAAGTTGTGGATAAAGACCAGAAAGAAAAGTTAGTATTGAATTTAAAACTGACCAAGTCAAGTGTAGGAAAGTCTAGTATCAACAAAAGAATAAATGCCTCAACAATGTACTGTGGAACACTAAGTGTGAGATACTCAGTGACAAAATCCAAACACCTAGTCCAGGCCAGTGTAAGTGAGAGAATTCTGTATACCAAAGACATCTTTTAAAATGCTTGTTGAGTAATCAGTCTGTGGTGACTGTTACCAGACAATGAAGTTGAGATATCTAAATGAAGCTCAGTAGCAAAGCTCTCCTCTGATGGCCATAGTTCCCTCAAAGCTGTCCTCAGCTGGAATTAAATGTTGAAGACTGTCAAAAATGTTGATAGCGGAAGGGGGCAAGATGGTGGCGCCAGGAGGACTCTCATTCTGAGGAGCAGCACAGCAGGATTGGCACAGTGACCAGCAATCAGAACTCGCGGCCATAAAACACACGTGATTGTGTTTCACAGGTGAGAGGATACCCCACGGTGGGGGATTCAATCAGCTTTAACTCACCCGGCTAACCGCGGAAGAGATCCCGGTTCCGCCAGGCACTTGGTCGCCAGCCCAGAGCTACACGCCAGCGCGATCTGGTCACGGTCCCAGACTGAACTGTGGGCCCATAACACCATAGACTGGATTTCCCAGTCGAGAGATAACCCCACGAAGAAGGAAACAATTGGGACCAACCTCAGGTTACCCAGACATCCCCTGGAAAAGACTCAGGTTCCACGGGTGCCCCAAGAGCCAGCCCGGACCCAGAGCCGGGACAAAGGCGCCTGCATGGAGCCCTGCCTGCACACCTGATTCGCCGCCTCAGATACAACTGTGGGCACCAGGGCACCAGGGCACCAGACTGCGTGTCTCTGGCAGGAGGAAACCCCCAGCGGAGGGGGTCAGCAGCTCTAACGCTTAGGACACCCAGCACCAAAACATTTCCTGGACTCATGCAGACTCTAGTGCAGGCAGGAGCACAGTGCTCTGCCACCATTATTGAGTTCCCCTAGGGCACTGGGACACACAGCTGCATCCTCAGACCTACAAAAGCCAGAGAGCCATTACAGCAGCCCTCAGATACTGTGCCAAGGATCAACCAATTATCCCTAGCTAGACTATCAAAACTGTGGGAATCCCTGGTTCTTCAAGAAGGCTGCACCCACAGCGTCTGGACCACAGCAGTGCCTGCAGCCGCCATCCCAGACAGAGACACACAGTTTCTGGTCCAGAGTGAGGCACCCAGCCTCCAGACCAGAGCAGTGCCCGCAGGTGCCATCTCAACCTAGGTGCACAATCTCCAGGTCCAGAGCGGAGCAATCAGCCTCTGGCCCAGAGACTTGCTGAGTGCACCTCCCACTTTCCCAGACAGAACTGTGCACCCCAGGATAACAGACTGAGTTTCCCTGTTGGGAGAAAATCCCACAGCTAGGGAATCAGCAGTTTCTTCAAGAGGACTGTTCATGGAAATTTAGTGAGCAGCAGCACACTAAATTTATAACAAGAAACCCAGCAGTGGGGCAGCTGTCTTGAGAAATTATATGGGTAAGAGGAGATCCCCCCCCCCTGCCTACCATAGACCACAGCTACTACTCAGGGCTATAAGCCTGAGGTGAGCAGTGGCAACTCCTGAGAAACACTGGCCATACAGTGACCATAACCAAAAAGCAGAGAAGGACTCCTTCAGGAAAAATCATCTTCCGGCCAAGGGGATACTCCCTACCTCAGGACTCCAGGAAGCACAGAAACGAACAGCCAAAACCTAAATCAGCCCAATGGGTAGAGGTCAGCATAAAGGCTCATCCAACAAAAACAGAGCAATATGGCATCTCCAGAACCCAGCCATCCAGGGGCGAACAGCCCTGAACAATGCAGCATAATAGAAAATCAAGAAGATGACCTTACATCTATGTTGATGAAGAGAATAATGGAGGAAACAGATAAAATACGTAAAGAATTAGAGGAAGATAAAACCAAACAGATCATGGCTATCCGTAAAGAAATGGAGAAAAATAAAGACAAGCAGATTAGGGCCATCCGTGAAGAAATACGGGAAGATGCAGCCAAACAGCTTGTGGCCTTCAGAGAAGAAATAATTAAATCACTGAAAGAAATCAAAGAGACAGAGTTGAAAGAACTAAAAGAAAAAGAGGAAAATATAAGCAGACAGGTGAAGGAAGTAAACAAAACAACTCAAGACCTGAAGATAGAACGAGAAAAATTAAAGAAAACACAAATGGAGGAAATTATGGAGAGGAAGAATTTAGGGAAGAAAACAGGAACTACAGAGGTAAGCATAACCAACAAAATACAAGAAATGGAAGAAAGAATCTCAGGTGTAGAAGATACAATGGAAAGAATCAATGTATCTGTCAAAGAAAATGTTAAATCCAAAAAATTCCTGACACAGACCGTCCAAGAAATCCGAGACAATATGAAAAGACAAAACCTAAGAATAATAGGAATAGAGGAAAAAGAAGACTCCCTTCTCCAAGGCCCAGAAAATATTTTCAACAAAATCATTGAAGAAAATTTCCCCAAGTTAAAGGAGAAGCCAATAAGGATACATGAGGCCTACAGAACACCCAACAAATTTGACCAGAAAAGAAAATTCTCCCGCCACATAATAATCAAAACAGTAAGTATACAGAACAAAGAAAAAATACTAAAAGCTGCAAGGGAAAAAGGCCAAGTAACATATAACAGCAAACCCATTAGAATCACACCTGACTTTTCAACAGAAACTATGAAAGCCAGAAGGGCCTGGACAAATATCGTGCAGACCCTAAGAGAACACAGATGTCAACCCAGGCTACTATACCCTGCAAAACTCTCAGTCCTCATAGACGGAGAAAACAAGATATTCAATGACAAATACAAATTTCAAAAATACCTACAAACAAATCCAGCATTACAGAAGACACTGGAAGCGAAAATACAACCCAAGAAAATTAGCTTCTGTCAAGAAAACACAGGAAATAATTAACCTTACTACAGCAAAACAAAAAGCAACCAAGCACAAAACCTTATGATCACAGCCAACATCAAAATCAAAGTATCTAACAGCCACTGGTCATTAATCTCTCTCAACATCAATGGACTCAACTCTCCAGTAAAAAAACACAGATTAACAGAATGGATACGTAAACAAAACCCAGCAATCTGTTGCATGCAAGAAACACACCTAAGACACAAAGACAGACATTACCTGAGGGTAAAAAGTTGGAAGACGACTTTCCAAGCAAATGGACCCAAGAAACAAGCAGGAGTAGCCATTCTAATATCTGATAAAATAGACTTTCAACCAAAATTAATAAAAAGAGATGAGGAAGGACACTTCATACTCATCAAGGGAAAATTCCACCAAGAAGACATCACAATCCTGAACATCTATGCCCCAAATACAAGAGCACCCACATTTGTAAAAGAAACATTGATAAAATTTAAACCGCATATAGATCCCCACACATTAATAGTGGGGGACTTCAACACCCCACTCTCAACAAAGGACAGGTCAACAAAACAGAAATTAAACAAAGAAACAATATCTCTGACAGAGGTCATGAATCAAATGGACCTCACAGACATTTACAGAACTTTACACCCAAACACAAAAGAATTTACCTTCTTCTCAGCACCTCATGGAACCTTCTCCAAAATAGACCATATAGTTGGTCACAAAGCAAGCCTGAAAAGATACAAGAAGACTGAAATAATCCCTTGTATCCTGTCTGATCACCATGGAATAATATTAGCTGGACTTCAACAACAACAGAAATAGCACAAAGCCTACACACACATAGAAACTGAACAACTTGTTACTAAATGACAGCTGAGTCAGGGAAGAAATAAGCAAAGAAATTAAAGTCTTCCTAGAACTCAATGAAAATGAAGACACAACATACCCAAACTTGTGGGACACAATGAAAGCAGTGCTAAGAGGAAAGTTCATAGCACTAAGTGCCTTCAAGAAGAAATTTGAGACAGCTCATTCAAGCAACTTAATGGCCCACTTAAAAACCCTAGAAAAAGAAGAAGCAGACACACCAAAAAGGAGTAGACTGCTGGAAATAATCAAACTCAGGGCTGAAATCAATCAATTAGAAACAAATGAAACAATTCAAAGAATCAATGAAACCAAGAGCTGGTTCTTTGAGAAAATCAACAAGATCGACAAACCCTTAGCCAAGCTAACTAAAAGGCAGAGAGACACCACCCAAATCAACAAAATCAGAAATGAAAAGGGGGACATAACTAAAGACACTGAGGAAATCCAAACAATCATTAGGACTTACTTCAAAAGTCTCTATGCCACAAAATTTGAAAATCTAAATGAAATGGACAATTTTCTTGATCAATTTGACTTACCAAAGCTGAATCAGGACCAGGTAAATCAATTAAATAGTCCTATATCCCCCAAAGAAATAGAAGCAGTCATCAAAAGTCTCCCATCCAAAAAAAGCCCAGGACCAGATGGCTTCAGTGCAGAATTCTAACAGACCTTTAAAGAAGAGCTAACTCCAATTCTCTTCAAACTATTCCACAAAATAGAAACAGAAGGAACATTACCAAACTCATTCTATGAAGCCACAATCACCTTGGTACCTAAACCTCACAAAGACTCAACAAAGAAAGAGAACTTCAGGCCAATCTCCCTTATGAACATTGATGCAAAAATACTTAACAAAATAGTAGCAAACCGAATCCAAGAACACATCAAAGATATTATCCACTATGACCAAGTAGGCTTCATCCCAGGTATGCAGGGGTGGTTCAGTATATGGAAATCCATCAATGTGATCCACCATATTAAGAAACTGAAAGAAAAAAAACCACATGATAATCTAACTAGATGCTGAAAAAGCATTTGACAAAATCCAACATCCATTCATGTTTAAAATACTGGAGAGATCAGGGATACAAGGCACATATCTAAACATACTAAACGCGATATACAGAAAGCCTATAGCCAACATCAAATTGAACGGAGAGAAACTTAAAGCAATCCCACTGAAATCAGGGACAAGACAAGGCTGCCCACTCTCTCCATATCTCTTCAACATAGTGCTGGAAGTCCTTGCTAGAGCAATAAGACAGTCGAAGGAGATCAAGGGGATACAGATGGGAAAGGAAGAAGTCAAATTATGACTATTTGCAGATGACATGATAGTATACATGAGTGACCCCAAAAACTCTACCAGGGAACTCCTACAGCTGATAAACACCTTCAGCAAAGTGGCCGGATACAAAATTAACTCAAAAAAATCAGTAGCACTCCTGTATACAAAAGACAAAAGGGCTGAGAAAGAAATTAGAGAAACAACACCATTCACAATAGCCACAAATGACATAAAGTACCTTGGTGTAACCCTAACCAAGCAAGTCAAAGACTTGTATGAAAAAAATTTCAAGTCTCTGAAGAAAGAATTAGAGGAAGATATGAGAAGATGGAAAGATCTCCCATGCTCATGGCTTGGCAGGATTAACATAGTAAAAATGGCCATCTTACCAAAAGCAATCTACAGATTTAATGCAATTCCCATCAAGTTGCCAACACAATTCTTTACAGACCTGGAAAGAAAAATTCTCAACTTCGTATGGAATAACAAGAAACCGAAAATTGCTAAAAACAATCCTCTACAATAAAAGATCTTCTGGAGGTATCTCTATCCCTGATCTCAAGCTGTACTATAGAGCAACAGTTATAAAAACTGCATGGTACTGGCATAGAAACAGAAAGGGGGATCAATGGAATCGAACAGAAGACCCAGAAATAAACCCACACACTTATGTACACCTGATTTTTGACAAAGATGCCAAAACCATACAATGGAAAAAAGATAGCATCTTCAACAAATGGTGCTGGTCCAAATGGATGTCTACATGTAGAAAAATGAAAATAGATCCATATTTATCACCCTGCACAAAACTGAAGTCCAAGTGGATCAAAGACCTCAACATAAAACCAGACACATTAAATCAGCTAGAAAAAAAAGTGGGGAATACCCTAGAACTCATTGGTACAGGAGACGACTTCTTGAACAGAACACCAACAGCACAGGTTCTAAGAGCAGCCATCAATAAATGGGACCTCATGAAATTGAAAAGCTTCTGTAAAGCAAAGGACACTGTCATCAAAACAAATCGACTGCCTACAGATTGGGAAAGAATCATCACCAACCCTTTATCTGACAGAGGACTCATATCCAATATATATAAAGAACTAAACAAGCTGAAAAGCAATAAACCAAGTAATCCACTTAAAAAATGGGGAACAGAGCTAAAGAGAGAATTCTCTGTAGAGGAATATCGAATGGCAGAGAAGCACTTAAAGAAATGCTTAACCTCATTAGCCATTAGGGAAATGCAAATCAAAACAACCCTGAGATTTCACCTTACACCCATCAGAATGGCCAAGATGAAAAATTCAAGGGACAACACATGCTGGAGAGGGAATGTAAAGTTGTACAACCACTCTGGAAATCAATCTGGCGCTTTCTCAGACAACTAGGAATAGCGCTTCCTCAAGATCCAGCCATACCACTCCTAGGCATATACCCAAAAGAGGCACAAGTACACAAAAAGGACATTTGCTCAACCATGTTTGTAGCAGCTTTATTTGTAATAGCCAGAAGCTGGAAACAACCCAGATGCCCCTCAAATGAAGAATGGATGCAGAAACTGTGGTACATCTATACAATGGAGTATTACTCAGCAATGAAAAATAAGGAAATCATGAAATTTGCAGGTAAATGGTGGGACCTGGAAAGGATCATCCTGAGTGATTTGTCCCAGAAGCAAAAAGACACGCATGGTATATACTCACTCATATAAACATACAATATAGAATAAACTCACTAAAATCTGTACATCTAAACAAACTAAGCAAAAGAGAGGACCCTAACTAAAATGTTCAATCCCCATCCTGAAAGGCAAAGAGGATGGACATCAGAAGAAAAAGAAAATAGGAAACAACCTTAGAACCTGCTACAGAGGGCCTCTGAAAGCCAGAAGAAAACAGAAAACAACCTTGAAACCTGCCACAGAGGGCCTCTGAAAGCTTCTGCAGTATAGACTGTCAAAGCAGATGCTGAGCCTGATGGCCAACTGATGGGCAGAGTGAATGGAATTTTAGGTAAGAAGTGGGAAATAGTAAGAGCTGGAGGGGACGGGAACTCCACAAGGAGAGCAACAGAACAAGATAATTTGAACACAGGGAACTTCCCAGAAAATCATATTCCAAGGAAGGACTATTTGTGGAGATGACCTGGAACCCCTGCACAGGTGTAGCCCATGGCAGTTCAGTGTCCAAGTGGGTTACATAGTGATGGGAAGAGGGACTGCCTCTGACATAATCTGATTGGCCTGCTCTTTGATCACTTCCCCCTGAGGGGGGAGCAGCCTTATCAGGCCACAGTAGAGGACAATGCAGCCACTTTTGATGAGAAAGAAGAGGAGAACCTCCCTATCAGTGGACTTGGGGAGTGGCATGCATGCAGAAAGGGGAGGGAGGGTGGGATAGGGAGTGGAGGAGGGAGAGGCTTATGGGGGGATACAAAATGAATAAAGTATAATTAATAAAAAATTAAAAAAATAAAATAAAATTTAACAAACACACACAAAAAAAATATTGATAGCAATACTTCTTCAAAAGTTCCTAGCTTACATGATATCAAAAGTGATACTCTAGAAATAAACATAACCTATCATTTCTTTTTTCTTTTATATTTTGAGATTTAATATAATTGTATCATGACTCCCTTCCTTTTCCTACAAACCCTCCCATGTACCCCTCCTTGCTCTCTTCCACATACATATAGCATCCTTTTACATATTTTAGTTACTTTTTTATTTTTTATATTAATCACAGGTTATTTACTTTGTATCCCAGCAGTAGCCCCCTTCCTCATTCCCTCCCAATTTCACCCTCCCTCCTTCGTCTTCTCCCTGCCTCTTTCCAAGTCCACTAACTGCTTCTCCAACCAAGGACCATGTATGGCTATAACCTAGAACCCCTCCTTGGATATAGCCCATGGTAGCTCAGTGTCCAAATGGGTTCTCTAATAAGGGGTACAGGGACTATTTCTGACATGAACTCAATAGTGAGCTCTTCCACTCCCCTCCCATTAGGGAAGAGCAGCCTGGCTAGGCCATAAAAGAGGACATCGCAGCCAGTCCTGAGGAGACATGATAAGCTAGGGTCAGATGGAGGGGGAGGAGGTCCTCCCTTCTAGCATTTCTTTTGATTTATACACAAAACTGATTCTGCTTCTCCTAAACAACTAGTTGTATGTTCTTGCAACAACAACAACAAAAAGGTATGGACTATGTTCCTTGCATGTTTGGTTTTGGTCATTAAAACATAGCTCATGCTAAGATGCTCTCAACTGAATCGAAAGCTGACTTTAGATTTGGACAGTTTACCTGTAGTGTTGAGCCACAGTTTTACAGATGAAAAAAAAAAATGATTAAAGAAGATGTACAGGAGATAAAGGACAATAAAAAAGTTTTAGAAGCCAAATTAAAAAAAAATCTGCAGAAAATTATAGAACAGGAACAAGTATACAAAATCTTTTAAACTATTCCAAGCAATAGAAACTCAAAGAGTGTATATTAGTATATTGAATAAAAACTATACTCGGTATTCAGAACTAGTGGGAAAAGTACTCCAGTCCTAATATACATTGTTTAATTGACATTAAAACTTATCTTTACTATTTGTGTGCTTTGGAAAAAGTGCCAAATGAGCACATACATAGGAATATATTAAGAATGTGATGAAAGATCTCAAAAGCAAAATTTTATGCAAAGAATGAAAGAATATAAAACCAAGAAACACTTTGTCTTCTATCATCTCAGTATTCATTTTGTGTCTTAAATCCTTCAGATTAACATAAGAAAAATATAAGTGAACAGAAAGACGGATACAAATAAATTGCAATATTAACAACTATTTAAAGAGAAATCCACTTACCAATCATCATTATTAAAGACAATGTATCCTCAGTTTCCTCTGCCAAAAACTACTTGGTTGTTGCCATTATCCCACCAGTTTGAGAAAGGCTGAGCATTGACTACATTTCTGAAGGTAACCATGTTCCTGAAAGCACAACATCATGTAAAATGTTGGTACCCTTAAATGCCCACAATTTAAAATAAAGTTTAAACAGCTTATTAGACAGGAGCTGGAGGAGGCAGGCTCACCTTATTTGACGCCATCAATGTTCACATGTTCACAGACCAAGTCATTGCCACAAGTGGTGTCTGGATTAATGGTCACCTCTTTGGTGGCTCCATTGTTATTAGGTGGTCCAACCCGGTCATTAACGTCCTGAATTACTAAGAGAAATAGGTCATTTGATTGCATGTGTCTGTCTCTTTCCACAGAAAACTAAAGCCAAGCCCATTGTGCTAATTCCGTCTCTTTTGTGTCTAATTTTTTTCTAAGTTCTTCAATGTTTTACAGACCTTCACTGAGTCCTTGACTGATGTGAAAATTCAGGTTCTCTACGACCATCTTTAAAACATCAGAAACAATTTACAAACCTCTTATTTTATGCTTGGTGTCACTAGAAACTCTCCAATGTTACAGGAATGAGAGAAAGAGAGTCAGAAACACTAGCATTAAAGAAAAGGCTCCAGTTACTACCCAAACAATCTCCATTATGATACATCACATGACCGTGCCTTAGTTTATACATAAAACAAAGAAGTAGTTTTTGGCTAGTATAAACATCAAAAAACAACTATGAAACTGCATTTACTATACCAGTTTCCAACTTATAATATTTGATTCTCACTACTTGCTGGCAAAGTGTACTAATAAAATATCCTGACTTTTCTTACTAAATATAAGAAAGTATAAATGCACATTGTATAATGACAAAAATTGCAAATAAGTTTCTGACAACTAAACCACATATTCTACCCATAAAAGCCCTTCAACAATAAAAGTGATTTCAATAAATAACCAAAAGACTCTCACCTTGTAAAGAAAACTTAAAAAAATTATTTGTCTGATTTATAGAGATTTATGTTTTATATTTGATGTTTATATATGAGTTTAGTTTCTTCCAATGAAACAGAAAAGGTCATATAACATTTTAAGTATCTTACAGTCTTAAGTTTTGGTTTAGTTTTGAAAATGTTTAAATTTATCCAATGAATTCACACACATATATTGATTGGTCAGCCAATTAGTGTTCCATAATTCTCATACATTTCCATCTATTATAGTTTCCTTAGTTAACTTCTAATCAGATGCTTTCTCATTTCATGAAGAAGAAAATATTTTACATATGCCAATATTTGTTATACCATTGGCAGAAAGGGTTTTTGAAATTTTCTTTTGTATTAATAGATACGTTTCTGTGTCAACTCTGTGTATGAGTCAAACATACCACTTTGCATTCTGTACATTGTTCTTACTTTTTCTCTTTTTTATTATTAGGTACTTCTTCAGTGTTCTTACTTTATAAAAATGTAGTGAATAATAATAAGTATAATATGCTATAATTTCATGTGAAGTTAAAACAGAATCTCTTTCTTTTCTGGATTAAAATACAGTTTGAATAAATCCAAAACTTATGTCCATTCTGGAAATTTCTTGGCCAATGGTAACTTGACATAACTCTTGTGAATCCATAAGGATGAGCCAACATGAATCCCACAGCCATTTTGTACATCCTGAAAGTTTCAAAATGGTATGAAAGCAGAAGTATATAATGTATTACTGTCATTAAAGCAGGTTATACAGCAGTACCAAACGTTTTCCTACCTAGCATCCCAGAATGTCAAGATGGAGGCTCTTCCAGCACCATGTCCTCGCTGGTTATCATGGTTGTCCACAAACACAAGGGTTCCGTCAGAGGGCACCAAACCCCTACTTTCTCCCCACTTCCTGCATTCAAAAAGAGCAAATTGTTCACAGTGCTTAGAGTAAATTTGCTTATGGAATTCTCAGTTGTCTAATTAAATGACATTTCCATAAGTCTAACTTTCATATCCATATCTATATATATAATAATCTTTTCTATGATAATATACATAGGAGCATTGTCCACATTTAGGTCTAAAAACACAATTTTTGTTTTAAATATTATTATTCATTGTATTAAATTAAGATAAACTTGAAAAATAAAGCATTCATGCTAAATGATACAGACTACAAATCTGGATTTAAGAATATGTTGTTATAGTAGAAATATTCAAAATTTCCAATTAATTTTATATAAAGCAAGTAATTTCATAGTGTTGACACATCACATTTTAGGATAATTTATAATAATAATAATAATAATAATAATAATAATAATAATAATAATAATAATAAACTTCTTTTGACTGTAGGCAAACATTCCTGGGATCTAATAGACTCATCACAAACAGGCAAAATGTTACTTTGTATTTTCAGAGCTATGTGGTGATGACATGCCAATGGAAAAAGAGGAGCAATTGCGGTTTAGAAAATAATATGTAACCAATATTAAACTATTCAGATTGTATAAAGAATGGTAGAAGATAAAACTTATTGATGCCAAATGATGAAAGACCTAAGATATATCAAATGGTGAAATGGTGTATATTTACTTTAAATAGGACATCTTCTCACTGTTGTGATCCATAAGCAGGCATCTCTATGGCCAGCCCCAAGGGACCTGACAAGCCGAATATCAGGCATCCGTGAAGCCATCTATGGACCAACTGGAACCACCTCCACATGCTCTGGGTCACCTTATAAGAGAACTCGAAGCTCCTCCTCTTTCTCTTTCTCTCCTGCCTTGTCCAAAGTCGGTCTCTGTGACCCCTTCCCTCTTTCCTTCCCCCTTCTCTTCCCCCTTTCCTCCCCTTCCCCTAATAAACCTCCTAATTGGAACCGGTCACATGGTGTGATTCGTGAACTGCCTTGTAACTCTCATCCTGCACGACTTCTAACACTCACCATTCCACTTGCGGATAAGTGTGTCAAGTTTTGCTCCAAAATTGAATTCAGTCACATGACCGTTTCCAAAGTATTCACTACCTTTAATTGCCTTACCACCCATATATACATACATACACACACATATATTTATTTTATAAATTTATAAATCTTTATAATGTAAGAATATAAGAGGGAAATATTTTCATATATAAGAATTTTTATTTACATAATTATTTTTAAAGGAGGTTTTGAAGGAGATATGACTTCACTTACACCAACATTGTTGCATCTTGTCACCATATCCCTGAATTCACCTTTGTTTCCAGACCTTGTGCAAATTTTCTAGCTAATTAGCTGGTTTCTTTCCCACCAAGGCCTGAAAGGATGGTGAACCACAATATTTTCATTGGCTGGGAAGACCTACAGACAAAACAGTAACAATCAGTAGGAGATAATGGCTTACTACTCACACGTAAATTCTGTAGAAGCCTGTCTATGATCCAATGGTACCGCTCAACCTGCCAACATGGAGTTCTGCTGCATTACAACAACCTGAAAACTTGGAGAGGACATTGCTGGGGTCCTGCTGAGGTCCTATAACAAAATATAAAGGTGCCATCCCCCCAAAAAATGAATTTTCTGCCTCAGGAAAGTCATGTATGATATGAAACTGTGCTCCAGACACACATGTCCTGATTGGAATACTCTTTTATGTTAACACAGTAAAGGTTTGGTTTAAATTCTGATTAAACCTTACCTGCACCCCTTCAAATCCTTTGGGAGCTAAGTCTCTCACATTCCTTTGCAATATCAACCCAGCGCCACTCAAACAGGTGGACAATAGCAGTCTGCCGGTACTGAGTACATGGGTCATATTGAGCCCAGCAGAACCCAATGAGGGAAAGCAGCAGGAAGAACTTCATTTTGCTATGATGTTGTCAGTGTTCTTTCTAGTGCCTATATATATTCTGCAAAAGTTATGCTCCACAATGTCAATATTAACGAATAAATATTTACAGAATACGCTTTTTATTTGTAATCTAAAAGATTTTCAGTGAGTATGTGAACAGGTGAAGAACTTTCCAGAAACTCTCATGGAAAATAAACTCGAAGCCTTATTGCTCTAGATAGAATACCAGTACTATATCGAAGAGATATGAAGATAGTGGGCAACCTTGTCTTATCCCTAATTTTAGTGGGATTGCTTTGGGTTTCTCTCCATTTAGTCTGATGTTGGCTATTGACATTCTGTATATTGCTTTAATTATTATGTTTAGCTATGAGCTTTGTATCCTTAATCTCTCCACAATTTTTATCATGAAGGGGTGTTGGATTTTGCTAAAGGCTTTTTCTGCACCTAATGAGATGATTGTGTGATTTTTTTTTCTTTCAATTTGTTTATATGGTGTATTACCTTGATGGATTTTCATATGTTAAACCATCCCTGCATCCTTGGGATGAATCATATTTTGTTATGGTAGATAATATGTTTGATATGTTGTTCTTGAATTCGGTTTGCAAGTATCTTTTTTTTCTTTTTTATTTTTATTATTACTTACATTTTATTAACTCTGTATCCCAGCTTTATCCTGCTCCCTCATTCCTTCCCAACCCCACCTTCCCTCCCTGATCTCCCTGCACCTTCCAAGTCCGCTGATTGTGGAGGACCTCCTCCCCTTTCATCTGACCCTGTTTTATCAGGTATCTTCAGGACTGACTGCAAAATCCTCCTCTGTGACCTAGCAGGATGCTCCTCCCTTGGGGGGTGGGGAGGTCAAAGAGCCTGCCATTGAGTTCCTGTCAGAAATAGTCCCTGTTCCCCTTACTATGGGAAACCAATTGGTTACTGAGCTACCACGGGCTACATCCGAACAGAGGTTCTAGGTTATATCCATACATGATCCTTGGTGGAGTGTCACTCTCAGAAAAGACCCTTGTGCCCAGATGTATTTGGTTCTTTTGGAGCTCCTATCCTTTCCAAGTCATAATAACTCCCCCTTCTTTCCCTGCAGTCTGCCGAAGGTTTCGTATGGTTTGCAAGCATCTTATTAAGTATTTTTGTATCAATATATTCATAATAGAGATTGGTCAGAAATTTTTTTTTGTTAAGTCTTTGTGTGGTTTAAGTATCAGGGTGACTGTGGCTTTGTAGAATGAGGTTGGTAATGTTCCTTCTCTTTCTGTTTGCTGGAATAGTTGAGGAGTATTGGTATTAGTTCTCCCTTGAAAGCCAGGTAGATTCCGTGCCATCCAGCCCCAGATTTTTGTTGTTGTTGTTGTTGGGAGACTTTTGATGGCTGCTTCTATTTTGTTGGGGGTTATAGTGCTGTTTAAACTGTTTACCTGTTCTTGATTAACTTTAGTAGGCTAAATCTATTATAAAAATCATCCATTTTGTTTAGATTTTGTAATTTTTTGGAATATAGGCTTTTAAAATAAGACCTATTGATTTTTTAATTTCCTCAGTATCTGTTGTTATGCTCTCCTGTTCGTTTCTATTTTGTTAATTTAGGTACTGTCTCTCTGTCTTCAAGTGAGTTCGGTTAGAGTGTTGTCTGTCTTAATTTTTTCAAAGAAAAATTCTTGGTTTTGTTGATTTTTTATATAGATTATTTTTGTCCCTAATTTATTGATTTCAGCCCTGAATTTGATTATTTCCTGTCATCTATTCCTCTTCAGTGAGTTTGCTTATTTTCATTCTAAAGCTTGCAGGTGATCTGTTAAATTGATAATATGGTTTCTAATTTCTTTATGGAGGCACTTAATGCTATGAACTTTACTCTTAGCACTACTTTCTTGTTGTCCCATAAGTTTAGGTATATTGTGCCCTCATTTTCATTGAATTCTAGGATATATTTAATTTGTTTCTTCGTTCCTTTCCTCACACAGTTATCCTTCAGTGGGGACTTATTCAATTTCCATGAGTCTGTAGGCTTTTTGTTGTTTTTGTTGTAGTTGAGGTCTAGCTTTACTCCATGGTGATCTGATAAAGAACAATGAATTAATTCAGTTTTCATGAGTCGATTGAGGTTTGCTTTGTTACCAACTATATGGACAATTACAGAGAAAGTTTTTTGTGATGTTGAAAAGAAGCATACTCTTTTGTTTTTGTGTGAAAAGGAAATCAAAGAGATATAAATCAGAAAGGAAGAAGTTAAAGTATTACTATTCACAGATAATATGATAGTATACATAAGTGACTCCAAAGATTCTACCAGAGAACTGTAGCTGATAAAATCCTTCAGCAAAGTGGCTGGATACCAGATTAATTTTTAAAATCTTAGTAGCCCTCCTGTATACAAATGACAAATTGGCTGAAAAAGAAATTAGGGAAAACACACCCATCAGAATAGCCAAAAATAATGTAAAGTATCTAGAGGTAAATAACCAAGGAAGTCAAAGACCTGTTTGACAAAAACTTCAAGTCTCTGAAGAAAGAAATTAAAGAAGACACCAGAAGATACAAAGATCTCCCATGCCCATGGATCAGCAGGATTAAGATAGTGAAAATGACCATCCTATCAAAAACAATCTATAGATTCAATTCAATCCTCATCAAAACACAAACACAATTCTCCATAAACCTTGAAGGAACAATTATAATTGTCATATTAAAAAATAACCCGAAATAGATAAATTGTATACAATAATAGAACTTCTCCATATCTGAACCTAAGCTATATTACAGAGCAATAGTAATAAAAACTACATGATACTTGCATACAAAAATGTGGTTGCTCAGTGGAATCCAATCAAAGACACAGAAATAAAATTATACAACTATGCACACCTGATTTTTGACAGAGGAGTCAAAATCATACAATAGAGAAAAGACAGCATTTTCAAGGAATGGTGCTGGTCTAGGTACTTGGTTGGAGTATCAGTCTCAGAAAAGACCCATGGGCCCAGATTTTTTTGTTCTGTTGCTCTGCTTTTGCCCAAATTTTGGCTATGAGTCTCAGAATCAGTTTCAATACCCTGCTGGGTAAAATCTTTCAGAGGTCCTACACCCATGCAGCTGTTGGGAGGCTGGGTCTTCATATGGGGTGCCTGCCAAGTGGAGGAGGGCTCTTGCTAATATGGACTCTATTGCCTGCTTTTGGATCACTTCTCTGTGGCAGGGCTGCCTTGCCTGGCCTCAGAAAATGAAGATATGCACAGTCCTGATGTGAGTTGATCTGCTGGGAAAGGTTAATATGAGAGGATGGGGGGTTCCCTTTTCTGGGGGAAAGGGGGGAGGGGAAGGGGAGGAGGGTCTGAGAGAAGGGTTAAGTAAGGGAGCACC
>NW_026596095.1:1636884-1641058 GCF_907164565.1 Psammomys obesus
GGGGAAGGGGAGGAGGGTCTGAGAGAAGGGTTAAGTAAGGGAGCACCCTCAGTATATGAAGTAAATAAACTAATTTAAAAAAAAAAGAAAAGATAAAAAAGGGATAACATATTGAGATCATGTTTATTTCTCCTCAAATTTTAATTATTTAAATATTTGCATTTACTTTAAAAAATTATGCTAAATAGATAAAGCAAAAGGAAAATTAATTTCAAGAAGTTGGAAAACCATCAATTTAAAATGTAAGAAAAGTGGGAGGAAACAGAAAAGGACCTGAAGGCTTCAGGAGTGCCACAAGCAAACCAACAGAGCCAACTAACCAGGGCCCAGAGGGGGTTGCTGAGACTGAAGCATCAACCAAGGACCATGCAGGAACTGGACCTAGGCCCCTTACAAAGTTGTAGTAGATGGGCAGCTTATGCCTCATGTGGATACTCTAATAAAGAAAGTGGGGACTACACTGGGCACAGTCTCACTTGACAGCTTTGTGATCACTTCCCCCTGGAGGAACTGTCTTACCAGTCCACAGGAGAAGAAGACATGTTCAGTCCTAAGGCAACTTGATGAGCTAGGGTGGATGGGAAAGGGAGCTTCCCTTTTCTGAGGAAGATGCAAGGGAGTAAGGAGGAAGGAGGGAGTGTGGGACTAGGATGGGAGGAAAGAAGGGGCTATAATCAGGATGTAAAGTGAATTTAAAAAAATAATTAATTAATTTAAAAAACTAAAAACAAAAATAGAAGTTAGAAATAATTAAAATTTGTAATTTTTTTCACAAAAAAAACCCCACTATTTTGTTTCATGCTAGCATGTAACTACAGGAAGGATGAAATAATATTCTGAGTAGCTCAGGCTACAAAACAAACCACTGTATACAAATAAACAAAAAAGATATATTGTAAATATATCTTGATTGAATCATCTTGGCCAGCAATTCATAGGCTATATATGAATGTATTAGCTTTTGCCCTTAACTAAATATCTTATACCTGCTATAATACAAAATAAAAATTGAAAATTCTTTGTCTGTCTCTTATTAGTGAAATCTATGAAATAAATGAAAGCTAACAAGTGACTGGCCCAATTTCAGACCCACCCCATGGGAGAGAGGCAAACACTAACACAGTGATACTCTGCTGTGCTTGAAGACAGAGCCTAGCATAACCTTTTTCTGAGAGGCTTCATCCAGCAGCTGATGGAAACAAAGGCAGAGATCCACAGTCAAACAATATGCAGATATCAGGGAGTCTGGTGGAAGAAGAAGACCCTGAGGGGTCTGCAGGGGGTCAAAAAGACCAACAGAATAAACTAACCTGGGAACATGGGGAATCACAGAGACTGAACTACCAACCAAAAAGTGTGCATGGGTTGGCCACATATGTAGCACGTGTTCATCATGTGGAAAGGAGAGGAGGGAGGGGGCTTCAATGAGACTGTAAAGTGATTTAATTAATTACTAATTAATTAATGAAAAATACATTTGCTTAGAGTTTATCCCTAAGGTAGTTTCTTGGTTTTAGAAATACTTATTTTATTTTATATGTATGAGTGGTTTTCCTTGCAGATATTTGTATGTTTCCTGTATGTAACTTGTATCTAAATAGATTAGAAGAGGATTTTAGATCCCTTTTTGGAATTGTTTATCATGATTATACAAAACACTGTTAGAATAAATAGGCTATTTCTATTGTCCCTGTTTGCCACATAGACATGAAATCTAAGTTCTTATCCCTGTAGACACAATGCATGTTATAAACAGGGTCAGGAGGCCGCTGAGATGAAACTGATCTTTATGCCATTCCTTGAGGACCAGCAGTTATGGCACCAGAAGGTGCCATACAAGTTTCCAAAGGAAGGAAGCAACCAACAGTCCTATTTAGCGATGATGCTTATAAACCACAACAGTGACCAACATAGCACAGTAACCTTAATGGTGCAGTAGTGGTGTGCCCACCTTGGTGGTAGCCAACAGTTCTCTAATCGGACTTATAGCTTACTCAACAAGAGGAAAATCATGCCAGTACCGAGCAATGACACAGATCTAGTAAAGCCATGGATCTTGGAGAAAAATCTACAACTAGAACTTTACTAAAACCAACATAATTTCTAACTATATTCTATCTTTTCTTATAACCTGTACATAAGTGAAGTCTTTATCACCACAAAAACTTCCATTGCAAAAGATAGAGATCATTACAGAAAATCAATGCCAATCAAATTCTCCCTTTTCTTTCTCTTTATTTTCTACTTCCTTTATTTTTGTCATGGTCCTCTAGAGGGATGCAATAAATAGACTGAATAGTACTAAAAAGAGATTTTACTTGATTGGGTTACATGACGCAGCTTTGGTAGTATATCTGTGCCTGCCTTCCCTCTTGAAAGGCTGGAAAGTGTCAACTGCTCACTCCAGAGACTCAAAGTGCTAATAGTTCCAATCTGGAAGTGAAGGTATTGAGGGACTTTGGAGAGCCATAATCTTCAGAACTTGTTGGAAGGCTGAGGAACCTAGCTTTGTTTGTTTGAGACACTGTCTCACTATGTAGACCTGGCTGGTCTTGAACAGATAATGATAGGTCTGCGTCTGGCTCCCAAGTTCTGGGACTAAAAGCAAGATCATGCCCTGAGAATCTAGGTTTTGATATAAGCAACGAATGGCAGTAACAGCCCAAAGAGCAGTGGTAGTTGCAACAATGAGTTAAATAAACTCATCAGCGAGACATAAAAAACAAGCTGGCAAAAACAAAACATTTTCCTTGTAAGGCCTTATATTTGGTCTAATGTCACTGAAACACACTGCCCGTGTTTGGGGAGGATCTTCCTGTCCCAATCAATCTAATTAACAGGATCTCAAGGGCAGGCTCTTTGTCCTCTTTCCCCCCCCCCCCACTAGGGGAGGAGCAGTCCTGTTAGGCCACAGAGGAGGACTTTGCAGCCAGCCTTGAAGATACCTGATAAAACAGGGAAATGAAAGGGGAGGAGGTCCTCCCCTATCAGTGGACTTGGAAAGGGGCAGGGAGAAGACCAGGGAGGGAGTTGGGGAGGGGGAGGGAATGAGGGAGCGGGATACAGCTGGGACACAGAGTTAACAAATTGTAACTAAAAATAAAAATAAAATTAAATTAAAAAAAATAAAAAGAAAAAAAAAAGAAAATTCCTCACAGCTATGCCCATAATTCCTCATTCCAGATTTTCTCAAGTTAACAACCAACATTAAATTTCAAGACTTTTCTCTACTCTATTCACTTCTCCCCTCTTTCCACTTAATTCCTTCTTCTCCCTTTAAGTATTAATTACCTGTTTAAGTAACAAAAAACCTGGCTAGAAACAATGTAAGGAAATAAAGATCTACTTTTTCTCCTAGTTTAAGGACATAGAATACTTTTTTGTTGTTTCAGCAAGGGCTCCCTCCGCCTTTTTGTACTGAGATAAGTGGCTTCTGCCCTATGATATCCTATCATTAAGGGTTTCTTTCGTCTTTTTTTTATTTATTTATTTTAGGTTTGTTGACATATTATGTAAGCATGCAAAGGAGCACAGAATGTACTATTTACAATTGAAACACTAGCGCAAAATGTGTCAATATTGTCAGAGATCTTGTTGGCAGACTTGTAAAACTTTGTTTCTGTTGTTTATCTCTAACCTTCACATGAGACTACCCAAAACCCAAGTTCATATCATGTTTTGGGGTATAACTCACTGGCAAGTGAACATTTTTTGGTTTGGGACAAATGTGCAAAATGCAATGATAATTTAGAGAAATTCTGTGTTACAATAAGAGAAATCGTCAACTTCACTAAGTTCTACATAGTATTTCTACCTAAAGCTTTAAAATATTGAAAAGTGAAGAAATAGAGAAAATGAAAGGAATCAACCCTTAGAGAGAAATATAAACAATAAAATTTCATACACAGACGTAATAATAAAATAATTTCCTAGGGGTTTAATAAGACTTGTCTTATTAAAGATATAAAGATTATTAATCATGAAACCTCTAGGGTAATAACTGCAATGGGAAAAACAAATAATTTGTCCCTCATTGATCAGTTAGTTAATTCGTTTGCATTCATAAGACCTCAGTATACAACAAAGAAAAGGCTATCTTCAATTAGCAGAAGAATTTTGTAAATATCATATATATATATATATATATATATATATATATATATATATATATATA
>NW_026596095.1:1641068-1644194 GCF_907164565.1 Psammomys obesus
ATATATATATATATATATATATATATATATATATATATATATATATATGCAAACAGGAAGCTAAAACATGCAAAGAGGAGCAGCCTTAACAGGCCACAGAGAAAGACAAAGCAGCCAGTCCTGAGGAGAACTGATAGGCTAGGATCAGATGGAAGGGGAGGAGGACTGCCCCTAGCAGTGGACTTAGAGAGGGGCAGGGAGGAGAGAGGGAGGGAGGGTGGGATCCGGAGGAGAGGGAACTGCAGCTGGGATACAAAGAGAATAAATTGTAATTAAAAATAAGTTAATAAAAAACGTGTATAGTTTTAGAGGTTAGCATTTTTTCCTTCACATTTACATAGATCTTCCAATTATATGATGCTTTTGTGAATTTAACTATGAGTTAAAATGTTTAAATCATAGTACTTGTTATGTTAAGAGAAATCCTGACTTCATTGTACAGTCATTCCTCTGTAATATTATTTATTTTGTGGGCATTAAATACAAATATAAGAACTTTTTACCTGATTTGAAAATATTTTTGGGAACACTGTGTAATTTTGAGTTTGAATTTTCTTCTTCACATTAAATATGATATTTTTTCTTTTATATGTTTTTATTTTAATTATCCACATTTATGGCCTGAAATATAGCAACTCAGTAATTATACAATATATAAACAACAAATCAAGATCATTAACATTTGTATTAGAATTATAAATGTGAAATTATTGTTAACATTTTCTATCCAATAATATTTTATGACTTACTATGAAGGGAGATTAAAGGCTCTAATCATAAAGTTATGAAATGTCCTAAGAAACATCAAGTATTCTGCATTGATAAGTATGTGCTCTGTATGGACAGTAGTCATAAGTATTGTATACTTATATGCATACTACTCCCTGAAGAGAATTATTTTACTGATAAGATATTATCAAATGTCTGAGTATGTTTGTGTTTTGTGTGTGTGTTACTAGTAATTAAACCCAAAACCACATAAATACTCAACATTTTACCACCATTTACATCCCTAGTGTTATTTTACATTTTAAAAACTCTGACAAATACTATATACAATATATTTTGTATCATACTCTATTCTCATTTCTTTCTTCTCATACTTGTTGAGTCCCTTCTTTTGGAGTGATCAAGCTTTCACTTTCTTCTCTCTTTACCTTCTGGTGTGCAAGACTTTGAAGATAGTCTCAGTGGCTGTGTACTTGTGCTCACAAAGGCATGCAGAAGGCAGCATTAACTGCTACTTTTCCCCGTCTGCTGGCTGTCACATTCTTGCTATTCCTCCTCCACTATGTCCCAAAAGGCTTTGATGTGAGATACATAGATATCCTACATAGGGGTGAATATCGAGTATTCTATTGTTCTCAGAAGTTTGATGACTTATGAGCCTCTGACTCAATCAGTTTTCACCCACTGCAAAAATGAGGCTTCTCTAAGTAAAACTGAGAGGTTCTCCAATCCATGAGCATAAACACAAGTATTTAGAAGACACATTAACTACATTACTATTTAGCAAAATATTGGTAGTAGATTGCCCACAACTCTGGAAAAATCCTGATGAAAGTTCTACTTATTTTCCATTGGCTGAGATTGCCTTGGGCGGGAATATTTAAAAGCCCATCGCCTAGACTATGCAGGAAGAAAGTCCATATTGTTCTGAACACTGAGAAGCATCATTCTTTGGGCAGGCCTCAGTATAACAATCTTTGGCACTCTAACAATTTCCATGCTTAGTGCAGAACTCCATTACTGCTTAGTTTACTAATGTGAAAGTTTCCTAATGTTTCTTTTTCATTCTTTCTGCCTTCAAATCAATCAAGTACTCTAACCAAAACTAATGAATTAGTTTCTGGGGAGAATCTCATAAGAACTCACCTTTAGGTGAAAAACTACAATTAATAAATTATTGCTAAGGACAATCAGACTTCTCCCTAAACAAGCTCCCTGATAGATTATCAAAAGTTAAGTGGTCAGCCATATATGTATACACACATAGACACACACACACACACACACACACACATATGTATGTGTACATATATGTATATGTAAATCTATATATGAACATCACTAAATGGACTCAGCAGGTTGTATTTACATATAAATACAGATATATGGGCAATAAATAAGAAAGAAGTCATGAATCAGAGAGTTGGAGGAAGGGGCAAAGAGGAGTTGGATAAGAGACAGGGCAGGCTTAACAATTATGTAAAGCAAGCTTCTAAGTATTAGATTCTCAAATAAAAAAATAAATGTAAAAATAGAATGAAGGCACACAGTCAAAAAGTTTTTAAACCTTTCACAAAAATTTTTATTTTGTTTTTTACTGATTTTGAGTGTATCCATCCACCTTTACCACTTTGACACCTTTGCTCCCTCGCGCATTCCATGGTCTAATATACTACTTTAACTCCTTACAATTTTCTTTATCATGTTCTACCTTTTGGTGTTTTTTTTTTTTTTTTTACTAAAAAATAATTTCACCTTATATATTCCCTTAAGTTCAAACTCATTTTACTCACTCCTATCTAACAGAATTAATTTCTGTGTTAATGTTTCATAATTCTTTTAAAATAGTTATCCTATCCTGCAATTTATTACTGTTGGTTTCTGTCTATGTGCTATGTCTCATCGCAGACTAAATAATGCCTCTAAAGCAGTTCTGAAATGTTTAACACAAATCTTGTATATGACTTAACATTTATAATGGCCAAAAAATGAAGTAAAAATATGGGAACTGATGTTAATAAAATAGTTTTATTTAACCTAATATATCATTAAATGTCCTTTGCAGATGTAAATGATATGAAATGGTTTCTGCCTTCTAATAGTATACTGACTATGAAAGCAAAATTTAGTTTGCCCTATCATTGAATTCTGTTTAAAGTAACATTTCACAGCTCAGTAGCCAATTATTGCTAGTGGTTCTTATATTGGAAAGCATAATGTCAGTATTCTAGGGTAATAAATAGAAAACTATAATAAAGGGAACACTGAATTGCAGATAGACATATTGAGAAAATGCTTCCTTTGCTGTTTATTACATGAACATGGCTGATTTTCTCAGTTCCTCTGGCCCATATATATATATATATATATATATATATATATATATATATATATATA
>NW_026596095.1:1644204-1661182 GCF_907164565.1 Psammomys obesus
TATATATATATATATATATATATATATATATATATATATATATATATGGAACTTTTTTAACAAGAATTAGAATTGAGTGTGTTACACAACTTTTTATTTAGTATTTATTTATGTAAATATGGGGCCATTACTCATTTCAACACCTTGGCCAATATCTGAATCTTAGAACTTAGATTTTCTCTGTCAGAGCCATTTATGAAGCAAAGAACATATGTTGTAATTGAAATATTGTCTGTTCCTCATTAAGTCTCAGTATCTCTCTTCCTGTTCTAAAAGGCCGTCACCTGGTCTAACTCAGTTACCTCACCTGATTTCATCCCCCCGCCCTTTCATAGATGCTCTAGCTCTATTGACATTTCTGCTGTGATTAATGTCTCTCTAGTCCTCTAAATTTCTTTCTTCTGTAGGCTTTATTTGGCCATGGTTCTGTTTTTCTTATCTTCAATGCATCTTTTGTTTTTCATCATTCAAACCAGTGGCAAGGTCACATCCTCAGTAAAGTATGTCCTAAACAATGAATTGAGAAGGCGCCTATGTTGAACTCACTTTCTGCCTTATTATTTGTAAATTCCACTCATTATTATATTCACCCGAGTCACACTGTTACAACTGTTAATGCTTTAACTGTATTTATTAGAATCCTTGGTTTTCTTTCCTCTAAAAGGAACTGCTAAAATAGGAATCTCCTTTGTACTTCCTCATATCCTCAACATTCTCAGCCTTTGGTAAAATAAGTACACCAACTCATCACTTGCTGAATAGAAGAAGGGGGTATTTTTCCCTGACCTATACTGTAATTCACAGGATTTTACATACATTGTAAAAGGCAAAGAATTTTTACCTTTTGTTAAGAATTATATCAGGAAGAAAAGATATTTCATTAAGGAGAAAGACTAACAGATTCACAATATATGTTACTGTTTTCACCACTGAGAAAGTCTATTGATCGACTTACTGAATAAACTCAGTGCATCTGGCATTTCAATTTAATGCCCTATCTTATATAATTCTTCTATTTACTTTTTGTTTGTTTATACATATAGAGGGCTTTCTCTTTATCATGGACTTGAACAAATTGCTATTATTTTCTTTCCCCTAGTACTGAGATAGAAGGTGGAAGCTATCATGCTTTGAAGTTTCTTAAAAGTTCAATGAAAATATCTAAATAATAGAAGTGTCTAAATGAGAGAGTGAAAATATTTGAAATATTATACCATTTCTACTGGGAATGGGGCAATACAAAAATTTGAAGATAAAAAGTCCAAAAAAATTTTTTTAGGTGAGCCTTAAGTCTCCTCCTACTAGTGGAGGGCATAACAATCAGAAATAGTACAAATCAAATAATACTTGATGTATTAAAAAAAAAACATTAAATTTAATCTCCACGGGAGAGTCTAAAGATCCTTCAGCTGTTCACATCATTGCTGCTAATCTCTTTCAGATTACAGACTGTACCCTAAATATTTATTCATGAGCATTTACTTTGGAAAATATACTTTTTATGCGAATATAAATAGGCACTGAGGAAAACACTGACAACTTCAAAGCAAAATGAAGTTCTTCCTGCTGCTTTCCCTCCTTGGTCTGTGCTCTGCTCAATATGACCCACATACTAAGTATGGGCGGACTGCTATTGTCCACCTGTTTGAGTGGCGCTGGGTCGATATTGCCAAGGAATGTGAGCGATACTTAGCTCCCAAAGGATTTGGAGGCGTGCAGGTAAGGTTTAGTCACATTTACACGGGGCATTTTCTGCTCTAAGGTAGAACAGTTTTCTAAAGCAGGACACGTGTGCTGGAACACAACTTCACCTCACACATGGGGATGGCGCCTTCTTCCTTTGTTGCAGGACCCCAGCAGTGTCCTGTGCGAGAGAGTTTTCAGGTTGTTGTAATGCAGCAGAACTGCATGTTCACAGGTTGAGAAGTAACATGAAAGCATTGGTAGGCATCTACAGAAGTTACATGTGAGAAGTAAGCTGTTATCTCCTACTAACTGTTACTGTTTTATCTACAGGTCTCCCCACCCAATGAAAATATTGTGGTTCACAATCCTTTCAGGCCTTGGTGGGAAAGATACCAGCCAATTAGCTACAAAATTTGCACAAGATCTGGAAACGAAAATGAATTCAGGGACATGGTGACAAGATGCAACAATGTTGGTGTAAGTGAAGTCGTGATCACTCCAAAATCAAACATATAATTTTATAGATTAAAAATTGTTATATGTGAAAATACTTTCCTCTTTTATTCTTTGTTCATTTCATTTAAGGAAAAAAAAGTTATACTTTAGTGTTGCTGAAGGAATAAAGGGAAAGGGCAAAGTTATATACTTAATTCATAAAATATGAAAGTAAAATAAAATCATAAACAAAACATTACTTTTTATTTTTACTGTTTCTCTAATTCATAACCGTGTTATAGTCAACTTTTGACAATCCTTATATATCCACTCTGTGAAGAGAAGTACTTCTATAACAAAACCGTACTTTTACCCTTGTAACCACAGTCTTCCTACTGCCACTTTTATGCTTTGACACTGGATTGGATGTGATTGCCAGTCATTTTCATGTTATTGTCACTCTCAATTAATGAGCTTTCTTACCCAGCATTGTCAAATATCTATTCTCTCCCCCCCCCCAATGAAGAAAGAGAGAGAGAGAGAGAGAGAGAGAGAGAGAGAGATCTGCCTTCTTGTCTCTAGTACTAAGCTGAGAGTAAAGGCTGGTTTCTTTCTCCATATAGCTCTGTAATCTTCCAAAATCGATAATTTCTCTTCATTCTACTGATTTCATATTCCTCAGAAATTTTATGCGGGTTTGTTTGTAGTTATGGCAGTTTCTACATACAGTTTTCTACACACCCTTTCTAACATGTACTGACTAGGCATTGGGCCAGACGTAAAGATTAAATTTACTTTTCTGTGATTTTTATTTGTATTATTTTTATTCTTGGCTTTTTTTCTCTATCATAGTTTTAATGGTAAACATCTACTTTCTCCTATAAGGATGAGATATCTATACATCTTCTGGTCTTCAGACATACAGTAGACATTGTGAGCTAAGTTTTTTCTTCTTGTGAACCTGCAAAACCTCAAACGCCATACTCTCTCATACCATGCCCTACTTCGTCAAAAATTGATCTATTGTTTGTAGTTATGGTAGTTTCTGCTTAGCTCCACTTAATAGATCTTTATTATTTACCAAATATTGGGATTATTCTTGATTTCATTTCACATCACTTTCCTTTCACACTTGAATATATGTTTTCAAATTTTGGGAGCATGCCATAAGTTTTCCAGTGAAACTACAGATTTCTGAGTCCAACTGAAGTATGCACTTTTCTTCCTTAGGTCCGTATTTATGTGGATGCTGTCATTAATCACATGTGTGGCGCAGGCGGTGGTTCCGGAAAAAGCAGTACCTGTGGAAGCTACTACAATGCTGGCAACAGGGAATTCCCATCAGTTCCATACTCTGCTTGGGATTTTAATGATAATAAATGTGATGGAGAAATCAATAACTACAACGATGCTTACCAGGTAATGATTGATAGAAATAGTGATGAGAAACAAAGAACCATTTGTGCTTTAGGGATATGCAAGAAATATATCGAGAATCATTGGACATTTCATTTAGATTTCACAGATAAACAAGGATAGGACAGAACACTGAAAAATACCAATGGAAAAAATTATCTTATTTTCATTACATTTGTTTTGTAAGCATACACCCAAATCAATGATAAAATGTAGACATGCTCGCTAGTAATTTTGTGTAAAAAAAACTGAAAGCGTGATTTTATTAATTATATAAGTATTATAGAATAGAAACTTATTATCAGAAGTATAAATCAATATTTAAAATATTTTTCAAGTGACAGCACATGTTGGAGAGGTTGTGGAGAAAGGGGGACACTCCTCCATTGCTAGTGGGAATGTAAACTTTTACAAGCACTTTGGAAATGAATCTGGCACTTTCTCAGACAATTAGGAATAGCGCTTCCTCAAAATCCAGCTATACCACTCTTAGGCATATATCCAAAAGATGCTCAGGTACACAACAAGGACATTTGCTCAACCATGTTTGTAGCAGCTTTATTTGTAATAGCCAGAACCTGGAAACAACCCAGATGTCCCTCAGTGGAGGAATGGATGCAGAAATTGTGGTACTTTTACACAATGGAATACTATTCAGCAATTAAAAACAAGGAAATCATGAAATTTGCAGGCAAATGGTGGGATCTAGAAAAGATCATCCTGAGTGAGATATCCCAGGAGCAGAAAGACACACATGGTATATGCTCATTTATATAAGCCTATAAGATAGGATAAATATACTAAAATATTTGCACCTAAAGAAGCTAAACAAGAAAGAGGACCCGGGGTAAGATGATCAATCCTAACTTAGAAAGACAAATGGGATGGACATTGGAGGTAGGAGAAAACAAAACAAAAACTGACAGGAGCCTACTACCGCAGAGGGCATCTGAAAGATTCTAGCTAACAATGTATCAACGCAGATGCTGAGATTCATAACCAAAACTTGGTAGAGTGCAGGCAATCATACGATAAAAGGGAGAGTTAGTATGAATGGGAGAGTACAAGAGCTCTACAAGGACAAAATATGTCAGGGCACAGGAGTCCTCTATGAAACTGTTTCTCCAACCAAGGACCATGTATGGATACAAACTAGAACCCCTGCTCGGATATAGCCCATGGTAGCTCAGTATCCAACTGGGTTGTCCTAGTAAAGGGAACAGGAACTATTTATGACATGAAATCAATGACTGGCTCCTTTACTTCCCCTTCTCCTCTGAGGGAGTAACAGCCTTGCTAGGCCACAGAGGAGGACATTGCAGCCAGTTCTGAAGATACCTGATAAGTTAGGGTCAGATGGAAGGGAAGGAGGTCCTCCCCTATCAGTGGAGTTGGAAAGGGACAGGGAGGAGATGAGGGAGGGAGGGTGAGAATGGGAGGGAAGGTGGAAGGGGGCTGTCTCTTGGGTACAAAGTAAATAACCTGTGATTAATATTTAAAAAATAAAAATTGAAAAAATAAAATAAAACCTTTTTCAAGCATTAGGTGAATTTTCTGCATTGTGGCAGTGCACTTACTTTACCAGTGCAAGTTGCTGGCATGGATTCTGTAAACTCCATAGAATAAAGAAAGAAGGAAAACTAAAGGAAGGCAGAGAGGAAGAGAATGAGATAGAGTTAACTAAAATGCTACCCGATTTTATCTCTGATATTCTCTAAATTTACAATAGAAAACATTTAAAATACTGTGCTCAGATTGAAACATTAACACTTCCCATGTCCTGAGTAAAGGCAACATGAAAATATCCATTTGTAAATGGGTTAGTGACTGACTGATGAATTCTATATTTAGACCAGAGATGGCTTTTTATAAATCAATAATTTTTGTCCCAACAGGTCAGAAATTGCCGTCTGTCTGGCCTTTTGGATCTTGCACTTGAGAAAGATTATGTCCGTACCAAGATAGCTGACTATATGAACCGTCTCATTGACATTGGTGTAGCAGGGTTCAGACTTGATGCTTCTAAGCACATGTGGCCTGGAGACATAAAGGCAGTTTTGAATAAACTGCATAACCTAAATACAAAATGGTTCTCCAAAGGAAGCAGACCTTTCATTTTTCAAGAGGTAAATCACTATATATGTTCATTTTTTCAAATTATATATATTTTTTCTTTCTTTTTTTTTGTAAGTCTTCAACTAATTTATTCAAAGATGCTATAAAAGAAAACAATGAATTTAAAACATTCTGGCACAATGTCAAATGATCTGAAAGAGGATACACACAAGAAAACAAATTCAATAGAAGACTTGGAAAGGGAAAAACATCAATGTAGACTTCAAATATTTTTTCTTTTATTGAACATATTTTTCCTCAAGGAATGTATCCTGATTATGTTTTTCCCTTCCTCTAATTCTCTCATTTCTTCTGACTCCTTTTCTGTCTCTCCTTAGGAAAGACTTGTAAGAGATAGGACAAATAGAACAAAATAAAATATAATAAGGTAAATAAAAACTATAATCCTGAAGTTAGTCAACAGTTACAAACATAAGAAAAATAGCCCATGAATCAGAGATCTACTTATTTGCATGGTCAGAAATCCTCAAACACATACAACAAGAAGCCATGATATGTATATACACACCCCATATGTATATATTATATATTTATAAATTATAATATGAATTTATATATGAACAAATAATATTAATCAATATATCATATCAACTAATATTAATATTTTAATTAACACATTAACTAATATTGATTAATATTATTAATATTATATTAACACAATACATTAATTGGTATATTATATTGATATAACATTAATTAATATAATGTATTAAAATGAATAAATAAATATATATGGTGTGAGAGAGAGGACCTGGTGCAGACCCACACAAGCCTTTGAGACTATAATATAATTGCTATATTTTCACCTTTTCTTTCCTTTTTCAAAGCTCTTCCAGATACTTCTCCAGGTTGTCCTTCAAGTTGATGTCCTCTTTTGCACTAAATTGTTTATTACATGCACACACATACATTATATGTCTAAGTATGCATTTATAATATGTACATATGTACATACAAACATACATATGTACATACATACACACATACAAACATACATGCATGTTGCTAAATATAACCATTTAGATCATATATTTAGATTCAGTTTAGATTATATATTACTACCAATACATATGTTTTCAGGCCTTACTGGTAGGTACTGTACAAGCAATTGGCATGTGGTTTTCTTAGGAAGCTCTTCTGTAGGGTGAGTCTTTTTAGCTTTTCTCTAAATACTATCATTTTGTAAAACAGACAATCTATATAATTTATACTGTGGGTTAATATCTACATCACTTATAAAATATAGCATTCCATTATTGCTTAATGGGACATCTCTTATTGGAGATAGAAAGGTTAGTTTTTTCTACAAGTTCTTAGTGCAAATTTTAATAATCCATGTTTTAAATTCGTAGATACAATTATATAATATAGTGAAATAATAATAGTTGTGGTCTCAGCCAATCTTTCTGTGTTTGAATTTTGTCTGACGTTATTAGGGTTGGAGGTGTTGAAGGTAAACTTATGGAGCTTTTTGTGGTTCAGTAATGTCATTTGAAATGTACTGAAGATAATACCTTTGTGTATCTATTTTTCTCGGAAAGTGAATGAATGCATAAACACTTCAATTGTTGATCTGAAAGCTAGTGTTATATCAGTTTGAACTATTGAACTTTCCCTTCTGTCAGCCATCTTGTTGGATAAGAAATGACCCTGTAATTTGATGTCTTTAATATTCTGCCATATATTTATGCATGTATACATACTTAATTACATGCATACATACATACATGTTTGTAGTTTCATTGATTTAGACCATATATTGCTATCCAGAATCTAGGTATATAGAAACCATTAGAAACATACTTATATAGACCTCTAAGATATGATAAACATAATGAAATCTGTACACCTAAAGAAGATAAACAAGAAAGAGGACCCAGGGTAAGATGATCAATTCTCACTTAGAAAGACAAATGGGATGGGCATTAGAGATAGGAGAAAACAAGTAACAGGACAGGAGCCTACTGCAGAGGGCCTCTGAAAGACTTTACCTAGCAGTGTATCAAAGCAGATACTAAGACTAATAACCAAACCTTTGGCAGAGTGCAGGGAAACATATGAAAGAAGGGGAAGTATGATGGGGAAAAAACTGGAGCTCCACAAGGAACAAATATATCTGGACACAGGCGTCTTTTCTGAGACTGATACTCTACCAAGGACCATGTGTGGATATAACCCAGAACCTCTGCTCAGATGTAGCCCATGGTAGCTCAGTAACCAATTGTTTTTTCCCTAGTAAGGGGAAAAGGGACTATTTCTGACAGGAACTCAATGGCAGGCTCTTTGACCTCCCCACTCCCCAAGGAGGAGCAGTCCTGCTAGGCCACAGAGGAGGACTTTGCAGCCAGTCCTGAAGATACCTGATAAAACAGGGTCAGATGAAAGGGTAGGAGATCCTCCCCAATCTGTGGACTTGGAAAGGGGCAGGGAGGAGATGAGGGAGGGATGATGGGATTGGGAGGGAATGAGGGAGCTGTATACAGCTGGGATACAGAGTTAATAAAATGTAACTAATAATAAAAATAAAAAATAAAAAGAAACATTTTAAATAACAGAAGTTACTATAAAGATTTCTAAGTGATATTATATATTAATAATACGCTTTAAAGTTACGTTTCAAATGACTGCTATCTCAATGTCTCTTCTAGGTCATTGATCTTGGTGGTGAGGCAATTAAAAGTAGTGAGTACTTTGGAAATGGTCGTGTGACTGAGTTCAAGTTTGGAGCAAAACTCGGCACAGTTATCCGCAAGTGGAATGGAGAGAAGATGTCCTACTTAAGGTAAATATACACCATTTCACCATTTGACCTATCTCAGATATTTCTCATTTGTCATTAATAATTTATAGTTTCAACTATCTAATTCATATAACTATAAATAGTTGATTATTAGTTAGACTTATTTTTTTCTGAGGGCCTAAAACTCCCCTTTTTTATTTCTTATGTGATCATTTTGTAGCCCTGGAAAAACAATGTAACACTGAGTGATTTTTGTCTACGATGACTCTATTCAATCCCAGGAATGCTTGCATGCAGTCTATTGAAATTATGTTATTATTATAAAAAATAGTTATATTCATAAATTATCCTAAAATGTGGCAATGCTATGAAGCTTACTTAGGCTGTATCAAAACTTAATAGGAAATTTTGAATATTTTTGTTATAACAACATAGTCACAAACAGAGATATCCAATTTTTATCCTTTAGCAGTATGCTTTACTTCTCGAGTTGACCTGATTATAATACAATGAAAAATCTAAAGAAAAATTTAAGTCCAAAACATTGTTATATGACACAAACGTGAATAAGGTCCCCATGTATATGTCATAGAAATGACATTGTGCATAGAAATGTACATGTACATATTATACACACACACATACATTGTATATGTATACACGTGTAAATTACATATGTGCACATGTACATGAAAGATAGTCTCTTATGGAAGTGTCCTTTATTTAGACAACTGAGGATGCCATATTTAAAGTTACTCTAATCACCGTGAACAACTTGCTCTTTTTGAATGCAGGAACTGGGGAGAAGGTTGGGGTTTCATGCCTTCTGACAGAGCCCTTGTGTTTGTGGACAACCACGATAACCAGCGAGGACATGGCGCTGGAGGAGCCTCTATCTTGACATTCTGGGATGCTAGGTAGGAAAATGCTCTGTACTGCTGTATAACCGCCCTTAATGACAGCAATAAATTATATACTTCTGCTTTCATACCATTTTGAAACTTTCAGGATGTATAAAATGGCTGTGGGATTCATGTTGGCTCATCCTTATGGATTCACAAGAGTTATGTCAAGTTATCGTTGGCCAAGAAATTTTCAGAATGGAAAAGTAAGTGTTGGATTTGTTCAAATTGTTCAAATTCAAGAAAGAGATTCTGTTTTAATTTCACACAAAATTATAGCATAAAATATTATTTTTTATTTGATCCTTTTTTTGTGCTATAAATTGTACCATTATTGAAGAAGTACCTGATGATAAAAAAGAAAATAGTGAGAGTCAATTATAGAAAGCAGATTGGTATGTGTGACCAAGTCCTGATTCATAGAGTTGGCATGGCATCATGCCTGTTAATACTGAAGAGAATCTCAAAACTTTTCTGCCTATGGTACAATGAATATCGTCTTTAGTAAAATATGCTTATTTTTATGTATATGTGAAATAAGAAGGCATCTGATTAGAAGTTAACTAAGGAAAATATAATACATAGGAATATATGAGATTATAAGACAGTGATTTGCTGACAAATGGATGCTACAAGAAATATGTGTGAATTTGTTGGGTGACTAGGTGTAAACAATTTCAAAACAGAACTAAAAATGAATTCTATCATATACCTAAAAGGTTATGTAAAGTTTGCTATTTCATTGACAAATACCAGACTCATAGATTAACATCAACTGTCAAATAGAAATAGTTCTCTATAAATCAGACAGATGTTTTTCTTTTCTATTTCCTTTTCAAGCTGAGTCTCTTGGTTATTTCTTGAAATCAATTTTATTCTTGAAGAGCTTTCATGTGTTGAATGTGCAGTTTAGTTTTCAGAAACATATTTAAAAATTTTGCGATCATAAAAAGGTCATTTATACATTCTTCCACTTAGTAAGAAAAGTCAGGATATTTTATTAGTACATTTTACCAGCAGGTGGTAAGATTCTATGCTGATTGATTGGAATCTGCTTTTATTAAAGACATTTACATTGTCTTTCTTTAATTTTTTAGCATAGTCAAAGAACTATCTCTTTGTTTTCCTGATAAAATGAGGCACCTGCATGTAGTGTACAATGATAAAATTTTCAGGTAGCAACCAGAGCCTGTTCTTTAATGCTAGTGTTCCTGACTCTAATTTTACTGTTTCAGTCACTTTGGAGAGGTTTTAGTGATACTAATCATAAAATGAGAGGTTTATAAATTGTTTCTCCTATTTTAAATAAGGTCATAGAGAACCTGAGTTTTCACAGAAGTTAAAGACTCGCTGAAGGTCTGTCAAAAACACTGAAGAACTTAGATTAAAATTAGACACAGCAGAGACAGAATTAGCACAAAGGAATTGGTTTTAGCTTTCTGTAGTGAAAAGTATAGGGCAGATACATGCCTTCAAATGACCTGGTTCCTTCAATAATTCAGGACGTGAATGACTGGATCGGACCTCCCAATAACAATGGAGCCACCAAAGAGGTGACCATTAATCCAGACACCACTTGTGGCAACGACTGGGTCTGTGAACATCGATGGCGTCAAATAAGGTGAGCCTGCCTCCTCCAGCTCCTGTCTAATAAGTGGTTTAACCTGTATTTTATATTGTGTATGTTTAAGGATGCCAGCATTTTACATGATGTTGTTCCTTCAGGAACATGGTTGCCTTCAGAAACGTAGTCAATGGTCAGCCTTTCTCAAACTGGTGGGATAATGGCAACAACCAAGTAGCTTTTGGCAGAGGAAACAAAGGATTCATTGTCTTCAACAATGATAACTGGTAAGTGGATATCACTTAAAGGAGGTGTTAATACTGCAATTTGTTTCAATCCTTCTTTTCTTTTTCTGTTCACTTATATGTTTTATGGGAAAATCTTTTTCCTAATGGAGTTAAGACACAAAATGAACACTGAGACTATAGATGTCAAAATGATTCTTGTTTCATATTCTCCCATGCTTTGTATGCAATTTTGCTTTTGAGATCTTTAAGCCAATTCTTAGAATGACAGTGGCATATATTCTTATGTATGTGCTTATTTGGCACTTTTTACAAAGCACAAGAACTGTAAAGAGAGGTTTTGATATTATTTTAACAACATATACTATTTGAACTGGGATACTTTCCCACATATATGAATATCACTTATTTTTTAATCTGATTTATTAATATGCACTTGTCAACTTTCTATCTTTTGGGATATTTTTAAAAGATTTGTCTACTTGTGCCTAATCTATAATTTTCTGCAGGACAGCTTACAATCTGGCTTCTAAAACTTTCCTTATTGTACTTTTATCTACTGTACATCTCTCAGTATCTTCTTTAATCATTCCCTCATCTGTAGAAAGGTGGCTCAAAGCTACAGGTGAAGTTTTTAAGTACAAAATCATCCTCTAATTCAGTTGAGAGCATGATCATCTTCTAATTCAGCTCAGAGCATGATGGCAAGAAACCTAATATGTAAGAAACATAACACAAACATTTTTTGTTGTTGAAAAAAAACTAGTTAATTAGGAGAACAAGAATTTTATATTTTATATTCAGTGTTCTACTAAAAACTATGTATAACTTCATAAAAATGATAAATTATGTTTAATTCTAGACCAGATTTTTTTGTGACATCACGAAATGTATGAACTTTTGAATAAAGAATACTAGTAACTTCCGAGATCAGAGGAGATCGGGCGCGTTCAGGGTGGTATGGCCATAGACAGGGGAGCAGCCTTACCAGGCCACGGTAGAGGACAATGCAGCCACTTTTGATGAGAACTGATAGACTAAGATCAGAAAGGAGAGGAGAACCTCCCCTATCAGTGGACTTGGGGAGGGGCATGCATGCAGAAAGGGGAGGGAGGGTGGGGTCGGGAGGGGAGGAGGGAGGGGCTTATGGGGGGATACAAAATGAATTAAGTGTAATTAATAAAAAAAATTAAAAAAAAAGAATACTAGTAACAATTTTTAAAGCCTTCATAGTTTAATTCCTGCTGAGGACAGACTTGATGGAACTATGGCCATCAAAGGAGGGCTTTGTTGCTTAGCTCCACTCAGATCTCTACTTCATGGTCTGGTAACAGTCACCACAGACTGAATTCTTAGAAGCCATTTCTAAAGATGCCTTTGTTATAGAGAAATCTCTTAGTCTAACTGGCCTAGACTTGGTGTTTGAATTCTGTCACTGAATACCTCATACTTCCTGTTCCACAGTAGATTGTTGAGACATTCGTTCTCCTAGTGATAATAGATATTCCTGCACTTGACTTATTTGAATTTAAATTGAACACTAACTTTTCTTTCAGGTCTTTGTCCACAACTTTACAGACTGGTCTTCCTGGGGGCACATACTGTGACGTCATTTCAGGAGATAAAATTAATGGCAACTGCTCTGGCATTAAAGTTCATGTTGGCAGTGATGGCAGAGCTCACTTTTCTATTAGTAACTCTGCTGAAGACCCATTTATTGCAATCCATGCTGACTCTAAGTTGTAAAAGTCAAAATAAATACACATAGAGAGCACTAATCGAGTGTGTTTCTTTTTCGCGTGTATGTTAATACTTTAAATTTTCTGTTATTTCTTTACAATTATATGTATCTGTGATGTGAAAGAAAGTATGACATCTAGGTAAGATGTTTGAGGACAATTCTGTGTTGTGTTCTTTTCTCTTTCTTTTTTTCTATGCGCTCTTTGGATCATACTAATTTATCAGGCTTTCCTGCAAGCCATTTTATGTAGGCGCTAGTTCCTCTTTTTTTAATTATTTTTATTAATTACACTTTATTCGCTTTGTATCTCTCCTGTACCTCCCTCCCTACTCCCCTTCCAATCCAACACTCCCTCTTCCACTCCCCTGTCCCTCTCACAGTGCACTGAAAAGGGAGGTCCTCCTCCCCTTCTCTCTGACCCTCTTCTATCATGTCTCATCAGGAGTGGCTGCCTTGTCTTCTTTTGTGGCCTGGTAAGGTTGCTCCCCCCTAAGGGGAGGTGATCAAAGAGCAGGCCAATCAGTTCATTTCAGAAACAGTCCCTGTCCCAATTACTATGGAGGCCTCTTGGATACTGAACTGCCATAGGCTATATCTATGCAGGGGTTCCAGGCCATCTCTATGAGTTGTCCTTGGCTGGAGTATCAGTTTCAGAAAATACCCCTGTGCCCAGACTTTTAGGATCTGTTGCTGTCCTTGTGGAGCTCCTGTCCTATCCAGGTCTTACTATCGCCACTTCTTTCATAAGATTCCCTGTACCCTGCCCAAAGTTTGGCTATGAGTCTCAACATCTGCCCTGCAGGGCAGAGCCTTTCAGAGGCCCTCTGTGGTAGGCTCCTGTCCTGTTCCCTATTTTCTCTCTCCTCCAGTGTCCATCTTCTTTGCCTTTCTGAAAGAGGTTTGAGCATCTTAGACAGAGTCCTCCTTCCTGATTAGCTTCTTTAGGTAAATAGATTTTAGTAAGTTTATCTTATATTATATGTCTGGTATCCACTTATGAATGAGTATATACCCTGTGTGTTTTTCTGCTTCTGGGATACCACACTCAGGATGATCTTTTCCAGTTCCCAACATTTACCTGAAATTTCATGATTTCCTTATTTTTTATTGCTGAGTAATATTCCATTTTGTAGGTGTATCCATTCCTCAACTGAGGGGCATCTGGGTTGTTTCCAGCTTCTGGTTATTACAAATAAAGCTGCTACAAACATGGTTGAGCAGTTGTCCTTGTTGTGTACTTGAGCATCTTTTCGATATATGCCTAGAAGTGGTATAACTGGGGGTTCCTTAGGCTTATACCTCCCTACCAACACTCCACCCCAGGTAAAGAAGACAGTAAGGGAAAGAGGACATATACCTCTTTACTTCTTCCTGCAGGGAAGGGTCATAGGATTCTTATGGGGGCAAAACCAGTATTCATCATTAGGAAATGCAGAAGTCCAGGTAACCAACAAACAGCAAGTGCAACAGCAGGATAAACCAGCAGTAAGCAGTCCTCCTCATGATACTCCTCCAAGTGACTGCCGCTTCCATCTCTGGGCTATCATATTTATATTCCTCAAAATTCCTCAGAATTTCTCCTTAGAATTCAGCTAATTCCAACATAAAAACCATGTTCCACACAAGACAATTAATGCGGGACAAACTACAATTCCCCACTTGGGACTATAACAAGAACATGTTTACATATAATAAACCAAAATGTACACAGCACTGTTACCTGCTGTCCAATATTGTCATGCAAAAATTCACCTTAATTATTAAAGTATCTTTCCTTTTATTAAAAGCTATAAACAATCAACTTGAATAAGTAGAAAAACTCATATATCCTACATGCTTTATGACACCATCAATATCGAACCATTACCAAGACTCCTTCCTGTTATCCTATGTCATTGCTGTCCTGTGTCATGGAGATCCTGCAAGAATGGCCCTTTCACATGTCCCAACCGTTTGTAGATGATATACATTTTGAGGTGGGATGACTCAGAGACCTGGACTTGGGCTTGGGTGGCAGCCAAGCTGGTCAGCTGACAGGCTCTCCCTTCTTTGCACCAAGAGGGTGAGTGCTCCAGCCCTGGTCCAACTAGGCTACCCAATGCCATGATTGTCAAGAGGCAGGGTCCACTCTCCTGTTCTTGTGCCTTTGGGCTGGCTCTCCCACACCACTCCTTCAGAGACAGCTCCACTGTGCTGCTCAGTCAAGGTGGTAGACAACTCTTCCCAGCGCTGCAGCCTGTGAGACATTGGCAATACCTCTCACAACCTCAGGGCTGGTTCAACTTAGCCATCCTGGTCAGGACCACTGTGTTATTAAGGCAGGGTGCAGGGCCTGCTCTCATGAGTGGTGAAGTCAGTGATGGGGCAAGGCAAGTTTTACCCACTGTCATGCCCTTGGAGTTGGCTCTCCCAACTTCTACAAGTGGTGATGGTGAGGACGAAGTACGGCATCCACAACTGAATCCACACAACTTCCTTTCGTAGGCCACAGGGAAGAGGACAAGCTCAGTACCGATGCAACTTGGTGAGCTAAGCTGAATGGGAAGGGGGGACTGAGGTTGAAAGGGAGGAGAGAGGGGCAGACGGATGTGGCTACAACAAGGATGTAAAGTAAATAAAAAAATAAAAATAGAAATTAAGCCACACACACACACACACACACACACACGAAGAGTCAAAAGCACACTCTCACAGGTTCAAGATCCACAGAAATAATAAGCTAAAAGCCATAACATATAGACATATAGCCATAACATATAGCCTGTTACAGACTCTTGAAGGCTTTATGCTTGCTGATTTAGTCTCTGTGAGCCCAATTGAGTTCTGCTTAGTCGATTCAGTGGACCATGTTCTCTTGGTGTCCTTCATCTCCTCTGACTACTGCACTATTTCTACCCCTTCTTCTGCAGGGTTCCCTGAGTCTGAAAAGAGACTCCCAATGGGTATCTCCTGTTTAGAGTCTTCCTTTGTGTGATGTCTAGCAGTACATTTTTGCACGTGTTTCCAGCTGCTGCCAGAGGAAGACTGGACATCACCCTGATCTATGAGTATAGCAGAATATAGTTTGATTTGTTTACTTATTCATCATTATTATTATTATTATTATTATTATTATTATTGTTTTTATTATTAATTTTTATTTTTGGCCGGTCATGTTTGGTTATATTGAGATCTCCGGGCTATACAGACTCCAGTTCTTGGCCATCCAAAGAGTGCAGAGGATGGATTCCCTCTGGAGATATGGGCTTCAAGTTAAAGCAGAAATTGGTGGGGCACTCCCATTTCATAGCACATCTTGCAGGCAGAGAAGGTTTTTTGTTTTGTTTTGTTTTGTTTTGTTTTTTTGTTTTTTTTTTAACTACAATGTATTCACTTTGTATTCCAGCTGTAGCCCTCTCCTTTATCCCCTCCCAATCCTGCCCTCCCTCCCTCTTCTCCTCCCATGTCTCTACCCAGTCCACTGATAGGGGAAACCCTCCTCCCTTTCCATCTGACTCTAGCCTATCAGGTCTCATAAGGACACATCATCTTCCTCTGTGGTCTGGCAAGGCTGCACACTCCCCCACCAGGGGGAGAGGTTAAAGAGCCAGCCACTGAGTTTATGTCACAGACAGCCCCTGTACCCCTTACTAAGAAACACATTAGAAACTGAGCAGCCAATGGGCTTCCTATGAACAGGGATCTAGATCCTTTCCACGCGTGGTCCTTAGTTGGAATATCAGTCCCTGCAGGCTCCCCCCCCCCCCGGGGGCTCAGGTACTTTGGCTCTGTTGTTCTCCTTGTGGAGTTCCTGACCCTTCTAGGTCTTTCTAACTCCCTCTTCTTCCATAAGGATTCCTGATTTTAGATCAAAGGTTTGGTGGCTCAGTTGGTGTGCTGGCTGAAACTCACCTTATAGATTAATTATTCTCTTCCACCAGGCTGTGTTCAGCCATCTTTCCTTCCAATTTAGTGAGTCCACTTGGAAGGAATATAAGGGAAGTAGAGGGAGGGAGAGAGGGATTGGAAGGAGATGCAGGGGTCTACAGCCGGGGTACAAAGTGAATAAATTGTAATAAATAGATACATAGATAGATAGATAGATAGATAGATAGATAGATAGATAGATAGATA
>NW_026596095.1:1661192-1715128 GCF_907164565.1 Psammomys obesus
ATAGATAGATAGATAGATAGATAGATAGATAGATAGATAGATAGATAGATAAAATAAACTATAAAAAAAAAAAACCTCTGCCCATAAGACTTGCCTTTTGTTGTTGCTGTCGTTGTTGTTCCGGAACTACTGTGGGCCCTTTTCTACCACAGTGTCACCTAAGCTTTTGTGGGTCTCTGGGCTTCAGGAGCTCTGTTGTGGTGCACGGACAGGAACTTGGACTCTGCCCTCTCTGGTAAACTTCTGTTCTTAATGGCATGCTCCATACTCCAAATGCAAAATTAATTCAATAGGATTTTTGAAAGTTCTTTGTCTCATGTGTTTGCAGGGCATGTGTGTGTGTGTGTGTGTGTGTGTGTGTGTGTGTGTGTGTGTGTGTTAGTGTACAGGTGATTCAGCTGCCTGCCTTCAGGGTCCTAGCAATCATCTTACTTCATCACCTGCTGCCACCTCCAGGTACACCACCTGTGTGCAGGGATAAAAAAAAAAGACACCTCAGCTTTCCCTCTCTCTCTCCTCTCTGCCTCTCTCCCTCCATCGCCCCTCTGCTTCTTCCTGCTGTTTCACTCTTTCTTTCTCTCTTTCTTTATACACCCCCCTCTCTATGTCTTCATAAATCACTAACTGTCCCTGCCCTCCACCAGCCCTCACTCCTCTTTTCTACAATAAACTCCTTTATACCTGATCTGTTGTGTGGTGTGTAATTCTTCAGGGGAAAAAACTTGGAGTGACCCATCATGGTGCCCCTGCTGCCTCAATATACAACAATGTGTGGGCATTTTCATTGGTTCTTTTTCCTCTGTTGATTTTGTCCTATTTTTATTTTGTTTTATTGTATTATTCCTTAGATGTCTAACAATCGATAGAAAAGCAGTTGATCCAGATGGGAGCATAGGTTAGGAGGAACTGGGAGGATTTAAATATTTTATATGAAAAAAATAAACATTTTCAAGAAAAGAAAATAGAAAGAAGTGTAAACTACAGATAAATTTATTGTTTGAAATTTTCATTTAAAAATTACCTTTTGTGATTTTTTTTTGTTAGGTGTATCTGATTACAACAAATACACTGAGTTTAGCCCTTCTTCCAAACATCCATTCTCTAACTTGAACTTGACTGATTTTCAAATAAGAGAACCTGTACTGTCAGCAAAATTAAGCTTTAAAATATCATTTGTAGATTGACATTTGCCATAAGGTAAAATACCAAATATCTTAATAAAACTACGAAGCCTGTGTCTGAAACCTCTCCCTGCAATTCTTTCCTCCGTTGTCATGTCACACAAACTTTGAGTTACTTATATTTAACCAGTCCCTATCAGTGCCTCAGGTTCAACATGCAGTATATTCTGTGCTGTATACTTGGAAGTTTTTGTCTCTCTTTTCCTAGTTACCTCTTATTTCTCATGTAGATTATATTTGGTGGTTAATTCTTTATATATTTACCCAGGGTTATTTTAGGACTATGTCTGATGTCTCAACTATCTGTACTTTCCTTCTTATTCTTTTTCATAACACTTTGAGAAATAACCTCTTTTGCTCTCTTTCAGTTGAGTTGAATCTCTACAATCTCTTGCAGTGATGAGGTAAGATAATAAAGAAGAAAGAAACATTTCAAGAGGTTAGCTTTTGGTGTGATACTCACACATCACAGGCACACACATACACATGGGTTGGAGATGTGTTTAAAGAATGGGCATTCTTTTCTCATGTTTTCTCTTCTTTTTCACAGCACTTTAAAAACTGAGTAGCTCTAGTTCTTCATGTCATAAAATCCTGGGGAAAAAAATCACAGTAGCAACCAATCACAGTTTCAGGAATTTTAAATCACAACAATAGTTGATTCTTGGTGAGCTATGTCCCTTATCAATAAACAGACTTTTTATAACTGACTTGTTAAAATGACCCAAATTATGTACAATAAACTTGAAATAATTTTTACTATGATTTGAGAGCTTTTAAATATTATGTTATTTTGTAATAATTTCTCCCCCTCCTCCTCCCCTTCCTTCTGTTGGCTTTGGCTTTTTTCCAAGACAATGTTAGTCTGTGTAGTTTTGGCTGTCCTGGATTCTCTTTGTAGACAAGCCTGGCCTTGAACTTACAGAGATTCCTCTGCCTCTGCCTCCCAGAGTACTGGGATGATAGGTATACAGATAGGTGTACAATAAGACAGTTGAAGGATATCAAGGGGATACAAATTGGAAAAGAAGAAGTCAAAGTATCACTGTTTGCAGATGATATGATAGTATGCCTGAGTGACCCCAAAAATTCTTCCAAGGAACTCCTACAGCTGATAAACACTTCAGCAAAGTGGCTGGATATAAAATTAAACAAAAAAAAAATCAGAAGCCCTCCTGTATACAAAAGACAAAAAGGCTGAGAAAGAAATTAGGGAAACAACACCCTTCACAATAGCCACAAATGACATAAAATACCTTGGTGTAACCCTAACCAAGCAAGTCAAAGACTTGTATGAAAAAAAAATTTCAACTCTCTGAAGAAAGAATTAGAAGAAGATATCAGAAGATGGAAAGATCTCCCATGCTCATGGATTGGCAGGATTAACCTAGTAAAAATGGTCATCTTACCAAAAGCAATCTATGGATTTAATGCAATTCCCATCAAATTACGAACACAATTCTTTACAGACCTGGAAAGAAAAATTCTCAACTTCATGTGGAATAACAAGAAACCGAGAATTGCTAAAACAATCCTCTACAATACAAGATCTTCTGGAGGTATCCCCATCCCGTATCATAAGCTGTACTATAGAGCAACAGTAATAAAAAAAAAAAAGCCTGGTACTGGCATAGAAACCAAAGCGTGGATCGACAGAACTGAATAGAAGACCCAAAAATAAATGCACACACCTATGGGTACTTGTTTTTTTTGACAAAGAAGACCATACCATACAATGGAAAAAAGACACTATCTTCAACAAATGGTGCTGGACTAACTGGATGTCTACCTGTAGAAAAATGCAAATAGATCTATGTTTATCACCCTGAACAAAAATGAAATCCAAGTGGATCTAAGACCTCAACATAAAACCAAACACACTAAATCTGTTAGAAGAAAAAGTGGGGAAGAGCTGTGACCTCACTGGCCCAGGAGACAATTTCCTAAACAGAACACCAACAGCACAGGCTCTAAGAGCAACAATCAATAAATGGGACCTCATGAAACTGAAAAGCTTCTGTAAAGCAAAGGAAACCATCATCAAAGCAAAGCAAATGCCTACAGATTGGGAAAGGATCTTCACCAACCCTCTATCTGAAAGAGGGCTAATATCCAGTATATATAAAGAACTAAAGAAGCTGAAAAGCAACAAACCAAGTAATCCAATTAAAAAAATGGAGAACAGAGCTAAACAGAGAACTCTCTGTAGAGGAATATCGAATAGCAGAGAAACACTTAAAGAAATGTTCAACCTCCTTATCCATCAGGGAAATGCATATCAAAATGACCCTAAGATTTCACCTTACACCCATCAGAATGGCCAAGATGAAAAACTCAAGGGACAACACATGCTGGAGAGGTTGTGGGGAAAGGGGATCCCTCTTCCACTGCTGGTAGGAATGTATACTTGTACAGCCACTCTGGAAATCAATCTGACACTTTCTCAGACAACTAGGAATAGTGCTTCCTCAAGATCCAGCCATATCACTCCTAGGCATTTATCCAAAAGAGGCTCAAGTAAACAATAAGGACATTTGCTCAACCATGTTTGTAGCAGCTTTATTCGTAATAGCCAGAAGCTGGAAACAAGCCAAATGCCCCTCAACTGAAGAATGAATACAGAAATTGTGGTACATCTACACAATGGAATATTACTCAGCAATGAAAAACAAGGAAATCATGAAATTTGCAGGTAAATGGTGGAATGTGGAAAAGATCATCCTGAGAGAGATCTTCCAGAAGCAGAAAGACACACACGGTATATACTCACTCATATAGACATATAATATAGGATAAACCTTCTAAAATCTGTACACCTGAAGAAACTAATCAAGAGGGAGGACCCTGAATAAAATGCTCAATCCCCATCCCAAAAGGCAAAGAGGAAGGACATCAGAAGAAAAAGAAAATAGGAAACAACCTCGGAACCTGCTACAGAGGGCCTCTGAAAGCCAGAAGAAAACAGGAAACAACCTTGAAACCTGCCACAAAGAGCCTCTGAAAGCTTCTGCAGTATAGACTGTCAAAGCAGATGCTGAGCCTGATGGCCAACTGATGGGCAGAGTGAATGGAATTTTATGTAAGAAGTGGGAAATAGTAAGAGCTGGAGGGGATGGGAACTCCACAAGGAGAGCAACAGAACAAGATAATTTGAACACAGGGAACTTCCCAGAAAATCATACTCCAACCTAGGACTATTCGTGGAGATGACCTGGAACCCCTGCACAGGTGTAGCCCATGGCAGTTCAGTGTCCAAGTGGGGTACATAGTAATAGGAAGAGGGACTGCCTCTGACATAATCTGATTGGCTTGCTCATTGATCACTTCCCCCTGAGGGGGGAGCATCCTTACCAGGCCACAGTAGAGGACAATGCAGCCACTTTTGATGAGAACTGATAGACTAAGATCAGAAAGAAGAGGAGAACCTCCCCTATCAGTGGACTTGGGGAGTGGCATGCATGCAGAAAGGGGAGGGAGGGTGAGATCGGGAGGGGAGGAGGGAGGGGCTTATGGGGGGATACAAAATGAATAAAGTATAATTAATAAAAAATTTTAAAAAAAGAGGGAGGACTCTGGCTAAAATGCTCAATCCCCATCTAGAAAGGCAAAGAAGATGGTCATCAGAAGAAGGAGAAAACAGGAAACAAGTTAGGATCCTGCCACAGAGGGCCTCTGAAAGCTGCCCTGCTGACTATCGAAGCAGTTGCTGAGACTTATGGCCAGCCTTTGGGCATAATGCAGAAAATCTTATGAAAGAAGTGAGAAATAGGAAGATCTGGAGAGGACAGAAACTCCACAAGGGAGAAAAAGAACCAAAAATATCTGAGCACAAGGCTCTTCCCTGAGATTGATACTCCAACCAAGTAGCATGTATGGAGATAACCTAGAGCCCCTGCACGGATGTAGCCCATGGCAGCTCAGTCTCCAAGTGGGTTCCATAGTAATGGGAACAATGACTGTCTCTGATATATTATATTTTTTTGTCATTAAGAAAGGATGGCCTTTCTTGGAGGGGCTTGTTCTTTTCTAAACAGGAAATGGAGGGGCAGTGGATCTGGGGGAAAAAAGTGGGGTGAAGATCTGGGAGGAGTGGAGGAAGGGGAAATTGTTGTTAGGATAAGAGAAAAATCTATTTTCAAGTAAAAATATGTGAGTATTGAATTTCCCATCATCACATCTAAAAGGGGCTCATTTCATTCAATTTATGTTTTGGATACCCTTGTTAAAAGGTTAGGTGGATTATATTTCCAGGTTCTCTATTCTATTCACTGGTTATACATATTAATATTTGTCAACCCAAAATATAAAGTTCTGTTGAAATTGAGCAGGGGTGTTGGGACTCTGCTATGCATGATTGCTTTCTTTGATAGAGTGAGATGTAAAATAGAACTTATGTTTCTGTTGGTCCATTTAGGAAGTATTGAATTAATTCTATTGTAGGAACTCTCTAAAATTTTATCTCAGGCATTTGTATTCTATGGACGTCAGTTTTCACTGTAATTTAATTCATTCAAGATATTGCAATTATTTCTTATCTTTTCTGTGTGTGCTACATGAATTTTCTGAAGATTTACCATTCTTTTTCCAAGATAACATACGTACTTCCTGAAAATCACATTTATGTCCTTAGAGATGAATAGTATGCTGCAAATAAAAAACAAAAGCCCACATTTTACTGACACAATGATGGCAAGACATTTAAAAATAATGAATTGCTTCAATATCTCTCACCCTATGGACATGCATAAATACATGTACTTATGTAGTTATAATATTAGATATGAGAGGAGAAATTAGGTGTTAGGTGTTTGCTTGTGGATCTATCATAGAATAGAACTATTCTCACAGATATATTCATTTGTTTTTCTACTTAGTATAAAATATGCCAGAGGGTTTATATATATGCATACACATAAATAAATGTATATGTACATATCTGATATGTGTAATATATATTACATTTTATATATATGTATATATATATACAAAACACATGCTTATACACAATAGAGTGCAATATTTCTCTTTTATTCTTGAATTTCTGATTAGTTAAGATTGGAGACCAGCAGTATGTGAAATAAGTGAAGATGAATATAATGACTAGTTGTTTGTGTTAATTCATCTTAAACTATGCTATCTTAATATACTTTTAGAACCCAAATTAGAGTAGGAACACCTAACCAACTGTTTTCATAAAAATCTTCTTTCATCTTTTTCAAGTTTAGATACAAACATAGTTAATATTTTTCTGGGACAAGTGAAATTTCAGCTCTAAAATGCCCTTTGTAGTATGTCTTCCTTGTCATTATCATTAAATAGTTAATAATGTTGAAAGTCTTTCAGATATGGCAAATGACATAAATTTCATGATTCTCCGAGATATAAAATAGATATATTCTCATATTTGAATATTCTTATTGTGTGAAGAAATGAGCCAAACACAATTTAGATATCAAACAATAGTTATTACCCAGATACACTTGTCTAACACATGATGGCATGGCCTAGGTCATTGATGTTGAAATCTGGGGCCTCTCTTTGCTTTATTGGAATCTCATGATTACCTTTGAGATTATTAGTAAATACAAAATTGTGTTCAGATCTCTGGTTTATATATGCTGGTTTGAGAACATATTCTGTGGATTTCATAATGAAGACACAAAATGTGCTCACATGACCAAAAAGCAAACCGTGACGTAGAAAAAAATCGTAATAAAATATCCAGACTGTCTGCTCATCCAGGCAAAGGATACTGAGGTAGTACGTGCAGAGTTCTGAGGAGGTAGCTGCGAGTGTAAATGAAGATATGAGTTCGGATCTTTACAATGCCCACTAAACTGGGAATGGAAGTGTGCACCTACAACCCAGTGCTTCTATCAAGAACTGAGACAGGATGAGAGGAGGCATGGTGTGCAGAGTCAAAAAGAAGAGACTCTATGTCAGTCGAGGTTGTCCTCATATTCGCAAATAAGCCTGTGTTCACACACATACACATACCATACACACTCATACGCACATTCAAATTATGTGTGTGTCTGTGTGTGTGTGTGTATATATATATATATATATATAATAAATGTGATGGAGAAATCCATAATTACAATGATGCTTATCAGGTAATGATAGAGATAGTGATGAGAAATAAAGAGCAATCTGTGCTTTTAGGTATGCACAAGAAATTTATGGAGAACTATTGGACATTTCATTCATATTCCACAGGAAAAAAATGGTTAAGATAGAATGCTGGAAAATAGAAATGAAAAAAAAATCTCTTTAATTTTTGTTACACCTGTTTTGTAAGGATACACCCAAATTAATGATAAAATGTAGACATGAACTCTAAAGACTTTTTGTGAAAAATCTGAAAGCTTGATTTTATTAATTATATAAATACTATAGAATGGCAGTGTACATAATTTTTATTTTTTATATTAATTAGAGTTTATTTACTTTGTATCCTAGCTGTATCCCCCTCCCTCATTCCCTCCCAATCCCACCTCCCTCATCTCCTCCCGTGACCCTCTCCAAGTCAACAAATCCAAGTCCTCTTCCTTTTCCATCTGAACCTAGCTTATTGGGTCTCATCAGGACTGGATGCATTGTCTTCTGTGGCCTGGCAAGGATGTCCCCCCGCCCCCCAGGGGGAGGTGATCAAAGAACCAACCACTGAGTTCATGTCAGTGACAGTCCCTGTTCAACTTACTAGGGTACCCACTTGTATACTGTGCTGTCATGGGCTACATCTGAGCAGGGGTTCTAGGTTATATCCATGAATGGTCCTTGGTTGGAGTATCAGTTTCAGAAAACATCACTGTGCCCAGATTTTCTGGTTTTGTTGTTCTCCTTGTGGAGCTCCCGTCCTTTCCAGGTCTTACTATATCGTCCTTCTTTCCTAAGATTCCCTGAACTCTGCCCAAAGTTTGGTTATGAGTCTCAGCATCTGCTTTGGTACTAGGTAGAGTCTTTCAGAGGCTCTCTGTGGTAGTCTCCTGTCCTGTTTCCTGTTTGCTCCTTCTTCTAATGTCCACTACTTAACAAGTACAACTTCCTGGCATAGATTCCGTGAACTCCATAGGACAGAAAAAAAAAAAAAAAAAAGAGAGAGAGAAGAAGAAAAGGAGAAAGAAATAGTAAGGGGGATAAGGAGAGAATGAGAGAGTTAACCAGCTAAAATGCTAATAAGTATTATCTTTGATATCCTCTATATTTATAATAGAAAATGCTTTAAAGTCTGTGTCCAGATTAAAATATTAGTACTTCCTATGTCATGGGTAAAAGCAACATGAAAATATCCATTTGTAAATGAGTTAGTGATTGAATGATTAAATGAAATCTCAGTCCAGAGATGACTTTTTATAAATCAATCATTTTTCTCCCAACAGGTCAAAAATTGTCATCTGACTGGTCTTCTGGATCTTGCACTTGAGAAAGATTATGTCCATACCAAGATAGCTGACTAAATGAACCATCTCATTGACATTGGTGTAGCAGGGTTCAGACTTGATGCTTCTAAGCACTTGTGGCCTGGAGACATAAAGGCAGTTTTGGATAAACTGCATAATCTAAATACAAAACAGTTCTCTCAAGGAAGCAGACGTTTCATTTTTCAAGAGGTAAAACAATATACATGTTATTTTGTATGTTTATGATTATAATTTTATTGAAAATATTTTTTTCTCACATAACATGTCCTGAATAAGTTTTCCCATTCCGCTACTCCTCCCAATTCTTCCCAACCTCCCTTTCCATTTGAGTTCATTCCCTTTCTGTCTCTCATTAAGAAAGAAAAGACTTCTGAGCATAGGGCAAAATATAACAAAATAATATGAAATAAGATAAATCAAAAACTATGATGTTAAAATTTGTCAAGAGTTATAAAGACAAATAGCCCACTAATCAGAGATCTACTGGCTTGCATCCTCAGAAATCTCAGAAAAACAGAAACTAGAAGCCATTACATACATACATACATACATATATTACATATACATATGTATATGTAATATACATAATATATATTACATTTATCAAGCCCTTGAGATTTTAATTTATTTAAAATATTTCTCCTTTCCTTTCCTCCTTCTAAGCTATTCCATACAATCCTCTGTATTCAAGTTGATGCCCTGTTTTTCACTGAATTATTATTACATGCACACACATACACACATTATATGTATGTATGTATGTATACATGTATATACATACAAATATACATGCATACATATATGTTCCTAAATATTACCAATTTAGTCGATATATTGCTACCCATATTTTTTTTCAGGGCTTACTGTACAACCAATTCTTGTGTGCTTCTCTTAGGAAATTCTTTCATAGGGTTGGGTGAGTTCTCATTGACTTTTCTTGAAAATACTATCATTTTGTAAACAAGAAAATGGATTCAATTTATAATGCTGGCTAATATCTACATTACTTATAGAGTATAGCATTCTATTATTGCATAATAGCATTTCTATTATTTAGAGATAGCATACTTAGTTGTTTTTCTACTACATGTTCCTAGATAGTGGAAATTTAATTAATCCATGCTTTAAATCTCCAGATGCCATTATACAAGACAGTAAAATCAAAACGGTTGTTGTCTCGATCCAGACTCTCTGCATTTGTGGTTTATGTCACATTATTAGGGATGCAGGTGTTTAAGGCAAACTTACAAAGCTTTTTTTGTGCTGCAATAATGTACTGAAGATATTGTATTTGTAATTTTGTTTTCCTTAAAAATTGAATGAGTTTAATAGCACTTTCTAGTACTGATCTGACATAAAGTAATATATCAGTGTGAACCAGTGAATTTTCCCTTCGGTCAGTCATCCTGGAGGATAAGAAATGACCTTATAATTTGTTTTTTTAATATTGTTCTGTATAGTTATACATACATACATACATATATGTTTGTAATATAACTAATATAGTCCATTGTTGCTACCAAGAATCTAGGTTTAGAGAAAATCATCAGAAATATTTCAAATAACAAAGTAGTATAAATATGTCTAAATAATATTATACATCAGTAATAGTCATTAAAGTTATATAAAAAAATGACAGCTGCCTCAATGTCTCTCCTAGGTCATTGATCTCGGTGGTGAGGCAATTAAAAGTACTGAGTACTTTGGAAATAGTCGTGTGACAGAATTCAAGTTTGGAGCAAAACTCAGCACAGTTATCCGCAAGTGGAATGGAGAGAAGATGTCCTACTTAAAGTAAGACATTGTATATATGTATGTATATATGTATGTATATGTATATATATATAATCATTTATTACAATTTATTCAATTTTAACTTCTATCAAGAAAACACAGGAAATAATTAACCTTACTACAATAAAACAAAAATCAACCAAGCACACAACCTTATGACCACAGCCAACATCAAAATCAAAGGATCAAACAGCCACTGGTCATTAATCTCTCTCAACATCAATGGACTCAACTCTCCAGTAAAAAGACACAGATTAACAGAATGGATACATAAATAAAACCCAACAATCTGTTACACACCTAAGGAACGAAGATAAACATTACCTGAGGGTAAAAGGTTGGAAGACGATAAAATAGACTTTCAACCAAAATTAATAAAAAGATATGGGAAAGGACACTTCATACTCATCAAGGGAAAATTCCACCAAGAAGACATCACAATCCTGAATATCTATGCCTCAAATACAAGAGCACCCACATTTGTAAAAGAAACATTGATAAAATTTAAACCACATATAGATTCCCACACATTAATAGTGGGAGACTTCAACACCCCACTCTCAACAAAGGACAGGTCAACAAAACAGAAATTAAACAAAGAAACAATATCTCTGACAGAGGTCATGAATCAAATGGACTAATTTTCTTGGGTTGTATTTTCCCTTCCAGTTTTTTTACAAAGATGACAAAACCATACAATGGAAAAAAGATAGCAATTTTCAAAAAATGGTGCTGGTCCAACTGGATGTCTACATGTAGAAAAATGAAAATAGATCCATACTTATCACCCTGCACAAAACTGAAGTCCAAGTGGATCAAAGACCTCAACATAAAAGACATTTACAGAACTTTACACTCAAACACAAAAGAATTTACCTTCTTCTCAGCACCTCATGGAACCTTCTCCAAAATAGACCATATAGTTGGTCACAAAGCAAGCCTCAACAGATACAAGAAGATTGAAATAATACCTTGTATCTTGTCTGATCACCATGGAACAAAGCTGGACTTCAAAAACAACAGGAATAGCAAAAAGCCTACACATACATGGAAACTGAACAACTTGTTACTAAATGACAGCTGGGTCAGGGAAGAAATAAAGATAGAAATTAAAGTCTTTCTAGAACTCAAAGAAAATGAAGACACAATATACCCAAACTTGTGGGACACAATGAAGGCAGTGCTAAGAGGAAAGTTCATATCACTAAGTGCCTTCAAGAAGAAATTCAAGACAGCTCATTCAAGCAACTTAATGGCCCACTTAAAAACCCTAGAAAAAGAAGAAGCAGACACACCAAAAAGGAGTAGACAGCTGGAAATAATCAAACTTGGGGCTGAAATCAATCAATTAGAAACAAATAAAGCAATTCAAAGAATCAATGAAACCAAGAGCTGGTTCTTTGAGAAAATCAACAAGATCTACAAACCCTTAGCCAAGCTAACTAAAAGGCAGAGAGACACCACCCAAATCAACAAAATCAGAAATGAAAAGGGGGACATAACTACAGACACTGAGGAAATCCAAACAATCATTAGGACTTACTTCAAAAGTCTCTATGCCACAAAATTTGAAAATCTAAATGAAATGGACAATTTTCTTGATCAATTTGACTTACCAAAGCTGAATCAGGACCAAGTTGAATATTTGTAATTTAAAAACACAGTCATAAATCCATTTTCCTCAAGTCCAACTGAATTATAATATAATGAAAAATCTAAAGAAAATATTTAAGACCAAAACATATGTTCTAAGACCCAAATCTGTATAGAGTTCCATATATATTATAAAAGAAAATTATATATATAATATATATATGCATGTATCTCTACATGAAAGATAGACTTCTTATGGAAGTGTCATTTATTTAGACAACTGAGGATGCCATATGTAAAGTTACTCTAATCACTGTGAACAACTTGCTCTTTTTGAATGCAGGAACTGGGGAGAAGGTTGGGGTTTGGTGCCCTCTGACAGAGCCCTTGTGTTTGTGGACAACCATGATAACCAGTGAGGACATGGCACTGGAGGAGCCTCCGTCTTGACATTCTGAGATGCTAGGTAGGAAAACATTTGGAATTCTGTATAACCGGCCTTAATGACAGTAATAATTTATATACTTCTGCTTTCTTACTATTTTGAAACTTTCAGGATGTACAAAATGGCTGTGGGATTCATGTTGGCTCATCCTTACGGATTCACAAGAGTTATGTCAAGTTACCGTTGGCCGAGAAATTTCCGGAATGGACGAGTAAGTCTTAGAGTTCTTCAAAGTATATTTTAATCAGAGAAGAAAGCATTTCTGCTTTAACTTCATGTAAAATTATAACATCTGATACTATTGTTTATTCACTACATTTTTGTAAAGTAAGGACATCGAAGAAGTGCCTGATGACAAAATGATGATAATAATAGCAAAATGAAAACTGGTATGTGTGACAAAGCTCTGACTCATAGAATTGATGCAGGATCATGCCTATTAATGCGAAAGAGAATTTCAAATGCTTTCTGCTCATGGTGCAAAAAATATCACTATATGTAAAATATGCTTATTTTGTGTGTATGTGTGTGTGTGTGTGTGTGTGTGTGTGTGTGTGTGTGTGTGTATGAAATGAGAAGGTATCTGATTCAAAGTTAAATAAGGAAAATATAATGAATAGGAATTTATGAGAATCACAGAAGAGTGATTTGCTGTAGATGGTAAATCTGTAGATGTTAAATATATACAAGCAATATGTGTAAATTTTTTGGGTAAGTGTAAACAGTTCTAAAACTAAACTAAAAATTAAGACTATCAGATATCTAAAGGTTATGTGAAGTTTTCTATTTCTTTTTTTATTTTTTTTATTAATTACACTTTATTCACTTTGTATCCCCCCATGAGCCCCTTTCTCCTTTATTCCCGATCCCACCCTCTCTTCCCCGTCTTCAGCATACCCCTCCCCAAGTCCACTGATAGGGGAGGTCCTCCTCTGCTTTCTTCTGATCTTAGCCTATCAGATCTCATCAAGAGTGGCTGCACTGTCATCTTCTGTGGCCTGGTAAGGCTGTTTCCCCCTCAGGGGAAGGTGATCAAAGAACAGGCCAATCAGATTGTGTCAGAGGCAGTCCCTCTTCCCATTACTATGTAACCCACTTGAAGTTTTCTATTTCAATGGCAGATTTCAGATTCATAGGTAAACATCAAATATCAGATAGAAATATTTCTTCTCTAACAGTCCGGGAAATAATTTTTTCATTTTGTTTTCAAGTTGAGAGTCTTTTGGTTAATTCTTGAAAATATTTTTTTTTCTTATTAGTTACATTTTGTTAACTCTGTGTCCCAGCTGTATCCTGCTCCCTCATTCCCTCCCCAATCCCACACTCCCTCCCTGGTCTCCTCCCTGCCCCTTTCCAAGTCCACTGATAGGGGAGGACCTCCTCCCCCTTCATTTGACCCTGTTTTATCAGGTATCTTCAGGACTGGCTGCAAAGCCCTCCTCTGTGGCCTAACAGGACTGCTCCTCCCCTGGAGGGTGGGGAGGTCAAAAAGCCTGCCCTTGAGATCCTGTTAGAAATAGTCCTTGTTCCCCTTACTTTGGAAAACTACTTGGTTACTGAGCTACCACGGGCCACATCCGAGCAGAAGTTCTAGGTTATATCCATAGATGGTCCTTGGTTGAGTGTCAGTCTCAGAAAAGACCCTGTGCCCAGATATATTTGATCCTTGTAGAGCTCCTATCCTTTCCATATCATACTAACTCCCCTCTTTCATATGATTCCCTGCACTCTGCCGAGGGTTTGGTTATGAGTCTTAGTGTCTACCTTGAAACACTGCTAGGTAGAGTCTTTCAGATGCCTTTTGCGGTAGACTCCTGTCATACGTTCAATGCACATCCCATTTGTCTTTCTAAATTAGGATTGATCATCTTCGCCTGTGTCTTCTTTCTTGATTATCTTCTTTAGGTGTGTAGATTTCATTATGTTTATCATATCTTATAGGTCTATATAAGCGAGTATATACCATGTTTGTCTTTCTCCTTCTGGGTTACTTCACTCAGAATGATCTTTTCTAGATCCCACCACTTGCCTGCAAATTTCATGATTTCCTCCTTTTTGATTGCTGAGTAGTATTCCATTGTGTAAAAATACCACAATTTCTGTATCCATTCCTCCGTTGATGGACATCAGGGTTGTTTCCAGGTTCTGGCTATTACAAATAAAGCTGCTACAAACATGGTTGAACAAATGTCCTTGTTGTGTACTTGAGCAAATTTTGGGTATATATCTAGGAGTGGTATAACTGGGTCTTGAGGTAGTATTACTCCTAATTGTCTAAGAAAGCACCAGATTGACTTCCAAAGTGGTTGTACCAGTTTACATTCCCACCAGCAATGGAGGAGGGTTCCCCTTTCTCCACAACCTCTCCAGCATGTGTTGTCACTTGAGTTTTTGATCTTGGCCATTCTGATGGGTGTAAGGTGAAATCTCAGGGTTGTTTTGATTTGCATTTCCCTAATGGCTAATGAGGTTGAGCATTTCTTTAAGTGTTTCTCTGCCATTCGATATTCCTCTACAGAGAATTCTCTGTTTAGCTCTGTTCCCCATTTTTTAATTGGATTACTTGGTTTGCTGCTTTTCAGCTTCTTTAGTTCTTTATATATACTGGATATTAGCCCTCTGTCAGATAAAGGGTTGGTGAAGATTCTTTGAAAATAATTTTATTCTTGAGAATTTTCATGTGTGAAATGAGCAATTTATTTCAGAAAAATTTTTAAAAATTTTTGCATTCCTCATGTGTGCATTTATAATTTGTTTCAATTAGCAATAAAAGTCAGGATTTGGGGGGGTACACTTCATCAACAGGTAGTAAGAACTGACTATTATTAATTGAAAACTGTTACACTAAAGACACTTTCATAGATTTTCTTTAATTTTTATACTAGTCAGAAACTAACTCATTGTTTTATGGATAAACTGAGGCAAGGTCATGTATCATGATGGAGATTGTTCAGGTAGTAACTGGATCCTCTTCTTTAATGCTAGTGTTTCTGACTCTCATTCTCTTGTTTCCATAATATTGTAGAGAGTTTTGTGACACTGATCATAAGATGAGAGGTTTGCAAATTGTTTTTGGTGTTTTAAATATGGTCTCAGAGAACTCGAGTTTTCACATTAGTTAAGGACTCAGTGAAGGTCTGCAAAAACCATGATGAAATTAGGTTAAAATTAGACACAGCAGAGACAGAATTAGCACAATGGGCTTGAATTTAGTTTTCTGTAGTGAAAAGTATTAAGCAGATACATGCCTTCAAATGACCTGGTTCCTTCAATAATTCAGGACGTGAATGAGTGGGTCGGACCTCCCAATAACAATGGAGCCATCAAAGAGGTAACCATTAATCCAGACACCACTTGTGGCAACGACTGGGTCTGTGAACATCGATGGCATCAAATAAGGTGAGCCTGCCTCCTCCAGCTCCTGTCTAATAAGTTGTTTAACCTGTATTTTAAATTGTGGGCATTTAAGGATGCCAGCATTTTACATGATGTTGTTCCTTCAGAACATGGTTGCCTTCAGAAACGTAGTCAATGGTCAGCCTTTCTCAAACTGGTGGGATAATGGCAGAAACCAGGTAGCTTTTGGCAGAGGAAACAGAGGATTCATTGTCTTCAACAATGGTGACTGGTAAGTGGATGTCACTTAAAGGAGGTGTTTGGATCTGGTGTACTGAAATTTGTTTGGATCCCTCTTTTCTTCCCATTTACCTATATTTTTCTTACATGAAAAATATTTTCCCTAAGGGATTTAAGACACAAAATGAGAACTGAATGTATAAAAGACAAAATGTTTCTTTGTTTCATATTCTTACATTCTTTGTATAAAATTTTGCTTTTGAGATCTTTCAACACAAGCTAGGCATGACAGTGGCATATATTTATATTTAGATGCTTATTCAGCACTTTTCACACAGCTCACAAATAGTAAAGATAAGTTTTAACATAATTTAAACAATGTGTAAATCATTAATGGAGTACTTCCCCTCCTATAAATATAACATAGTTTTTTACCCAATTTACTAATATTTACTCATTAATTCTTTATCATTAGGGATTTTTTACAAGAATTTGTGGGCTTGTACCTGGTTCATAATTTTCTAAAACTTTCTGTATCATCCTTTCCTCTCATATAAGTCTCTCAGTATCTTCTCTAATCATTCCCTCATCTGTAGCTCAAAGCTACAGATGAACTGCCCAAATCAAAAGTCAGCTTCTAATTCAGTTGAGAGCATCTTTGCATGCACTGTGTATTAATGGCAAAAACAAAACATGCAAGAAACATACTACATACCTTTTTCCTTGCAAAAACACACAGCTAGTTGTTTAGAAGAACCAGAATCACTTTTGATATTCAGGGTTCTACTACAAACTATGTATATCTCCATAGAAATGATAGATTAAGTTTAATTCTAGACCATCTTTTTTGTTGAAGCATCTAATATAATAACTTTTGAAGAAATAATGCTATTGAGAGAAGCATAGGAGGAGATGAGGCAAGGAGGGTGGGATTGGGAGGGGATGAGAGAGAGGGCTACAGCTGGGATACGAAGCGAATAAAATGTAATTAATGTAAAAAATTAAAATGTAATTTAAAAACCACAATTTATGAAATCTTCAGCATTTTATTCCAGCTAAAGACAGCCCTCAATAGAAGTATGGCCATCAGAAAAGGGGTCTGCCACTGAGCTCCACTCAGATTTCTACTTCATTGTCTGGTAACAGTCACCACAGACTGATTATTTAACAAGCATTTTAAAAGATGTCTTTGCGGGACAGAGTTCTCTCACCAGAGAGAACTGTATCTCACACTTACTGAGAGAACTGGTGTCACTGAGTATCTCATACTTCCTGTTCCATTGTTGAGACATCTGTTCTCCTATTGATAATAGATATCCCTGCACTTGACTTGGTCAAATTTAAATTGAACACTAACTTTTCTTTCAGGTCTTTGTCCACAACTTTACAGACTGGTCTTCCTGCTGGCACATACTGTGACGTCATTTCAGGAGATAAAATTGACGGCAACTGCTCTGACATTAAAGTTCAAGTTGGCACTGATGGCAGAGCTCACTTTTCTATTAGTAACTCTGCTGAAGACCCATTTATTGCAATCCATGCTGACTCTAAGTTGTAAGAATCAAACTAAATACATAGAGAGAGAGCACCAATCACGTGTTTTATATATATATTGTAATTTTTTTTTCTTTTGTTTCTTTATCATCAAGATGTGTATATGTGGAGTGTGAGAGAGAGAGCTGTGGCATGAAGGTAGGATGTTTGAAGACAACGCTGTGCTGTGTTCTTTTCTCTCTCTGTTTTTCCATGCACTCTTTGGCTCATGCTTAAGTCATCAGGCTTGCTTGAAAAGCCTTTTTACCTGATGTCCTATGTTGCCAACAAAAAATTGCACGTTAATTATTAAAGTTTCTTCACTCTTACTGAAAGCTATAAACAATCAACTTGACTAAGTGGATAAACACACAAAACCTATACTCAATTATTAGACAGCTACAATCAATTTTTACCATATGTTAACAGAAGACCTTTAAATTATTTATCAAGAAAATTCACAGAACTCGGAATGGCATCCTGAAAACTACTTTGTTTTACTCTTATTCTTCTTTCCTTCATATACTCTGATATTTTAGAGTTCGTTATTTCATTAAAACATTTTTCATAATTTTATAAAACATGCACATCTATATGTATACACACATGTAACGTATATTGTTTAAATGTTATAACCCCATTACGTTCTCTTAACTTCCTCCTCTCCTCTTTCCCATTCTCTTCCCAATAACCCCATCCCTGCACACACATACACATACATACACATTCAGGTATTTTTATAATACATGACACTTAACTAGATTCCTTGTGTGAATGTGGGTGGGACATTATTTATTTGATGAACAGTAAGTTATCAGTATTTAAACCACTTAAAATATGACTTCCTGTTTCCCCTTGTGATGAATTTTTTGTTAACTTTTTATTCCTTGTGAGTTTTACATCATAAACCCCAGTTGTGCTCATCTCCTCATCCGCTCATCTCTACCCTTCACCATTGCAATTCTCCCCTTCCCCCCCCCAAAAAAAACACAAAACATGCAAACAAACACAAAACCCAAACCATAAAATATATCTCATTGTGGAAGCTTTAGCATGTCACAGTAGATCCCACAGTAGATCCCTCAGTCCACACATCTTCACTTGGAAATGTTCATTGCAATGGGTCATTGGTCTCCTTAGAGACATCTTTGGCTTCTGAGACATCATCAGTATTGGATCTTCACCAGGATTCCTCTCGGTCAGATTGTTGCTGCCCTGTGCTATAGAGATCCTGAAGCTTTGGATCAGGAAGGTTGGCCCTTTCACATGTCCCAACCATTTGCAGATGATATACATTTGGGGGTGTGCCAGCTCAGGAACTTGGACCTGGGCTTGAATGGCAGCTGAGCTGGTCAGCTTGTTGGCTCTCCCTCATCTGTACCACTATGGCGAGCTCCCCAGGACTGCTCCAGCTAGGCAACCTGGTGCCACCTTCAAGGGAAGGCAGGATCACGTCTCCTGCTCTTATGCCCATCAGCCAGCTCTACCACACCACTCCTCCTGAATCAGCTCCACTGTGATACCCAGTCAAGGTGTGGGCCCACTCTCCCCAGTGCTGCAGCCTGCATGGGGCTGGGCCATCTCTCCCATTCTAACACCCTCAGGGCTGGTACAATTCAGGAACAGCACCACTGTGTTCCTAAAACAAGTTGTAGAATCTACTCTTCTAAGTGTTGTAGCCAGAGATGGGGCATGGCTAGCACTCCCACTCTCATGCCCTTGAGGCCAGCTCTCCCAGCTATAGCTGAGGTGGGGGTAGATTATCACCCCTGCATGCACCACACCACCTCATGGCTGATGGGTGGCAGGGTCAGCTCTTGCATGTTAATACCTTTGGGGGCAGCTCCAATGTGCTGCCTGGGCCAGGTGTAGGGCCTGCTCTCCCAAGTGCAGATTAAAGATGAGAGATGGGACTAGCTCTCCATAACACTGCAGCCAGTGAGGGGCAGGGTCAATTCTGCAGAAACCCTGAACATACAGGGGGACCCCAGCAGGCTTCCTCAACCAGGAACATCCCCATGTGCTCTAGTGGTAATATGAGCCATGATTATTAACACTACCAACCCCTACTGCTACATAGCCATGGACCCAGACATGGCCCTCAGAGGCAGCTCATAGCAGAGCTGACCACATACAACAAGCTAATTCACTCCACCTTGAAGTCTCTAATTCCATCTCTCTAGTACCATCTCATCCATGCTCAAGGAGCTCCACTTCTCTTTCTCGCTCATCTAACCAACCCATGCCTCCAAACTGTGGTAGCTCATGCTGCAGGCTTCCCATGTGGCTGATGGTTCCCTGGATGGAGTAATTCTCCTCTGCTGTGTAGCATGATTGCAAAAGTGTGTCTAAGGGCTTCCTGTGACATGAGCTGAATCTGTAAGTGGCATGGTCATCCAAAGGTCTTATCTGTCTTCTCCCTCCAGCATTGTACTCTATGGCAGTAGGCAGGGCTCCGTGTGTCTATGGACCTGCCCTTCCAGGTGGGTGTCTTTCTCTGTTTTCACCATATGGCCCGGTGGAATGCAGATCTCTGTCTCTCTTCCTCATCTCCTGCTGTGCTGCCTGAGTTTGAGGTGATTTTTATGTATCCTACACATAAGCAGCTTTAGCCACCAAGCTAGGCACAAAGCTAGGACCAACAAAGGACTGCCACTTACTCTGTACCTGACTGATATACAAGCAACACCACCAACAAGGTGTCTCTTTGCCCACTGCCAGGGGTTGTGATGACCATTCTTGGTTGTAAACTTGATGACATCTGGAATTAAGTAAAACTCAAGAGTCTGGGCATACCTATGTGGAATTTTTTTAAATTAAAATTATTTGAAGCGGGAAGACCCATCTTTAATCTGGATATTTTGAGATGTTGAGATTCACACAATCTGGTGACAAACAAAAGCATCATGAAATTTTCAGTCAAAAAAAAATGGAACTGGAAAAGATCATCTTGAGTAACCCAGAGCCAGAAAAACACCCATGTAATATAGTCACTTATACATGGGTATTAGCCATATAGTATGAGATAACCATTCTTCAACAAGCATATAGACCTAAAGAAGCCAGTCAACAAGGAGGACTCTAGAGAGGATGCTTAACTGTCATTCAGAATGGTAAAGAGGATAGATACTGAAAGTGGAAGAGAGGGAGAAGTACAGGAGCCTACCAGACATCCTCTGAAAGGCTCCACCCAAATGGAGATCAAAGCAGATACAGAGACTCGCAGGCAAATTTTAGGCACAAAACAGGGAGTCTTATGGAAGACAAAGAAGAGAGAAGGACCTGGGGTGGGTGGGGGATATTAGAGTTCCACTGGGAGATCAATAAAGCCAAAAATCTCGGCCCAGGGAGGCCTGCAGACTGTTACACCAGCCAAGAACTACCCACAGAGAGGACCTGGGGCCTCTGCTCAGATGTAGCCCATAGGCAGCTCATTCGCCATATGGGTGTCCAAGTAAGGGGAAAATGTCTCTAACATGAACTCGGTTGTCTGTTTTTGATCACTTCCGCCTGATGGTGTGACCTTACCTGGCCACAGAGGAAGAGGATCAAGGCAGTGCTAAGGAGACTTGATAGGCTAGGGTCAGATGGCAATGGTGGAAGACTTCCCCTTTCAGTGGGCTAGGGGATGGGTGTAGGAGGAGAGATAGGGGGAAGGAAGAACCAGGAGAAGATGAGGGAGGGAACTACAATCAGGTTATAAATTGAATAAATTGCAAAAAAATTAAAATTAGAAAAATTAAAATTTTTATACAAAAAGAAACATGATTTAAAATGAATTAAATCTGGTTTTACGTTGAGGTCTTTAATCCACTTGGACTTTAACTTTGTGCAGGGGGATAAATATGGTTCTATTTGTATTTTTCTACATGTAGACATCCAGTTAGAAAAGCACCGTTTTTTGAAGATGCTGTCTTTGTTTCCATTGTATGGTTTTGGCTTCTTTGTCAAAAATTAACTTTCCATAGGTATGAGGGTTTATTTCTGGGTCTTCCATTCAATTCCATTGATCCACCAGTCTGTTTCTATGCTAATACCACTTTTATTACTCTTGCTTTATAGTACAGCTTGAGATCTGGGATGGAGATGCCTACAAAAACTCTTTTATTGTACAGTATTGTTTTAGTAATGCTGGGGTTTTTGGTTTGTTTTTTTTTTTTTCATATGAAATTCAGAATTGTTCTTTCGAGGTCTGTAAAAAAATGTGTTGGTGGAAATTGCATTGACTCTATAGATTGCTTTTGGTAGGATAGCTATTTTTACTATGTTAATCCCACTGAAGGAGAACAACAGAACTAAATAAGCTGGGCCCTGCGGGGGCCTGCAGAGACCAATACCCAATACTCCAATCAAAGACCATACATGGAGAGGACCTAGACTCCCTGTTCAGAAGAAGCCCATAGGCTACTCAGTCTCCAAGTGGGTTCATTAGTAAGGAGGGCAGGGGTCTGACATGAACTCAATGGCTGGCCCTTTGATCACCTCTCCATTAGGTGTACAGCCATGCCAGGCCAAAGAGGAAGATGATGCAGCCAACCTTAAGGAGACCTGATATGCTAGGGTCAGATAGAAGAAGAGAAAGACCTCCCCTAGGAGGGAAAGGGCATAGGGAGAGAAGAGATAGGGTAGGTGGGACTGGGAGCAGACAAGGCAGGGGGCTACAGCAGGGATACAAAGTGAATGAGTTATAATTAATTGATTGATTGATTGATTGATTGATTGATTAAATTTTAAAAATGAATTAAATTTGAAATTTAAAAATAGGATATTTTCAAAATATGCTCAACTATACAAGGACACTTGCTCAGCCATGTTCGCAGCAGCTCTATTTGTAAAAGCAAGAATCTGGAAACAACCTAGATGTCTCTAGATGGAGACATGGATCCAGACATGGATCTAGATGGAGGAATGGATACAGAAATTGTGGTACATTTACACAATGGAAAACTACTCAGCAATTACAAACAAGGAAATCATGAAATTTGCAGATATAAATGGTGGGAACTAGAAAAGATCATCTTTTGTGAGGTAACCCAGAAGCAGAAAGACACACATGGTATATACTCACTTATAAGTGGATATTAGACATATAATATAGGATAAACATACTAAATATTTGTAGACCTAAAGAAGCTAAGAAGAAGGAGAGCCCTGGGTAATATGATCAATCCTCATTCAGGAGGACAAATGAGATAGACATCGCAAGCAGAAGACAGGGAACAGGACAGGACCCTACCACAGAGGGCCTCTGAAATACTACTGACCAAGGTATTGAAGAGGCTGAGACTCAGAGCCAAGCTTTGGGCAGAGTGCATGGAATTTTATGAAAGAAAGGGGAGATAGAAAGACCTAGAGGAATAAAAGACCAACAAAGCAAAAAAAAAAAAAAAAAACTGGGCCCTTGGGCCCCTGCAGACCCTGATACCCCAACCAAGGATCATACATGGAGAGGACCTAAAACCTCTGCTCAGATGTAGCCCATAGACTCAGTCTCCAAGTGGGTTCTCTAGTAAGTGGAGCAGGGGCTGTTTCTGGTATGAACTCAGAGGCAGGCTCTCTGTTCACCTTCCCCTGAGGGGTGCAACCTTGCTAGATCACAGAGGAAGACAATGCAGTCAGTCCTGATTAGACCTGATAGGCTAGGCTCAGATAGAAAGGGAGGAGGACCTCCCCTATAAGTGGATTAGGGGACCAGCATAGGAGGAGAAGAGAGAGGGGGCCACAGCCAGGATAGAAAGTGAATACATTGTAATAAATAATAAAAAATAATTTTTAAATAGTATATTTTCATATATTCATAAAAACTTCCGTATTTGATCAAAGAGCAGGCAATGGACTTCATGCCAGAGGTAGCCCCTGCCTCCCTTACTCAGTGACCCACATGGATTATCGGGATATACAATGAATAAACTGTATAAATAAATAAACTAATTCACTAATTAATTTCAAAATCCCTTCTTTTTAATGTGAAAAAAAATATTACTTGTACCTACTCTCTCCAACTCCTTTTGATTTCTAAATATTTCTCACTTTTCCTGGCAATATCAACCTACTGCCACTCAAACATATGGATAGTAGCAGTCTCTCTATAGTCCCTGTTGAGTCTGTCACTATGTAATACTGAACACAGCAGAACCCAATGACTGAAAATATCAGGAATATTTTTATTTTACACTGAAGTTTTCAGTGTCTGTTCTAGCAACGAATCATACATTGGACATGCAGAATGCAAATGAATAAATATTTAGAGTACAAACTTATCATTCATAGTGTGAGACAAATTGCCAAAAATAATTTTAACAAGTGAGATACACTTGGAAATTCCCACAGGTAAAAGAACTAAATATTCTTTGAGAACATGTGTTATTTGAAGGTTATCAGATGTTATTTCTGTAGCTATATCCTGACACAAGAAAATTAAAATTATAGACAAGTAGAATTATATAACATATGGAATATTCCAATCTGAGGTAAAAACAGTATACTCAGTTCATCTTGATTTTGCTTCATTATTTATTATTTGAATATTATTTAATATGTTAGAACCATCAGGCATAAAATCGGGTCTTAATCAGTATATATGCCAATAGTGGAGTGATAGTAGATTTTTCCCCTAACCCAAATATCTTTTATTTTTTTTCATTTACAGATTTTTTATTTTATTTTTTAATATTAGTTACAGTTTATTAACTTTGTTTCCCAGCTGTGTCCCACTTCCTCATTCCCTCCCAATCGCATCCTCTCTCCCTCATCTCCTCCCTGCCCCTCTCCAAGTCCACCAATAGAGGAGGACCTCCTCCCCTTTCATCTGACCCTGATTTATCAGCTATCTTCAGGACTGGCCAAATATCTTTTAAATCATATATACCCACAAAAAAATTACTTTCTTGTTCCCTATTAGTGAAATTGCATAAGAGAAAAGCAGTACAGGTGAGAAATCAACCTTCCCCATTCACTCTTCAAGTGTTGGATGGGTGGCCTCCTGTTGCCAAGCACTGAGGATATTAGGGATATAATGATGAACAAGGCAGACAGATTGCCATTCTAGAAGTTTCTTTTAGATGAAAGAGAATAGATAGATAGATAGATAGATAGATAGATAGATAGATAGATAGATAGATATCGGTAAATATAGTTATAACTATAAAATATTGATAAAATAATTCAGCTAGTATGATTACTGAAAGGAAAGTAATAAAATAATATTGAGTTCAACATTGGGGACTTTCATACTTGATGGAAGGGAACACCTCTCTGAGAAAAATTACCTTGATGCTGACTTAAAGGATGAAAGGCAACAGTCCTTTCCAGACCAAAGAAAGAACAATCAAGGCAGACTAAGGTATAGAAATGAAGCAAGCTTTAAATAAATGGTAAGAAGTAAAACAAGTGCTTCAGAGACGCAGTAAGTGTGAGGAGCTAAAAATGTCAGGTAGAAAAGGATATACTCAAAGTCAGAAAGAAGAGAGCAAAATTTTTCTGTGAGATTAAAGAATCTCTCTGTTACATTTGAGATTACATTGCTTTTGAATTGTATTAAATGGATTAAAATACAGAGACAACTGGGAAAAGCTAGAAACTTCCACATTAGTATATTTCATTTCACCCCAATCAGAAAAAGCCTATCATAAAGAAAACAAATTACAAGTTGGTGAGGTTGAGAAAAAACACTTAATGACTTTGGGGGAGAACTTAAAATTACTAAAAATTACTGAGGAGGTTTTTCCAAAATAAAGCTTCTGTGTGACCTGGTTATACTAATCATAATATACTGTCAAAGGACTCTATATTCTTCTGCAGAGATATTCATCACCTATGTTCAGTATTGTTCTGTTCATAATAGCTAATAAATAGAATCAACTTAGATGTACATCAACTGAGGAATGGATGATGAAACTGTAATAAATACAAACCATTGAATTCTGTTCAGTTACATTGAAAAATTAGGAAATTTTCAATAAGATTATATGAACTAGAAAATATTATAGTGAAACAACCTTTGCACAGGAAGACAAATGTTGCATATGATCTCTCATAGAAGGATCATGGCTTCAATGTTTCAGAATTGTTCTATCACATGGAGTCCCTAGTTCTAGCCAGGGAGCTAGAAAAGGAACATTACATAGCACCAGATATGAGGACGTACAATAGTAGAGGAAACAAGAAAAGATATGATATGAATATAGAACAGGGGACAGAATGATATGAACAGAAAACTTTAAAAATGATGGTGGTTAAGAAGTGGGGGAGATGAAGACTTATAAGGAGGTTTACCAAAATTAAAATGTAACTAGGAATGATGCTATTATAGGCCTTTAATCCCAGTAATCTCAGCATTTAGGAAGCAAAGGCAGAAGGATCCCTGTGAGTTCAAGCCCAGCCTGGTCTACATGATGAGTTATAGAGCAGCCAGGGTTACCTAGAGAGATAACTTTGCCCCCCCCATGATATAAATAATAAATAAATAAATACATAAATAAATACATAAATAAATAAATAAGAAAAATAAGAATGCTTGAAAAATTTATTTGAAAGCCTTCTATTTCACCAACAAGTTGTAAAATGTAATTACAAAGTCATAATTTTATGAAGTGATATATTCTTCATTTCTTAATAATGCTAAACCCCAAAGCCACAGAGTGTTAAACAAAATCTCAATACCAGATGACTGGCTGAATCTTGAGGAGTTATTGGGCAGTGATGGTTCAGAGGCCTCCAAAGCAATATAGGTTATTGGAGATATTCTTGGTTGCCCACTAGAACTAAAAACTACCTTTTTATTACTTAGTTTAGAGACAGGACATAGAAAAATATCAGGAAATACCATGGAAAAGATGGTGGAAAGAATGTAAAATCAGAAAATGGAAAGGACTGCTATGAGATATTGTTATCTTTGGTACATGAAATGACTATTGCATCCATGGATTCATACAGCAGTGATTAACTACACAAGCTCTGCCTGAAATTTGGCACATAAAGGACAATGCAGCCACTTTTGACGAGAACTGATAGACTAAGATCAGAAAGGAGAGGAGACCCTCCCCTATCAGTGGACTTGGGGAGGGGCATGCATGCAGAAACGGGAGGGAGGGTGAGGTCAGGAGGGGAGGAGGGAGGGGCTTATGGGGGGATACAAAATGAATAAAGTGCAATTAATAAAAAATTTTAAAAAAAGTTAAAAAAAAAAGATTACACCATGGAATGAAGAAGATGTCAGAAGGCCCTATCCCCTCCCAAGGAGCTAAAAGCAATTAACAGCAGCTAGGGTGGGAAAAATTATATTCTTCAGTGCTTTATCCACTGGTAAGATATCTTTGTTTATGCAGGCAACCATACTTAAGGATAGTGGGTCACAAAAAAAAAAAAAGAAAGACATGAAAATGGAGTAAAGGGGGATTTGTTGGGAAAAGAAAGGATCTGGGGGAAAATGGGAGGAAATAATAGAAAATAAGGAGTGAATATGATCAAAGTAATGAGAAATTAGAGTACTTTGAAATAAATGACACACATAATAAAAATACATTTGTCAGGATGTCTTCATAAATCTGAGAATTCTCTTGGACAAATAATGTAAAGATAATTTTCTGAAACATATATAAAATTCTAGATATAAATTGTCTTATAATTATATATAATTTAAATGAATTTTTTTCTTTTTCAGGATTATTGCTGAAAGATTCATTAAATGTGAATGAAGTATAAAAAGTAAATTATGCAAAAAAAACACAAATGATTGATGCTCTCAATATGTATTTATTTTAGACTTTATATTTTTGAGCTAACGTGGATTGCAATAAATGGGTCTTCAGCAGAATTACTAATTGAAAAGTGAGCATTGCCATCACTGCCAACATAGATTTTTATTCCGGTACAATTGCCATCAACTTTGTCTCCTGAAATGACATCACAGTATGTGCCAGCAGGAAGACCAGTCTGTAAGGTTACTGACAAAGCCCTGAAAAAAAGTAAAAAGTTAATTCTAAAGTCAAATTATACATAAAAACACAAAAAAGCGAGCCATCTTCTAAATAAATAGTTGGCTAAGCTTTGTTGTATAATTAAAAATCATAATTTACTGGCCAAATACAAAATAAGTTAAATATGTATGTATCAAAAGAGTACATGGTAAGTTTAAAATTTGATCCCCAGATGGTGGCACAGTTTGGATGATGTGGACTTGAAGGCATTCTGGCACTGCAGACATCTTTGAGAGTAAAAAAGATTTGTACCTTTCCTAGTCAGCTTTTTTCTGTATTGTGTTTGTGTTTCAAAATGTAAGTCATCATCTTACTGTTCCTGCACTCATATCTTGCTTTCATGGAGTCTACCTCTCTGGAACTGTAAGCCCAAATATATTCTTTTTCTATAAATTGCCATGGTAATGTTCCTTAATCATAGCATCAAAAAAAAAAAAAAAGAAAGAAAGAAAGAAAGAAACTAATGCAATCATCTAAATAAGCAAAAGATAAGTTTCAACTGAGATTTTCAGTTACTTTCAAAGAGATTCCGGTCTCATCGGAACTGGCTGCATTGTCTTCTTCTATGTCTTCTTCTAAGGCTGCTCCCCTCTCAAGGAAAAGAACCAGCCAATGAGTTCATGTCAGAGACAGCCCCTGTAATCCTTGCTAGGGAACCCACTTGGAGACTGAGCTGCCATGGACTACATTTGTGCAGTGATTCTAGGCTATCTCCTTGCATGGTCATTGGAAAGACACACATGGTATATACTCACTTATAAGTAGATATTGGACATATAAAATAGGATAATCATACTAAAATCTGTACACCTAAAGAAGCTAAGCAATATGGAGGACACTGGGTAAGATAATCAATCCTCATTCAGAAAGGCAAATGGGATAGATATCCACTGGAATAGGGTGAAAACAGGGAACAGGAAAGGAACCTAGCACTGAAGGCCTTTGATACTCTACCCAGCATGGTATCAAAGCAGATGCTGAGGCTCATAGCCAAACTTTGAGCAGAGTTCAGGGAATCTTATGAAAGAAGGGGGAGATAGAAAGACCTGGAAGGGACAGGAGCTCCACAAGGAGAGCTACAGAACGAAAAAATCTGGGCCCAGGGGTCTTTCCTGAGACTGATACTCCAATCAAGGACCATGCATGGAGATAACACTAATGCTTTCTTAAATGCATTAATGAAAAGAGTTTCAGCTACAAATGAGCAAGAAACAAAAAAGGGCTCTAAGAGTATAACAGTATACAATCCTACTGTAAGTGATATCCACTTACCAGTCATCATTGTTAAAGACAATGAATCCTCTGTTTCCTCTGCCAAAAGCTACTTGGTTGCTGCCATTATCCCACCAGTTTGAGAAAGGCTGACCATTGACTACGTTTCTGAAGGCAACCATGTTCCTGAAAGCACAATGTCATGTAAAATGCTGGTACCCTTAAATGTTACCAATTTAAAATAAAAGGTTAAATAACTTTCTTATTAGACAAAATTTGCAGAGGAAAGTCCCACCTTATTTGCCGCCATCGATGTTCACAGACCCAGTCGTTGCCACAAGTAGTGTCTGGATTTATGGTCACTTCTTTTGTTGCTCCATTGTTATTTGGTGGTCCAACCCAATCATTAATATCCTTAATTAAGGAGGAAATCACAGGTTTTTAACATGCACGTTCCATTTCAATTGAACTCAAAGAGTTCTGCTACTTGAGTCTCTATAATGGCTAGTTAGTATTTAATTCATACAGACCATTACTGAATGTTTACTCTTTGATTGTATATACCATAGTTCTCTAGAGTCATACTGCAGAGAATTACATTTTTATTTACTCAGTGACTTTCCATTCAACAGCTTCTTCATATCTCTCTTACCTCTTTTAGGTCACCAGAATAGTAAGAACTTTAGGATCAGAAAGAGTAGAATTAAAGCACATGCTCCCGTGCACAAGCAGGTAGAAGGCACCCAGACGCCTGCACACTACATGGCCTGCTCATAGCAGAAGCCACTATGATGTGCAAGTATGTGGTGGAGAAAAGGGAACAAAGGAGATGCAGAATGGTTTGAGCACTAAGAAGAGAGATGGAACTGGAGACATGAGGGTGGAGATCAAGAGCCTGATGTGAATAGCTTGCCCTGCCACTTGAGGCCCTGGTAACATTTCAGTCCATGTTGCTGCTGAGGGCCGTGTCTGGGTCCATGGCCATTCAACAGCAGAGGTCTGCTTCAATGCCCATGGTTCATATTACCGCCTAAGGCTATGCAGACATGCCTGGTCTGGGTTGCCACTTGGGATCATGTGGATGTCCAGAGCTGGCCTCTCCCCTCACTGGCTGTAGCACTTGGGAGAGCAGACCCTGTACGAGGCCTGGATAGCACAGTAGATCTAGAGCTGTTCCTGGGGTTGGGGGCACAGGTGGGCTTGTCCTGAAGGCATGATCATGACAGAGATAGTTCTGTCCCTCATCTTCTGCCCTATAATACTGTGGGTGAGAGACACTGCCCAGCCAACTTGAGGGCATTGGAGTAGGAAGGCTAGCTCTGCTCAGTAGTGACTGAGCTAGCATTGAAGAGCTTGGTAGTGTGAGGGCAGGAGAGTTGGTGGGTTGACCACCTCAAACACCTCCCAGCCCAGATCCAGGGCTATGAGTGGGCTCATCCCAACATCTACCTCATCTGTGAACCCCATCTATGCAGCACATGAAGGGGCTGTTCCTGCAGATTGAAAGCTGCAGGATATCCAAGACACAGGGCAACAACCAGATATCCCAAAGGAGTCCCAGTGAGAATTGGTTCAGTATTGATAGTGAACCAGACCAATCACTCATTTCAATGGACATTTGCAAGTAAAGATGTGTGTACAAAACAGTGTACTATAGGAAACACTGTCACCCACATCATGATAAAATTTTGTTTGTTTTGTCTTGTTTATTTTTTATTGTATTTTTATTAATTTTCTTTTGTAGGGAGGTGGAAAGGGAGGACAGATATGAAGGGACATGGAGGTAACTGGATTTGGGGTGCATGATGTGAAATTCACAAAGAATAAATAAAAAGTTTTTTAAAAAAGAACAGGTTCCAGTATCAATAGCGCTTAAAAACTGATTAAATATACCTAAGTTCTCTACGGCTGAGTTTTATTATTTATAAAATAGAAATATTGTTTGTTTGATATAAAAATGTCAATGTCTGTGCAATTCCTAACAAATATAATTAATATTCAAGATAATATAGGTTGGTTTCATACCACCTTTTAAATATAATAAATATATTCTTATAGTTTGTAATAAATTTTCCAAAATTTTAGTATGCATTTCACGATTGTCAGACCATTTAAGCATCTTTCTGAAACAAACATTCTGTCCATTTTTTATGGACAGCAGCAAAATCTTTTCCCTAAAACCCAGAGCTGGCCAATTTGATGGTTGAGGAATGTGCTGTCTCCACCTGCTCTGCACTTGTGTTACAAGTAAGACACCAAGTCTGCTCAGGAGCGCAATATGCCAGAGACCTGAACTCCTTTTTCCCCTGCAAGACCTTTACTATCCAAATCATCTCCACAGACCCTTGGTTGTTCTTTAAAATTGTTTGGATTAATGTATTGCAAAACATTTTTGTAATGTTTACTATTCTTAAATAAGTCATTGAACCCATGTGTTTATCTTAACATAATTTCTTTCATGCATTCTCATTTTTTAAGTTAACCTCAGTTAAACTGATGGTTTCTTTTCTCTCCACAGAAAAATCTAAAAGTATTTATCAAATATTTATCTTGGTCAAATATTAAACACAGACTGTTTAGCTCCTTTATAAATGTTACCATGTATAATACCCACATCAAACTGACAAAGTAAGTACTATTAGATGCCTATGATTTACTTTGTGTAGCTTGTTCTCTAATTTTCAAGTTATTTTTATAGTGATAAAGCTATAGAGATGATTCTATACTATAATTTTATTATAGTAAATAAATATTTGATTGCATTTATTTTGTGTAAAAATTTAATGTTAAATTAAATCAGAACTGCTTCCTTTTACTTAGAAAAATATAATCAAACTTACTTTTCCATTCTCAAAATATCTTGGCCAATGGTAACTTGACATTACTCGTGTGAATCCGTAAGGATGAGCCAACATAAATCCAACAGCCATTTTATACAGTCTGAAAATTACAAAATAATATTACAATATAAAATACAAATTTTACCATCACTAAAGGGCATATAACAAAACAGTAGAGAATGGGTTTACCTACCTAGCATCCCAGAATGTCAGGATAGATGCTCCTCCAGCCCCATGCCCTCGCTGATTATCATGATTGTCCACAAACACAAGGGCTCTGTCAGAAGGCATGAAACCCCAACCTTCTCCCCAGTTCCTAGATTTTTTAAAAATATGCATATATTATTTCTCAATGATACATTTAGAGTATTTAAAATCTGTATCTCCTACTATAATCCATTTCTATTTAATGATTCTCTAACTAAATGAGTATTCCACAGGAAAATTTTCTTCTTGGTGACTCTAAATATGGTAAGTATATTTGCAATTTGTTCCCATTGCTCATATATGATTGTAATGTAGATGGACTTAAGAAGGGTAAATATTGACTATTTATATACATTATGTACAACAAACAACAAATAAAATGAGGATTGAGTATTGCACTTTGTATTATGAACAGTTTGACATTTAAAAAATAATTTTTATTTATTAAAAAAATAAATAAATAAAATAAAATTAATATATTGCAATGTATATGTGCACCAGCAGAATTGCATTATGGTTTCATTTGTGGATGGTGGCATTTATAACGTAATATCTTGACTTTAACAGTTTATAATTACCAAAATCTAGTGGACTGATATCACAGACAGAAAAAAATTCTAGGTGATGTTTTCTGTTACTAGAATGTCTCCTTGTTATTGACATTTAAAATGAAATTATTAATTCAGGATGATTTTTTTATAGTTTAGAGAACCTTCTTGATAGCTAACTTCTTGAGAAATACTTAATAAATTAGAATGTTCTAATATGATCATGCATTAGGTTATGACAACAAATTTTGACAGACAAAATGACAAAGTATGCCATATTTACTTTAAGTAGGCCATCTTCTCTCCATTCCATCTGCGCAGAACAGTGCCCAATTTTGCTCCGTATTTGAATTCTGTCACACGGCCATTTCCAAAATACTCACTACTTGACACCGCTTCACCACCCAGATCAATTACCTAGTAAAAGACATAGGAAGAACCTGTCATTTGAATGAAATGATATAAAAATATTTAATGTAAAAACATCCTGTAAATTCTTATACTGTTGATATTCAAACTGATTTTCTTTATTTCTTTATAAAGTATATGCAACAGTTTTGAAAGAAACTTAATGACAATGCCACTTCTTGTTTAATAAAAAAAATGGTGGCATGTTTCAATTTTACACATAATTGAAAACTCAGAAGTTCATACTAACATAGTACTTGTTGTCAGATAGACAATTTCAACACTTAATTTTTTTTCTCCAAAGAAAACAAATACAAAGATGCTCCTGACCAGTTTCTCTTTTCCCTACAGGCCTTCTGTCCTCTCTCCCCCAGTCTCCTTGGGTCTGATATCCACCCTCATAAGTCAGAGTAGGCTACAGAGAGGATATTAGAGGGACTCAAGCAGAGACTCCTAGTAGCAGAGGCGACAGAGACTGCAGAGGAAACCCTTTAACTAGACAAATCTCCTAGTAGAGTAAGGGGAACACCTAACCACCCTCAAAAACTTAGACCCAAAATTTACTCTGCCTACAAGATGTGCAAAGATAAAGATGGAGCAGAGATTGAGGAATTCCAGGCAATGCCTGGCCCAACCTAAGACCACTACCGCCTGTCAGAGAGTGCTAACCCCTGACACTATGAATGATATTCAGCTACACGAGCAGACAGGAGCTTGACAGAGTTGTCTTCTGAGAGGCTCTACCCCACAGCACCTCAAATCAGACGCTGAGACTCAGAGCCAAACATTGGGCTATACATAGAGAGACTTATGGAAAAGAGGGAGGAAAGACAAAAGGATTTGGAGGTGACAAGAGCTCCACAAGAAGACCAACAGAGACAACTAACCGGAGCCCAGAGGGGTTTGCTGAAACTGAAGAATCTGCCAAGGACCATGCATTGAGTAGACCTAGGCCCGGTACAAAGATGTAGCCAATGAGCAGCTCAGGCTTCATATGGGTCGCCTAGTAAGGGAAGCAGGGCCTGCATCTGACATGGACTCTTTTGCCAGCCTTTTTATAACTTCCCTGTCTGGGACTGCCTTACCAAACCATAGAGGAAGAGGACACACTCAGTCCTGATGACCTGATGAGCTGAGGTGGATGGGAAGGGTGGTCCCCTTTATCAAGGAATAGAAGAGGGGGAATAAGGACAGGATGAGGTAAACTGGGAGGTGAGGAGGGATGGGGCCACAACTAAGATGTAAAGTGATTTAAAAAAATAAAAAAAGAAAACAAATACAAAACATGATTAACCCTCTTTACATTAAAAATGTCCACAGAAATATTAATTAATTTATCTAAAATTTACATACTTCATAATACTTTAGACAAGATTTAAACTTAGAAAAAGTGGCTTGAGTCAACATCTAAGATGTTCTGTATTGCTTAGTGGTCTCTGAGTATACACTAAATGGCATAATAACATCATAGGCAAAATAGATTCTCTACACTCCCGTAGAACCTTTTCTGGTAAAGATTAAGTCTGTTATATCCAATAAAAGAGAGTTAAAGAAACTACAAGGCTAAGACATTAACCTGTTGAAATTATATTTAATAAAATCTTCCACCAACCTCCCAGTTAACAAAACGATATGATACTTTACAAAATTGATGTGATACTTTACCTCTTGATAAATGAAAGGTCTGCTTCCTTGAGAGAACCATTTTGTATTTAGATTATGCAGTTTATCCAAAACTGCCTTTATGTCTCCAGGCCACATGTGTTTAGAAGCATCAAGTCTGAACCCTGCTACACCAATGTCAATGAGATGGTTCATATAGTCAGCTATCTTGGTACGGACATAATCTTTCTCAAGTGCAAGATCCAGAAGGCCAGTCAGACGGCAATCTCTCACCTTTGATACAAACAAACAAACAAACAAACAAAACAAAACCGTTATTGATTAATATATGTCATCAATCACCCAAGCATTCCTTTGACTATTCATTTATTCATTGATTGGCTTCATACAAAGCTTCCTTTTCACTGGACACTCAGAACACTCACTTTCCTCAGAACTTTTCACTAGGAAGACTGAATGAGGAGAAAATAAAGTAGATAAGATCATTAGTTAATTGAGAAAACATTTTTTCTTTTTTTTTTCTCTTCTTTCCTTTTTTCTTTCTCCTATCTGATACAGGAATAAAACCCAGGACTTCTAATATTTTTCTCTTTGTCCCTGGGCTATCATATGACTGGGCAAAGGGTTTTGAATATTTATTTGAGTTTCTAACTGTTAGTAATATGTTTCCTATGGAATCTAAACCACATGTCAAGTGGTACTCCAAAGCTTCCATGTGCACAAATGAGGTCTAGATTTTTCTCTTTTAGTTCTGATCATTTTTCCTCACCTGAGCAGCATCATTGTAGTTTTCAATGCCTCCACTTGCACTTCTACATTTTCCATCATTAAAGTCCCAACCAGAGTACGGAACACCAGGAAACATCCTGTTTTGTGGATTGAAATAACTGCCACATGTACTGCTTGTTCCTGCTGCAGCCCCTTCTCCACACATGTGGTTAATGACAGCATCCACATAAATACGGACCTGAGGAGAAAAGTCTGTATTTCAACTCACAGACCTAAAATTTAATTAGTTAAACTCCACAGCATACTAAAAAACATACATACATATATAGTTATTTTATAGTTTTATTTTATACAAGACAAATGTCACGTGTGAAAGGAAATGTGAAATGAAGATCAACAATAGTCCTCATATTTGGTTAAGAATTTACAGAACTGACAAGTGGAAAACCAGAAACCATCATCACTAAAATAAAAAATAAAGTACTGTTTTTTTAAAAAACTTGAATTAGGTTTTTAAAAAGCAGGTATTATTGATTTCAAAAGAATGTAATTGAAGTTTTATTCTCGGGAGAAAAAAAGGTAGATACTGGTCTTTATTAAAATGAGAAATAACTACTTACCGTGACAAAGAGTGGAGAAAAAGTACAGGAATTGTGGGTAAACCAAGAAATCACACAAAATATCAGTCAATATTGCATCTAAAATTTCAAATTTTTAAGCACAGAAGGGTTATAAAATGAGTGTGGTTATGAGAATGAAAAGTCAAAGTTTTGCTTTGTAACTACTTTTCTTTTTTTCCGTTTTTCATAATTTTTAATTAAATTTTTATTTTTAACATTAATTACATTTTATTCTCTTTGTATCCCAGATGTAACCCCCTCCTTCGGTCCCTCCCAGTTCCGCCCTCCCTCTAGCTAGGGTCAGATGGAAGGGGAGGAGAACCTCCTCTATCAGCCGGAGAGGGGCGGGTTTTTCAAGCTTTTTAATTTAATTTTTAATATTTGTGTTAATTCATCTTCAAAGGAGATTTCCAGAGGGGGCAGACAGCAGGGGCAGTGCACTGCAAGAAGCCCTTGCTGGAGGGCCAAGGCTTTGAATATTAATTCTAGCACCTCTTAATGTAGGAGCCTAAGGTAAAGTCTCTGAATACTTCAGAATTTATGTGTATATTATAAAGATAATAGACTGTAATGATCTGACCTTTTTTTCAGCCCTAAGATCGTGATCTGCATATCTATCCATTTTCTGTTGAGGGGCTGTGCTGTAGACAGGACTGCTAAGTCATCAGTCACAGAAACTTCACAGATGGTTCTGTGGTTACACTAAGACAGTACTTTTCTTTAAATGGTTCGTATGAAAGAATTTTTCAAAGTTGACTATAAAGGAGTAGGTATGAGTTAGAGCACAATGTAAAGAAATAAATTTAAAATTATGAAGCATTTTGGGCAAGAAGAGTAAGAAACAAAAGGCAGAAGATAGTTTTGCATATTATGACTTCAAAGGAAATATGACTTTACTTACACCAACATTGTTGCACCTATTCACCATGTCCTTGAATTCATCTTCATTTCCAGACCTTGAGCATATTTTGTAGCTAATTGGTTGGTATCTTTCCCACCATGGTCTTGATGGATTGTTGACTACAAGATTTTCATTGGGTGGAGAGACCTACAAGTAAAATAGTTAAGATTATCAGATCGTGGCTTACTATTTCTTAAATAAATCCTATAGAAAACTGTCGAAGAGTCCGCAGTTCCTAATCTGTATACATGCAGTCCCATTGCTTTATTGACAGAAATCATTGACAGAACAATAGAACGGGACTCTTGGTGTCCTAAAATAAAATATGAAGTTGCCATCTCCGCCAATTTTTTTCCCTCCTTGGGAAAGTTATGTGTGAAATGAAATATTGCCTCAAAATAATTATAAGATATTATAAAGAAATCTTATAGAAGCCCAGTAGACTCTCCATTTCAAATAACAAGCCTTACCTGCACCCCTCCAAATCCTTTGGGAGCTAAGTATCGCTCACATTCCTTGGCAATATCAACCCAGCGCCACTCAAACAGGTGGACAATAGCAGTCCGCCCGTACTGAGTATGTGGGTCATACTGAGCCCAGCACAGCCCCATGAGGGAAAGCAGCAGGAAGAACTTCATTTTGGTATGATGTGTTCAGTGTTCTTTCTAATAACTATTTTATTCCTGCAAAAAAAAAAAAAAAGGCATAATGAAATAAACGTTAACATCAACCAATATTCTAGTACTATATATCTATTAGCTGTAAAGGATTAAGAATAACAATATCAACAAGTGAATAACATTCAAAAACTCTCTTGGGAAAACTATCTAAATGCCCTTGGAGTTCTTAAAAGATCTTAATGGTTTTTCTCACTGAAGAAATGGTAACCTTTTGCAGACATGTGGAAATATAGGTGTGTAGTTGTGTATCCATGTACATGTATGTTCGAGTGTGTTTTATATGTGTTTTGTGCATTATTTAACTTATATTACACATTATTTATTACATCATCCTCTCAGAATTACAATTGGATCCTTATGTAGTTTTAAGTATCTATCTAAAATTATTTGTTATATTTCCATTCCAAATATAAACAGGATAATCAATCAGTCTCTATTTTCTTCTTCTAGTAAATTTTGTGGCTCTTCCTTTTATTTTTACAAACAAAAAAAAATATTTAAAATACTTAAGTATTAACAATGAGGACAAAAGTGTCAGGAAGATTGAAGTTTTTATGAAAAGTAGGAAGGTACAATGAGATTACGTAAGAAAGTCAAACAGACTTACATACATTTGTTTCTAGAAAATAAAGATCTACTAAAGCTATAAAAGGAGAAGCATATGATAAAAATTTAATTGAAGATCAATCCTGCCAATGAGAAGAATCTAGATTATAGATATGTAAAAATGGGCATGGCAAATCATTTGGAAGGCTTTAATAATTGTTTATGAAAGAGATAAGTGACTTGACGTGTAAACAGAACTCTTTTTTTTTTTTATTTTTCTTTTTAGTTACATTTTGTTAACTCTGTGTCCCAGCTGTATCCCGCTCCCTCATTCCCTCCCCAACCCCACACTCCCTCCCTGGTCTCCTCCCTGCCCCTTTCCAAGTCCACTGATAGGGGAGGACCTCCTCCCCTTTCATCTGACCCTGTTTTATCAGGTATCTTCAGGGCTGGCTGCAAAGTCCTCCTCTGTGACCTAACAGACTGCTCCTCCCCTGGGGGGGGGGGGTCAAACAGCCTGCCCTTGAGATCCTGTTAGAAATAGTCCGTAAACAGAACTCTTTATTGTTAGAAAAACAATAAGTGTGTGGATTAACTAGAGCCCAGTAACAAGGATGGTACATATTCAACTGAAAGAACATTTTCTTAGCCTATACTCATATTTCCATGTATTATTAGTAACATTTTAATGTGGGACAGCACTTTAGATTATATTAGAATTTTGCATGATTTTTATGTAAATATATAATATAAACATATTTAGATTTACACAATCACCTTTACGAAACAAACTTATTAAAGATGTATTTCATTTGTAATATTCCTAGACCTAGCAAATGAAAAGTCTCTTATGCACTCAGTAAATAGCTATAACATACATATTCTAGGTTCCTAGTATTGTGAAAGATATGGACATGAATTACATCCTTATTTTTAGTAAATTAACACAATACCAGAAAACATATATTATATGCAATTCACATTATATTGCAACACACATGCTCACACACACAAACACACACATGACCAGAAAAACTAAATCAAATAGACTTATGTAATGACTGAGAGTGGCAGAATTTGATAATGTCTAACTAAAAATCAGTGTTTTCTTTATTTCACCAAAACCGCTGAAGTTCTACTTTATAATATAATAGCCATTAGTAAGAATTATTTGTTGAATCACATCAAATGAATAGAAATTCAAAACAATTCCACTAAAATTGGGGGGACGGTTGTCCCCCCTCTTCATGACTATTCAATATAGCACTTGAAATTTTAGTTAAAGCAATAAAAAAAAACTAAGGATATCAAAAAAATAAAAATCATAACAGAAGATATCAAAATATCATTGTCTGAACATCATATGATAGTATACATAAGTAGCCAAAAAATACAGTAAAGAACTCCAATAGCCTATAAACACTTTATGCAAAGTGGCTGGACACAAGATTAACTCAAAAAACAAACAAACAAAAAAACCAGTAGTCTTCTGATATACAAATGTACTGAGAAAGAAATCAGGGAAACATCACCTTTCTCAATAGCCTCAAATAATATAAAATATCTTGGGGTAACTGCAGACAAACAACTGAAAGGCTTTACATGACAAAAACTTCAAGTCTTTGGAGAAAGAAATTGAAGTATCAGAAGATGGAAAGATCTCCTATTGATTAGTAAGAGTAATTTAGTAAAAATAGGAATGTTGGCAAAGACAATCTACAGATTCAGTGCAGTATCTATTGAAATTCCAGAACAATTATTTACAGACATTGAAAGGATAATTCTCACCTTCCTGTAGTAAAACTAAAACCCAGGATAGCTAAAACAATCCTAAACAACAACAACAAAAAAAAACATTTCCTAATTTCAGGCTGTACTAAAGAACTATAGTAATACTAATTTTTTAAAAAACACTGCATTGGCATGAAAACAGTTGATCAATAGAATCAAATTGAAATCCCAGATGTAAATCCATACCCATATGAAACATTACTTTTGATAAGGAAATCAGAAATACACAATGGAAAAATTACAGCATTTTCAACAACTGGTGATAGGCAAACTGGATTTGACTAGCCTGTATAAGAAAAAGATGATCCTCAATGAGGTATCCCAGAAGCAGAAAGACACACAGGGTATATACTCACTCATAAGTGGATATTAGACATATAATATAGGATAAACATACTAAAATCTGTACACCTAAGGAAGCTAATCAAGAAGAAGGACTCTGGCTAAGATGCTCAATCAGAAAGGCAAATCGGATGGACATCAGAGGAGGGAGAAAACAGGGAACAGGACAGGAGCCTTCCACATAGGGCCTCTGAAAGGCTCTACCCTTCAGGATATCGAGGCAGATGCTGAGACTAATAGCCAAACTTTGGGCAGAGTGCAGGGAACTTTATGAAAGAAGTGGGAGATAGTAAGACCTGGAGAGAACAGGAGCTCCACAAAGACAGCAACAGGTTCAAAAAGTCTGGGCACAGGGGTCTTTTCTGAAACTGATACTCCAGCCAAGGACCACTCATGGGGATGGCCTGGAACCCCTGCACGGAAGTAGCCTATGGCAGTTCAGTGTCCAAGTGGCCTCCATAGTAATGAGGACAGGGACCGTCTCTGACATGAACTGATTGCCTTGCTCTTCGATCACCTCAGGGAGCAGCCTTACCAGGCCACAGAAGAAGACAATTCAGCCACTTCTGATGAGACCTGATAGACTAAGATCAGAGGGAAGGGGGGAGGATCTCCCTTATCAGTGGACTGGGAGAGGGACATGGGAGGAGAAGAGGGACGGTGGGATTGGGAGGGGAGGAAGGAGGGAGGTACAGGGGGGATACAAAGTAAATAAACTGTAATTAATAAAATTAATTTTTAAAAAAATAAATAAAAAATTTAAAAGGAGAAGAAATTTCTTTTGACGTTTAATAACAGAATCTGGAATAAAAGGAGCAACTAAAATTAAAAAAAAAAAACAGAACACAAGTAGATCATATTTATCATCTTGCATAAAACTCAAGTCCCAATAGTTTAAAGACCTCAACATAAAATCACATAAACTCAACCCTATTGTGAAGAAAGCGGGAATGCATTGGCACAGAAGACAGCTTTTTGAATAGAACATTGTTAATGCAGGAACTTATGTAAACAATTAATAAATGAGACCTCATAAAACTGAAAACGTTCTTTAAGGCAAAGGACACAGTCAATGAAACAAATTGGTAGCCTAGAGGACAGAAAAAGATTTTTACCAACTTCATATCTGATAGCCAAATTATATAAAGAATAAAAAAAATAATCCAATTTTTAAAATGGAACACAGGTCTAAACAGAAAAATTCTCAATAGATAAATTTCAAATAGTTAAGAAACACTTAAAAAAGATGTTCAACACCCTTAGCCATCAGCAACATGCAAGTCAAAAATACTTGAGAATCCATCTTACATCTGTCAGAATGACTAAGATTAATAACACAAGTGACAGCTCATACTGGCAAGGATGTGGATCAAGGAGAACACTTTTCAGTTGCTGGCAGAAATGAGAACTTGTAGAGCCACTATGAAAATCAATACGGTGGTTCCTCAGAATGTTGGGAATTGATCTACTTCAAGTCGCAGCTACACCACGCTTGGGCATATAGCCAAAGTATGCTCCGTTCTGCCACATGAACACTTCATTGTTCACACCCTGTTCTTTGTAGCTTTAGCTATTACTGCCAGAAACCGAAAGCAACCTAGATGCTTCTTACCCGAAAAATGGATAAAGACAATGTGGTACATTTACAAAATGGAATAGTTCTCAGGTGTCAACAAAAAAAAAAAAAAAAAAAAAAAATGATAACCTGAAGTTTGAAGGCAAATAGATGGACCTAGAAAAACATCATCCTGAGTTAGGTAACCCAGACTCAGAAAGATAAATGTGGTCTGGATTAACTAAAAGAAAAATAAAATTAAAAAAAATTATTAGCCATTAAGTAAACGATAACCAAGCTAACCCAGAGAGGTTAGGTAAAAATGGATGGGTCTATGGGAAATGCAGGAATCTCCCTGGAAGTTAGAAGTAGATTTTAATGGACAGATTGGGAGGCGGGTAAGGACAATAGTTGGGGAACCATGTTGTGAGATGGGAGAAAACAGAGTAGAGAAAGAGAGAGTGGAGTAGAGGAGAGAGAAGGCTGGAATTGGGGATTTGGAGGATGACAAGAAACCTAGTGCAGAAGAAATTTCCTGGAATATATGAAGGTGATCCTAATGAGGACCTCTAGTAATGGGGTATATGGAGCGAGCCATGTCTTATAACCTGGTGAATTGTTGATGAAGAAAGAGGTCCCATGGAAATCTTCAAACAACCCAGGTTATTACTCAAACAAAATTCTGTTTTCCACAGACTGACAGTGGGGCCCCATTACTGAGGACAACATACACAACTCATGGAATATGAAGAAGCTGAGCTAGTGTTTACATAGAGCCTTCACATTCTACATTCTACTCTCTTTGGCACAGGAAGGTACTCTAAAGGCTATTAAAAGAGAAACTTGAACAACAAACCAGGCACAAAACCTTTTTTTCTACAATTTGTCCTGCCTGCAAAGTGTACTGGGGCAATGGTACCACAGAATTTACTGGAGTAGCCAATCAATGTCCAATTTGATCTAAGGGACACTTCATAAGAAGGATCCCACACCCAACACAATTTGGATAATCAAGGACCAGGGCATAGGTATACCAGAAATCTATGGGAAAAACCAAACACTATTCGTCTAAAAATAAATCAATAAGATCATTCCTAATGACATTATACAATACTCATTGGTCACTGTCTTATCCAGTTGTCATCAGAGAGGCTTCCTCCAGCAGCAGATGGAAACAGATGCAGAAACCCATAGTCAGAAATTATGTATAGAGAGAGTGGGAGCTACTCATCAAATCTCTCCCCTCAGAGCTCAGAGAATCCCACAGAGAAGGAAGCAAAAAGACTGGAAAAGCAAGAGGTGATGGAGGACAGTAGGAGAACAAGGCCCTCTGAATTAACTAAGCATGATACATATGTGCTCACAGAGACAGAAAGCAGCAATCAAAGACCTACAGTGGTCTGGTCATGTCTTCTGCATATATATTACAATTATTAGCCTAGTGGGTTTTTATATTTTATGGAACTCCTGAATGTGAGATTGAGTGGGTCTCTGACTCCAGTGACTGTTTGATTTTTGGACTCCACTTATTTGGTTGCCATAGCCAACTTCAATATGATAGTTTTTGCTTTATCTTATTTTACTTTGTCATGTTTGGTCTTTATATATTAGAAGTCTTTCTTTTTTTAGAAAGAGACATAAAAGAAGTGGTTCCAGAGGGAAAGAAAAGTGGGAAGGAACTGAAAGTATTAGAGGGAAGAGACACTGTAGTCAAGATATATTGTATGAGAAAAGAATCTATTTTCAATGAAAGAAAAAAGGAGAAATGAAACTGAATATATAATTTTGCCTAGAAGAATGATCAGCTAGCCAGGAATGTGTTAAACTAAACATAGATGAGTTAACAATGTGATAAAATAATACTTCCAAGTGACTGAATTTTTAAAAATAATATCTATAAAAATCATTTTAAAAAATACCTATTGAATTGAGCTATTAAAATCATGGTAGTCTGCATGGAAAAAGGGTTTTCCTAGAAATAGTTGTTTTTAAGAGCAAAATCCCAGTGCCAAGTATGAGATGAATGCACTTTGAGTTGTTGGCCAGGGAGCCCAGAAGACAATAATACATCTATTGGTATTGCCACAGAAATCAAGCTGGACTGAGCTGGAAACTTCCCCCATGCTGAATGGTTTTCATAGTGTAGGGAGGTTCTGTGCAAGTGATTGAGAGAGAAAACTTCAGCAGTGGTTTAATGCAGTCTTGAACCTTGTGCCACAATACCAACCTTCCAGCCAAGCTGTCTTAAATACATAGCAGTTCCAAGGACAAGGCATCACTTTTTGATTGGATCTTAGGACTGACCCACAGGCATGAATACACACCTTTTATTGATCAAGTATTTAAGGCCTAGGATATCATGGTTATCATCTTAGAATCTACTACCAATGTTTTGTTAAATAAGCTTATAGTTGAATTGCTTTCTAAATACTTACATTTAAACCCACAGATTAGTATAAGTATTAGCCTTAGTCAAAGAACTGTTTTAACAATGGGTAACAGTCAAAGCAATAACTCACAACTGTATTAATATTTTATTTTTTGGAGGAAATATTTTAATCACCTGCTGTAGCTCCAAACTAAATGACACAGAGAATTATTGTATTAATACAATACAAGATCAATACCTGGGAAAATAATCATTTATTCTAATCCTCTCTGCTAGTATTATTATTTCCCAGCCATGTGCCCTGCTTTACTTGCCACATTGGTTCTGTCTGGGTTGTTTCCACTTCATCAGGTCAGTTCTTAATCACCTCTTTTCTCTCCTTCTTCCTTTTCTCCCTTTCCCTCATGGTCTCTACCTATAACCGAAGACCAGGAATGGAAGTTCTGCCTACTCCTCTCTCACCCAGAAATAGGATGTCCAGATTTTTTATTAACCATTCAGAGATAATTGGGAAGCAAAGTTTACTCAGCATCGACCAATGTACGTGACAATGCACCTTTCTGGACTGCAACCAGATCTAGAGGCCCAAAATTCAGCATTTTGATACACAGAGCACCAGACCAACCTCCAACACATAACTCTCCAAAAGGGCTAAGAAGAAGAGAATTCAGTGTTCAGCCCTAAACAGGACATCTATATTACTCACAAAAGACCCAAAGAATATCATAGAAGAGGGTCCATAAAGAAATTAAGAGCCTGGGCCTGGAGAGATGGCTCAACCATTAATAATGTCTCTTGCTCTTATAGAGGACCTGGGTTTGATTTCCAGAGCCACATAGATGGCAATTAACAATCATTTGTAACCCCAGTTGCTGAGGATACAACTTCCTCTTCTAGTCTCTGAGGGCACTGAATGCACAGGAGAATAGATACACAAAATATATACAAACAAAGTACTGAAACATATTTTTTAAAATACTGTAAGATTTGGAAGATGGAGTGAAACACTGTAATATGTTGCCTTCTGGACATAACATGATTTTTGGAAGAGTCAATACACAGCAAATATGATCATATTCACAAGACTTGTGCAGAAGAATAAAGAAAGATATAAAGTTGAAGTTGAAAAGATGTCAAAAATGTAGGTATAGGACTAAGAGACAGTACAAGGGAAGGGAAAATTATTACAATATCTTGTATACAAGTAAGAAATTTTAAATGATAATAATAATTGTAAATAATAAAAAAGAACTAAGTATGGACATCAGGGGCTACATGCATGGCTATCATTCATGTTGTTTTGAGTTCAGTATATAATTATATATCATTTATTGATATATTATGTAATTATATAATAATATATATGATTGAGTATATATTAGAATATCATAATCAAAAATGGAAACCATTTTTCTCATGAAGTACGGATCCCTGAATTTTCAGTTAAACGTATTTAATATTTTGGACTACTTTGTGGTCTTAAGATACACATATACAGTGCATACTTATGAAAACAAATTATTTCATGTTTCTTGTTCATCATCATAACTTTTTTCGGAGCCTTCTGTGACCTTTCCTGTAGTGATTTACAAGATATTTGGTAGCGTATTGTGAACTATAATCAACCATGTATTATGGACAGAAATTACATGTTTATCAAAAACTCTGACATGAAAATGCTGACACCCAATTGGTTAGTATATGAATAACTATTAAGTCACCACAAAAATGCATAATATAAATTAAAATTTATAAAAATAATAATTAAAAATCACATAGCTGACATTAAAAAATAACTGAAAATTATACATAACATTCTCAAAAATTGTTTTCTATTCAATGTTATAAAATAGGTGTCCTATTACTTCAGTATAAATATTACAGAGGAAGGACTCTAATATAAATAAATTAAATATTCCTCTTTATGTATCAGCTATCACCAAGTTAGGCATTTAGCTGAAATTCTACTTATGGATATCAAAGTCATACAATTTGAAGAAACTCAATCTAAATGTTAAGAAAAATAGTTAATTAATAGTCAAATTATAGGAAAAATTATTTGTTTCTGTATACTCCCTATTTGCATATGTAAGCCCTCACTGTATTTTACCTGAAATGCATGGAAAACTATGAATTATAAAATACAAATGAATTAACACTGACCACTAAGAGACAGCTTACATAAGCCTGCCATTTGTAGTTAGCACTGCAGAGGACTCATGGTTAAGTATCTTTATAGTAAACAATTTAATGGCAATGTCATGAAAACATTAGTTTCTTTACTGTTACATCTTTACATGCAATTTTATCATCCATCACAATATCTCTAAGTGTTGAAAACTTCCATGTTTTATATGTCCAATCTTTAATATTATAAAAGTTTTAGAAAGATATTTTTCATAGAAGGTAATCTAGTTCTGTTTGCTTTACTTAAAATAATTCATAATTCCTCTGAGTTTTTCCTTGCATTCTGTCTCAAAGAAGTAATCATTTACCCATCAATAACATCACCAGAAAAAAAATAATAACTTAAGCTTAGCATTAGCTACTAGAAAAAGACAAACTTACCAACTTTACCCAAAACTTCTCCGAAATTAAAGATAAGTTTTGAGGCAAGGCTCAATAGTGTTTCCAAAATCAAAATCAATAGTACAGACTGTGCTGCTGAGCAAGCAAACGTGGTCTGTCAACAAACCTAAAAAAAGATTGTCCGTGAAATCCTAAGTACAAAAGGGAGAAAAGAGAAAGGGAAAAGTAAATACTAACTTACCTCTCCAACTCCAACTTGTATAAATGAGCAAACAAACAAACCTACAGCAGTTCAGTTCAGTGTTTGTCAATTATTTAAAACAAAACAAAACAAACAAACAAAAAAAAACACGCACAAATCTCAAATCTGACTGTTTTGGTTTCAGTTTCTCTTCAGTTGAAAAAAAAAAAAAAAAAAGACCACATTAGAATTTTATAATTTTGTATCACTCTTCCTTTCAATATTCACTCTTTCAAACCTTATATAATCTCTGTCAACATTGTGATCTGAGCTCCACAGTGGCCTGCGAGGGACTGGACACCACCCTGGTGTCCTTAGGCAACCACTGCCTTCCCTCTGCTGATGATTTGTTACCTGTTCTATTACAACGTATTTCGTCATTTTGCTTTCTCAACATGCAACAACCTCTTCTACTTTCAACTTTTCCTCTGAATCATTTATACAAAACTTAGAAGTCTGCTAAAATGAGTTTATAGGTCGTGTTAGTTTGTCACTGAGCAAAAGTGAATCAATAAAATATGAGAGCATAATGGGAACAAATCCATGGAATCAAAGATTGTTTTTACATCTGAGTTTGCCCACCCACAATGTGATAGTTCAACAAAATATTAGAGTCATAGAATTTATAATGTGCTCATTTAGAAAATAATAATTATGATAAAAATGAAAGACAAAAGAACTAAGATGGAATCTGATAGACTAAGACCAGAAGGAAGGAGAGGAGGACCTCCCCTATCAGTGGACTTGGGAGGGGCAATCGAGAAGAAGGGGGAGGGAGGGTGGGGCTGGGAGGGGAGGAGGGAGGGGCTTATGGGGGGATACAAAGTGAATAAACTGTAAAAATAAATAAATAAATAAAGAAAGAAAGAAAGAAATAAATAAATAAGAACTAAGACTAATCACTTAACTTTTTGAGACATTTTGTATGTTTTATCATATACCTGAAAGATGGAATCTTGATCACCTTTACATTTAGAATGAGAAAAGAAAGTCATGGGAAAAGTAGGTAGCAAGACTCGTTCAAAATCATATAATAGGAAATACTACAATCATGCTAAGCCAAGCAGTTAAGCTCCATAGTGACTTCCATCCTCCTAACTTGTCCAATATAACTGAAGCAAAATAAAAAAAGACATTAAAACAACCTTTATGTCCTCTCCATGCATGGTCCTTGGTTGTGGTATCAGTGTCTGCAGCGCCCCAAGGACCCAGGTTTTTGTTTTTGGTTTTGTTTGTTTGTTTCTGGCTCTGTTGATCTCCTTTTGAAGCTCCTGTCTCCTCCAGGTTCTTCCTATTGCCCCCTTCTTTCATAAAATCCCATGCACTCTGCCCAAAGTTTGGCTGAGTCTCAGCCTCAGCTTCGATACCTCGTTCAGTAGAGACTTTCAGAAGCCCTCTGTGGAAGGCTCCTTTCCTGTTCCCTGTGTTCTCCTGCTTCCAGTGTCTATAACATTTGCCCTTCTAAATGAGGGCTGAAAACCCATGCTCAGATGTAGCCCACAGACTCAGTCTCCAAGTAGGTGTCCTAGTAAGAGGATCAGGGACTGTCTCTGGCATGAACTGTCTCTGGCTGGAGCTCTGATCACCTTTCCCTGGGGGATGCAGCCTTTCTCGGCCTCAGAGGAAGATTATGCAGCCAGTCCTGATGAGACCTAATAGACTAGAGTCAAATAGAAGAGGAGGAGGACCTGCCCTATCAGTGGACTAGGGGAGAGGCATAGGGAGAGAAGAGGGAAAGAGGGTAGGATTGAGAGGAGATGAGGGAGGGGCCCACAGCCGGATACAAAGTGAATAAATTGTAATAATAAAATTTTTAAAAAACCAAAACAAAAATAAAATAACACCCAAATTTGTTAAAAAGAAAAAAAAAATAACATTTATGAATTTGACAAAAAACCTTAAAGAACTGAATAAATCCCTTAACAAAAGCTCTAGTAAAAATTGTTATTGGTATGAAAATTGGCTAAATATGAGAATAAATGTCTCCTAAGTAATCTTACTCCCATTGACAGTAGAATACTGCCCTGTTCAAACTCTTTAGAAGACTCACTTTCTGACCTCACATATAAACAACGGTGAAAGCATATGTAATTTTATGTATATGTCCAATTGGTCTTTAATTATTACTTTGTTACTGCTTTATCTATCTCCCAATTTGACTATGTATTTTATTATATTCCTAATTTCCTTGTTTTTACCACTTAAATGATCTTATTAAAACATGAGTGGACAGGAACTCCACAAGGAGAGCAACAGAACCAGAAATTTGAACATAGGGGTCTTTCCAGAGACTCATACTCTAACCAAGTACCATGCAAGGAGATAACCTAGAACCCCTGCACAGATGTAGCCCATGGCAGTTTAGTGTCCAAATGGGTTACATAGTAATGGGAAGAGGGACTGCCTCTGACATAATCTGATTGGCCTGTTCTTTGATCACCTCCCCCTGAGGGGGGAGCAGCCTTACCAGGCCACAGAAGATGGCAATGCAGCCACTCCTGATGAAATCTGATAGACTAAGATCAGAAGGAAGGAGAGGAGGACCTCCCCTATCAGTGGACTTGGGGAGGGGCATGCGCGAAAAAGCGGGTGGGAGGGTGGGATCAGGAGGGGAGGAAGGAGGGACTTATGGGTGGATACAAAGTAAATAAAGTGTAATTAATAAAATAAAATTTAAAAAAAACATAAAATGGTGCAAAGATTTTGAAACTGCTGAGTTTCTAGTCAGAATAAAATATTTTGTAATAGGAAATATTTACCTTGGATGTTCATTTGGCCTCTAATTTATTTTGTGCAAAACTTATACAGTTATATTCATTTTTTGGTCAAAGTTTGAATGAGTACTTTTTGCGATAGCCTTTTATTTTTATCAGTTATTTTATCAATGTTTTTGAATAATACCTGAAAAAGCTTGTCCGTTTAACATAAACAATTTTCTCATATTGGGTTAAACTATTAATATATAGTTGCATTTAAACACATGTTCTTACTGATTTGTTAATTTTTTTAACATCTTGACTACTTACACATTAGTTTTTAATAAACATAATACCCTATTTGCCACAGTAGAAATAATGCACTCTGTTAATGGAAATTATAGCACACGGATTTTCAAAATTCAAAGAAACATCAAGGCTGTTTGCCAGAGAAAATGAAGTGACACTAGGACAAATGAACATTTCTTCTAAGTCTACAGTCACTGTGTTCATTCCTACATCATCCTCATATTTAATTCTAGAAAATAGTATCTTTGAAATAGGAAAACATAATGTATATTTGTTCATATGCTTGCTATTTTTGCTTTCTATTTATGTATCTAATAGCTAAAAAATTCTATCTAGAATCAATCAGGATATTCAAAACACTTTCTAATATTCTTTGGTGACTGTCTCCTTAGACAAATTGTGTTACTTGGTGTTCTAAAACTGACTCTATCTTTTCTTTAGTTTCATGTTTTAAAATTTTTTAATTATTTAGTTTCAATTTAAAAAAATAAATTACTTTACATAAATAGAATTATAAAAACAATTTTTCTTTCAGCATTTTGAAGATATTCTGAGGACACCTGGCTTCTATTGTTTTTCACAAGGATTCTGTGTAAGGTATTTTCCTCAGAATTATTATTCTTTGTGAAATACTTTACTACTTCAAAAAAGTTTGTTTATGACTAGGTGTATGTATTTGTACATACATTGTAGGTGTATGTATATGTACATATATTGTATGTATATACAAATTTGTATCAAATACATGTATTTTTTAAAAGTATGTTTCTTGGAGATGGAGTGATAACCCGGTGGTTAAGAATACTTACTGCACCCATTCCTTCCTTGTACAGAAATTGTGGTATTTTTACACAATGGAATAATACTCAGCAATCAAAAAGGAGGAAATCATGAAATTTGCAGGCAAATGGTGGGATCTAGAAAAGATCATCCTGAGTGAAATATCCCAGAAGGAGAAAGACAAACACGGTATATACTCACTTATATAGACCTATAAGATATGATAAATATAATGAAATCTATACACCTAAAAAAGATAATCAAGAGAGCAGACATGGGGTAAGATTATCAATCCTCGTTTTGAAAGACAGAAGGGATACGCATTGAACATTGACAGGAGTCTACTGAGTGCATTGGAAAGACTCTAACTAGCGGTGTTTTCAAAGCAAAGACTCGTGACTAAACCTTTGGCAGAGTACAGGGAATCATAAGAAAGAAGGGGAGTTAGTCTGATGAGGAAAGGATAGGAGCTCCACAAGGACCAAACATATCTGGGCACAGGGTCTTTTCTGAGACTGACATGCAACCAAGGACCATGTATGAATGTAACCTAGATCCTCTGCTCAGATGTAGCCTGTGGTAGCTCACTAACCAATTGGTTTCCCATAGTGAGGGGAACAAGGACTATTTCTAACAGGAACTGAATGACTGGCTCTTTGGCCTCCCCACCCCCCAAGGGAGGAGCAGTCCTGTTAGGCCACAGAGGAGAGCTATGCAGCCAGTCCTGAAGATACCTGATAAAACAGGATCAGATGAATGGGGAGGAGGTCCCCCCTATTAGTGGACTTGGCAAGGGGCATGGTGGAGATGAGGGAGGGAGGGAGGGACTGGGAGGGAATGAGGGATCGGGACATGGCTGGGGTACAGAGTTAATAAAATGTAACTGATAAGAAAAAAATAAAATAAAATAAAAAATAAAAAAAAAATCTTCTGGAGGTATCTCCATCCCTGATCTTAAGTTGTACTATGGAGCAACAGTACTAAAAACTATATGGTACTGGCATAGAAACAGAATGGTGGATCAATGGAATCGAATAGAAGACCCAGAAATAAACCCACACACTTATGGACAACTGGTTTTTTACAAAGATGCCAAAACCATACAATGGTAAAAACTGGAAAAATAATTTTGACAATAATATCTGGGATTCAATAGGCACTTACTATCAATACAAGTAGCTTTATTTGTAATAGCCAGAAGCTGGAAACAACCAAGATGCCCTTCAACTGAGGAATGGATACAGAAAATATGGTACATCTACACAATGAAATAGTACTCAGCAATAAAAAACAAGAAAATCATGAAATTTACAGGTAAAAGGTGGGAACTGGAAAAGACAGTCCTGAGTGAGATATCCCAGAAGCATAAGGACACACACGGTATATACTCACTCATATAGACATATAATATAGGATAAACCTACTAAAATCTGTACACCTAAACAGACTAATCAAGAGTGAGGACTCTGGCTAAAATGTTCAATCCCTATCCAGAAAGGCAAAGAGATTGGACACAGAAAAAGGAGAAAACAGGGAACAAGTTAGGAACCTGCCACAGAGGGCCTCAGAAAGGCTCTGCCTTGCAGACTATCAAAGCAGATCCTGAGATATATGGCCAACCTTTGGGCAGATTGCAGGAAATCTTATGAAAGAAGTGGGAAATAGTAAGATCTGGAAAGGACAGGAACCCCACAAGGAAAGCAACAGAACCAGAAATTTGAACACAGTGGTCTTCCCAGAGACTCATACTCCAACCAAGTACCAGGCATGGAAATAACCTAAAACCCCTGCACAGATGTACCGCATGGCAGTTTAGTGTCCAAGTGAGTTACATAGTAATGGGAAGAGGGACTGCCTCTGACATAAACTGATTGGCCTGTTCTTTGATCACCTCCCCCAGAGGGGAGAGCAGCCTTACCAGGCCACAGAAGATGACAATGCAGCCACTCCTGATGAGACCTAACAGACTAAGATCAGAAGGAAAGAAAAGAAGACCTCCCCTTCCAGTGGACTTGGGGAGGGGCATGCGTGGAGAAGAAAAAAGAAGGTAGGGATTGGAAGGGGAGGAGGGAAGGAACTGCAGGGGGGGATACGAAGTAAATAAAGTGTAACTATTTAAAAAAAATTTTAAAAAGAAATAAAAAAAATCCACCCATGGATATTTTATATAACAAAAGAAATATCAGAAACATGTGGGGATCCATTACACCTGTTCTGTCTCTAAGCAAAGACACTTGAAGACAATGACACAACTGCCTACCCATCCATTAGGCATTTTGCAGAGAATTACTTAGGTGGATCAACAAGAGAATTTCCATTCATCTTCAGATTTCAGGTCAAGTGTGATTTCTTCAGGCCGGTGCTGCATGGTCCATATTACAATGACACATTAAAATGACACTCAAAACTACCTGTTAAATTGGTCAACACATACTTGCTCTGTGTTTTGTCAGTGCTGTGTTGACTTTCTTAGTCATTTGTTCAGTGAGTAGCATCAACATCTATACCAGCATTTTCTCTGAGTTTGTTTTCAGTACTTACATCCCATGCCTCTTCTTATATTTATTTGCTGGTCTGTAATCCATATATCACTGTGTAAAGTGTAATAATGTAGGACATCTTATTAATCTAGTATTCAAATGTGTATGGCATAAAGGACTGTGAGTGTCATAGTCATGTTTACCAAGTTAACTAAAAAGTACCTTGGTGGCTTAAAGCTGATGAAGAGAAATAACTTGCAAATTGTGGCATAAAGATAAGGTCAATAATCTGATTAGACTTTCGCATAGTTTGCCAATAACAATTGATGTAGTTAAGTGATTACACTGAAACTCAACAAATATAATCACCACTTCATAATGTTTAAAGTGATATAATTTTTTCAAACAAATTAAACCATTTGTTGATACAAAGAAATCCCTATAAAGATTTGTAACCAGAGATTAAAAGTTCACTTTGCTAATCCAAAGCCTGCCTTGTACTGTAATGTAACATTACATCCTTTTTTGTCATACTTGACCACAGTGCTAGAAAAAGGCATAACTCCAATAAACACAGATCAAGTGCTCATGCTGAAAATCTTTGGAAGTCACACCACTTACAAAGGGAAGAGTCTTTCTCTCATTAGGAACTGACCATTAAAGGAAATACCAGAATTATCATAAATGTAATGATAATCATATATCAGATCATGCATCCACCATTTTGTTCATGAAAAATCCTATATCTGTCTTGATTAACTGTGACATCATCTTAATCATATTAGAGGTTTCCAATTTATTTGTCATTTATATCTATATGTACATTGTTGAGAGAAAATTTTTAAATTAAAATTTTTAATTTATGTGAATGTTAATGTTACATTTCCCTTAACTAATTACTTTGTGAGATATGGATACTCATATATGAGCATATGTTTAGATAGATAGATAGATAGATAGATAGATAGATAGATAGATAGATAGATA
>NW_026596095.1:1715138-1747638 GCF_907164565.1 Psammomys obesus
ATAGATAGATAGATAGATAGATAGATAGATAGATAGATAGATAGATATGCAGCCAAATAATTACTGAATATAATTTAATTCTATTCAAAACAACATATATTCTCTTACACCAAAAATGAGCAAACAAGTCTACAGATTTTAACAAACATGCAGGCTTAATATGAAATACAGACTCAGTTGCATTGGCAAAATAACATGATGATATGCACATGAAATTCATAATCAAACAAACCAGCACACTCTTCAAAGGCTACAAACCATGTACTGCCTTCCAGTGAAGTTGGAATCTTCTGATTTGGGTTAAGACTGGCTGCTCTGACTTGAGCAGCACAATTTATTATCATGTAGGAAAAGCATTGTTCTTATTTTTGGCCATTAGATTTGAAATTCACTTCCATAACACGTTCAAAGGTAATCTCTGTAATGCACCATGTAGGAAGAACAATGTTTCCTCTGGCCAGAGAGCCAGTGCGCATCTGCCGTCAGAGTCATGAGGTAGACTGCAGAGGACAGGCTGCTCTCTGATCTGAACTGTACAATACTCAATAGAACATTTAAAGCTGTGTACTACTCTGAGTTCTCTACTTTGTGAAACCCTAGTTTTTCATGAGTTATTCGTTATGACACAGTGGTCTAAGTAGAACAAATCCTGTCACAAGTATTCAGCCACCATCTACCTACCAGTACATCAAAAGACAGACTGATTATTTATTCATGATGGTTAAAAATTCTATTTGTGTTTATTCAAAATGCTATCAAGAACACCAGACACATAAGTTAATCAAAATCACTTCTCTCCATAAGATTATAAAAGAAGTAGTAATATTAGATAATGGTACCATAATAGTACCATTCAACCCAGCACTCAGTCACTTCTCAGAGGATTTTTCCTGGGGAAAGCACCAGAGAAAGAACTTACTACTTTTTTCCAAGTCTTATCTCATTAAATAACTAATACTATAAATAAACTTACCACTAGCATACAATCTAAAGTGATATGAGTTCATCATAAGTGAGTTAATCAACTCAGTGAGGTGTGTGAGTGTGTGTGTGTGTGTGTGTGTGTGTGTGTGTGTAATACTACTCAGCTACTAAAAACAAACACATCATGCAATATTCAGGCAAATGGATGAAACCAGAAAAGATCATCCTGAGTGAGATAACCCAGACTAGAAACATATGCATTGTATGTACCAACTTAGAAGTGGATATTAGATATAACATACAGGATAATCATCCACAAACTCAAAGAAGCCAAGGATAGCCCAAGGGAGAGTGCTTGAATCTCACGCAGAAGAGGAAATAAAACAGACATCTGAAGTGGAGAGAGGGAGGAAACTATGTGGGAAAGGAGTAGGGTCAGGTGTTGGGAGGGAGGATGAGGAAAGGGAAGACCAGAAGAGAGAACTGAAATAAGTGGGGAGCACATCTGAGATAGAGGAAGCTCCCGGGGTCTATGGGGTGATCCTGGCTAAGACTCCTAGTAGTGAGAATGTTGAGCTTGAAGTTGTCATCTTCTATAGCCAGGTGAGACTTCCAGTGAAGGGCGGGGAACACCAACCCACCTGTAAAACTTTCAACCCAAAGTTTATTCTGCAACAGGGAATGTTGGGATGAAGATGGAGAACCCGATTGAGGGAATGGCAAGTGAATAACTAACCCAAATTGAGACCCACCCCATGGGAGAGAGCCAAGCCCTGACACTATTAATGATACTCTGCTATGCTTGCAGACAGGAGCCTAACATGAGTATCTTCTGAGAGGCTTCATCTAGCAATTGATGGAAACAGATGCAGAGACCCACAGCCAAATAATAGGGCAAGCTCAGGGAGTTTTGAAAAAGTGGGAAGTAGGATTGAAAGATGGGGGGAGGGCAAAGACACCACAAGAAGAACAGAGTAAACTAACCTGGACCCTGGGGGCTCAACTTACTACCAACCAAAGAGCTCGCACGGGCAGACCAAGATCCCTTATGCATTAGTAACATGCAGATGCACAGTATGGTCACCCTGTGGGTCCTCTAAAAATGGGGTAAGGACTAGCTCTGACTTTGTTAGTTGCCTCTTGATTCTTTCTCTCTTAGCTGGGTTCCCTTGTGTGTCTTAAATGAGAAAGGGTGCTCTTTTTACTGCTGTGATTTGAGCAGCAAGCATGGGTTGATGCCCCGTAGGGCCCCCTTCTCTGAGAAGAAGAAGAAGAAATGGGAGGTGGGGGGCAGGACTGGGAAGGGAGGGAGGAAGTGCTGAGATCAGGCAGCAAAGTGATTAAGTAAATAAATACATAAAAAAATAAGTAAGAAAGATATTTACCTTGAATCAATAGTAAAAGTGCCTTGAGAGTATCTCTGGGATTGACCAGTCCATATCCATTGCAAGCTAAACTATGAAAGGTGCAAAAATCGTTGGAAAGACACTGATTGTTAACTAAGATATCTCCATGGTTCCTGGTTCAAACAACTAAACGTTTGTACATTTAGCTATCCTGCTTCTCACTGGCGACTGTGGAAGTGATTGAAAAGAGCACAAACATTTCTCAAGTCATCAGTAGACATTCATGTCATCCATATGATAGTGGTGTTTTTGCAGGTGTAAAGGTGTAGAGTCATGCAAGCTTCTGCCGAAATTTTCCAAGATGTGGGAGGCCAGGTGGATCAACATTCAGCAGTTAGCTCTCCAAGGTATGATTCATGAAAAAGTGAAAATGAAGATAACGCCAAGATGTTATATAAGAGTTATTGACAGTATGGAAATGAAATATCTATTGAGAAAAGCCGCAGGCCATGAAAAGATACAGAATAAGAAATAGATTGTGCATGCTGCAGCTGGCATGGAGATCCAGAAGAGGATTCCATTTGGACGTTCACATCACAATACAGTGTGGTCAGGGTACTGTGGAATTTGATAGCTTATTATTCAGTTTTGTTCTTTCATTGTTCTTATTCTGTTGTTCTGTTCCTTCTTGAAAATAAATCTTTCACAACTCCCCATGGCACTTTACATTGAAAGCACGTAATTTACTTTAAAATTTCCTAAAAGATCTGGCATATCAGACATTACCTTTAGTATCACAGGAAATTCAGGATTTGAATTGTACAAAATGCAGGAGGATTGAGAATTTTAGAACTCTTGAATCTCTAAATGGACTTTAAGTTTTGATATATACATGAATGTGTAGACCAGTATCTTTCAAAGATGCATATATAGTGAATGTTTGATCCCCAACTTGTCAGCGTATTAAAATGTGATAGGATAATTAGGATTCTTACTGCATTAATTAACCTCATGAATTAATCTATTCATGGGTTATCATTGACTGGGATAACAGAAAAGAATGCATTGTTGGAGAAGAAAGTTACCAAGGGCATGCCTCTGAAGGAATGTTTTGGCTAGGTCTCTCTACTTCCTGAACACGAGGCGAAAAGCTTTGTTCCAACTCATGATCCTTGACATGGTGTTCTGCCTCACCACAGCTTCCAAATAATGAAGAAAGCTGATATGCAATAAAATTTCTCAATCCTTCTATCATTCCTCTTTAGTATTCTTGTCATAGTGATGACAAGTACTAATAGACTTTTTATTGGAAATTGTTTTTGGATTCTATAACCACAAGACATGATCCACCAACATCTACAATGCATCATGTAAAAAGAATAATGTGTGGTTTATCTTTCTGGGGAAACTTTTGGCTCCTGCTGTTAAGAGTGACATTGTAAACTACCATGCATTGATGTACTCTGTGGTGAATAGAATAGAAGCTGTCAGGTTATATGCTGCCTTGCTTCATTCTAAACCAGAAGTTTCTTTGTATACATCTTAAATGCAAGAAAGACAGTAAACTAGACATGTTAAAATATTACTTAAACCTTTTAACCATACTTTAGATATATCAATAAAAATGATATATTAAATAACATGGCAATAGAATGATTCGATATGGCTTTAAGCAAAAAGGGAAATTTTCAGTTAAAAAAAAAAGCCATCACCTTAGAACTTTTTTAAAAATCATTTGTTCTAAATGGATCAATATGGGAAATATACTCACTAATTCAGTAAAGTTGAATTAACATACCCCCTGGGGGGAGAGTTGACTATAATAAAACTGAAATTAGGAGAAAATAGCTTTTTATACTTTTTTTATGATTCATGTATCTAATTCCTATTGCACTAATGGACAGTGGAATTAAGAGAAAATCAAACTTTACATATTATATTCATTAGAATGTGAAAATATTTATTACTTCTTAAATGCACAGAAAATTGAATTCAAATATCCACCATGAGGTGTGACTATAAAGGAATTGAAATTAGGAAAAACAATTTTATATACTATATTATGATTTATATGTCTTTTACCTTTATTCTGTTTTTTTCTCATCATCTATCTAGGTCTTTTTTTTTTTAATTTTTAGACATTACCTATCTGTATCCTCATTGACACATATGGATATATACATCATGGCTAGAAACAAAATATGAGGGAAAATATGCTGTTTTATTTTTCTTTCTAAATATGGATCACATCATTTTATATTATACTTCTTTTTATTTTAATTTTTATTATTTACATTTTATTCACTTTGTATTCCCCCTGTAGTTCTCTCCCTCCTCCCCTCCCAATCCCACCCTGCCTCCCCCTTCTCTACCCACGCCCCTCCCCAAGACCACTGATAGGAGAAGTCTTCCTCCCCTTCCCTCTGGTCCTAGTCTATCAGGTCTCATCAGGATTGGCTGCATTGTCTTCCTCTGTTCCCTGATAAGACTGCTCCACCCTCAGGGGGGAGGTGATCCAAAAGCAGGCCAATCAGTTCACATCAGAAACAGTCCCTGCCCCATTAACTATGAAGACTTGGACACTGAACTGCCATGGGCTACCTCTATGCAGGGGTTCCAGGCCATCTCCATGAGTGGTCTTTGGCTGGAGTATCAGTTTCAGAAAAGACCCCTGTGCCCAGACTTTTTGGACCTGTTGCTGTCCTTGTAGAGGTCCTGTCCTTTCCAGGTCTTACTATCGTCCACTTCTTTCATAAGATTCCCTGCACTCTGCCCTGAGGCTGGTCATAAGTCTCAGCATCTGCTTTGATATCCTGCAGGGTAGAGCCTTTCAGAGGCCCTCTGTGGTAGGCTCCTGTCCTGTTCCGTGTTTTCTCCCTTCTCTGATGTCCATCCTCTTTGCCTTTCTGAATGGGGATTGAGCATTTTAGCCAGAGTCCTCCTTCTTGCTTAGTTTCTTTAGGTGTATAGACTTCAGTAGGTTTATCCTATATTATATGTTATATCACTCCTAGGCATATATCCAAAAGATGTTCAAGTACACTACAAGGACATTTGCTCAACTATGTCTATATTTATTTGTAATAGCCAGAAGCTAGAAACAGCCCAGATGCCCCGCAACTGAGGAATGGATACAGAAATTGTAGTACATCTACACAATGAAATATTACTCAGCAATAAAAAACAAGGAATTCATGAAATTTCCAGGTAAATGGTAGGAACTGGAAAAGATCATCCTGAGTGAGGTATCCCAGAATCAGAAAGTCACACAGGGTAGATACACACTCAAAAGTGGATATTAGACACATATTATACTTCTTCTGTTCATGCGTTTTTCAAGTTTCATTATTTCATTTTCCTTTACAGTTAAATAATATTCCAGATGTATATTGCACCATATTTTATTATCCATTCAGCTGTTGATGAACACTGAAGCTTATTCCATTTTCTTCCTATTTTTTATTTCTTTTTAAATTTCTATATTAATTACAGTTTATTCACTTTGTATCCCAGCTGCAGCCCCATATGTCATTCCCTCCCAATCCCATTCTCCCTTCATTCTTTCCTCCCAAGCCTCTCTCCAAGTCCACTAAGGTCCCCTTCACTTTGACCCTAGTTTACCAGGTCTCATTAGGGCTGGCTGCATTGTCCTCCTCTGTGGCCTGGCAAGGCTCCTCCCCATTCAAGGGGAGGTGATCAAAGAGCCAGCCACTGAGTTCATGTCAGAGACAGTCCAATTAAAAAATGGATTACTTTCTTTGTTGATTTTTAACTTCATGAGTTCTTTATATATTTTTAATATTAGCCCTCTGTCAGATATAGGGTTGGTGAAGATCCTTTCCCAGTCTGTAGGCTGTCGTTTTGTTCTGACGACAGTGTCCTTTGCTTTACAGAAGCTTTTCAGTTTCATGAGGTCCCATTTATTGATTGTTGCTCTTAGAGCCTGTGCTGTTGGTGTTCTATTCAGGAAGTTGTCTCTTGTGCCAATGAGTTCTAGGCTCTTCACCATTTTTTCTTCTCACTGATTTAGTGTGTTTGGTTTTATGTTGAGGTCTTTGATCCACTTGGACTTTAGTTTTGTGCAGGGTGATAAATATGGATCTATTTTCATTTTTCTGCATATAAACATCCAGTTACAGTTCTTTACAGACCCAGAAAAAGTATCAACTTCATATGAAATAACAAGAAACCCTTAATTGTGAAAAGAATCCACTACAATAAAAGAGTTTCTGGAGGTATCTCCCTCCTTGATCTCAAGCTGTACTATAGAGCAACAGTAAGAAAAACTGTGTGGTACTGACATAGGAACAGACCGGTAGATAAATGACATCAAAAAGAAGACCTAGAAAACCTACACACTTTTGGCCCCTGATTTTTGACAAAGATGCCAAAACCACACAATGGAAAAAAGATAACATCTTCAACAAATGGTGCTGGTCTAACTGGATGTTAGACCAATAAATGGGACCTCATGAAACTGAAAAGCTTTTGTAAAGCAAAGGACACTCATCAGAACAAAACAACAGCCTACAGATAGAGAAAGGATCTTCACCAACCCTATATGTGACAGAGGGCTAATATCCAGAATATATATAAAGAACTCAAGAAGTTAAACAGCAACAAATCAAGTAATCCAATTTAAAAATGGGGTACAGAGCTAAACAGAGAATTCTCGGTAGAGGAATATCAAATGGCAGAGAAATACTTAAAGAAATGTTCAACGTCCTTAGCCATCAGGGAAATGCAAATCGTTTTCTTGCTATTGTGAGTGGAGCAGAAATAAACATGGATGTACAGCTGTTGCTAGGGTAAGTTATAAAGGTATTGCAGTGCATGCCTATAAGTGGCATAGCTCTATCATGTTTCACTTTTGATTTTTTGAAGAACTTCCAAGTTAATTTACACAACACCTTCATTAATTTCCAAGAGTAAATAAGCATCCTCCTTTCCATATATGTTTTGCTACATGTTTTGCAAGATTGCTTAATGACAGTCATTCTACCAGGAGTAAGATATAAGATAATATCTTGCAGTAAGTTTATTTGAACATTGAGAATATCTATTCATTTTATTAGCCCATTTGTCCATTGGCAATTTTGTTTCCTTGGTATTTATTTATTGCTATTATTTATAAATTCAGCCCCCTGTCTGAAGTATAGCTGATAAAGATTTTCACCATTCTGTAATCCTTTTTATCTGTTGATAGGTAGTTTTTGGTTTTTGTTCTGTTTTCACTGTACATAAACTTTGTTTTGTTTTGCCTTGGTTTTTTGAGACAGGGTTCCAAAAAACCCTGTAGTCTTTGCTGTCCTGGACTCACCTTGTAGACTAGGCTGGCCTCGAACTCATAGAGATCTGCCTGCCTCTCTCTTCCCAAGTGCTGGAATTACAGAAATGTGCCCAGCTACATAAACATTTTAAATCTCATGTAGTCCCATCTGTTGATTCTACTGCGTTTTGCAAAAAACAAAAACTAACCATGATCTGCCACAGGAGCAATATATCAATAAAAATTCTGTTCTGAATATTCCAAGACATATCTGAAATTACAGATGGTGAACTGATCAATAATCAGTAATCCAATAATAACTTCCTCACCTAAGACTATAGAAGAGGACTTGGCCTGAGGAAAGTTCAGAGCACTGAGTAAAGTTCACATTTGTTGGGGGACTCTTTCAGGAAGGTCACCTGAGCATAAATTTCTGGCTGTCCCTGAGTCTCAGGTCAAGCATAGTTCTCCTCCCCAGGATACATGGTCCACTTCAAGATGATATGCCAAACTGACATTCAAAATTTGCTGCCAAGTGGATTTGTGCCTGACTGTTCTATTCTTTGGCAGCCCTGTATCTGTGTTCTTTAACCCCTTACCTGGTCATCAGTATCACCGTTCTGCACCCAGTGTTTTTTGCTTTCAACATTAACTCTTAATATTCTATAAGCTCAATCATTTTTTTTTGCTTTTATGTACCTGGCATACCATATTCTCATGTGAAATAAAATGTGTCATTGTTAGCAATCAATAAGGAATGGATGCAGATGGTAGATTAAGATCTCCTGTATATGGTAAATAAATTTCAAGAATAGATGTTATTCTATTCTATTCATCTCTAAAGAGATGTTAGCTCTTATTCTAAAGAGACAAAATTTTCTTGAAAGAGCATCAGAATTCAGAGATGATATGATAATACACCAAAAAAGTGCAGAGAAACAGAGGGCTAACTCAGCACAAAGTGCAAAGCTGCACCTCAGTTTGTCAAGCCTTGACTCCCTAAATGGTTGGAGATGTGGGTGGTGGGGAAAAACAGCCTGCTCATTCAATAGATAAAGCAGATGCTTCTGGTGAAATATAATGGGCAGTCATACCCACAACATAAGCCCATACTTCTCTAAAGCCTTGGATCCAGTTGAAGAATTTGGTAAAACACTATTTTCCTTCATGTCAGTTGAGCAACAGACAGAAAATTTATGTTGCTGAAGAGCACCTGCTGCAACCTAGCATTTAATGTTATGGTACTCTAGGACCCTGATAACAGGGTACAACCACAGGAAAATAATTACCTAAAAATAATATAGGTGAAATAAACTTTATGCACGAAAGTTCTAATGAAGTTGAGGCTCATATGTGCCGGAGAACAGCCTCAGCCTATTGTGGGTCTCAAGACTGGGAGGAATGGATGAGCTTGAGAGAAAAATATCTTCACAGAAGGGGGCAGCTACAAGCTGAGGGATGACTCATTTCAAGAGATTGTTCTTGGGAGGCCATCTCTCCGGTGTCTGCTCATTTTTTTCCTCCTTCTTCTTTCTTTTCTCTTGGAAAAGAGAATAAATCCCAGTATTTAATTACTAAATCATTTCATTAGACATTTTTTCAACATTATCAAAACCTTTTTTTTCTTTCCCCAGAATATTGGCTTTTTCCCAAAGACCCACAGATAAGAATAAACAAAATATAGCATGCTGTACTCCACATACATGGTACAGTGACTGTACCCAAAAACTGAAAGAACAGAATATAGCAAGCTGTACATACAGAATACAGTGATTACACTGCAAGCAAGCAAGCATATTTAATCATTAACTCAGTGTTTTTTTTTTTTTTTCAGACAAACCACCTCTACATCATAAGTCATCTGGGGAAAATCTTGCAGTTACAATAAGTGGCATAAGAACAAAGAGGTGCTAAACAAACTAGATGTGTCTTAAATCTCAGCTGCTGCTTATAGCTGAGCAAGTCCTTTCTGAGGTCTTTCTACACACGTTTTGTAATAGGAGTAACCTTGAAGAACATCTCTAGCCACTTCCTCATAAACTATACAAAGTTCCTACAATCACCTCATCTTATCCCAGGATGTCATAGCCATGTGACCAAGTCTTTCTAGAAACAGAAGTTAGTCTGAATCCAGTAGTTTCTCTTGGGTCTAATTCCTTTCTGAATGGAGCAATCTTGGGGTAAGTGTGGAAATTCAAACAATTCCTTATATCATTTGATATCCAGGAGCTGACTAAGGATTTTCAGGGAGCAATTATCACAAAGGCATCCATGCATTCAATTTCTTGTTCAGATATTTCAGGGGTTGCTGCCTTTACAGCCAAGGGGAATGCTTCTTCCACAGTGGTTGTTTCTGAGACATTTCCTGCTCTGTCAGTCCTCCTAGAAATCTTACCAGTTGCATTGACAAGGGTTGAATTAGAGAAAAAAGATGAAGTCACATTAAGAAACAAAACAGGCAGACATAGGAAAAATCACTGCCTTTGTGGACTCATAATCCAGAGATATTTTCTCCAGGGCAACAGTGCTTCCAGCAACTGGAACCATGTCAAGCAGCTGCTTTCCCAACCTTGTTGTACCTGACACATATATACCCACCAAATTAAGATATTCTAGAGTCTATACTTTATATGAATAATCCACTTGATGGTTGAGTTGTAGATGCCTATCATCTATTTTAGATAGCACAAAATTTAGAAAAGTATGTTCATTTTACTGTAAAGGTTCAACATGGATAGGAAAGTTTTCATAAGGCCTCACCCTTAGATGAAGAACTACAGACAATTAGTGGCTATTGAGAGAGAGTGAGAATAAGTCTCATCTTGTGACAAGCCCCGATAAAATGAACAATCCCAAGTGATCATTCTTAAGTCATACTCATAAGAACAGTGTGTATGTGTATGTGTATGTGTATGTGTGTGTGTGCTTGTTCAAGAGAGAGAAAACAACCCCTTACACATGTTCCTATGAGGATGTATCAAGCTAAAGAAAAAGAAAATGAAGAAGAAAGAAAGAAAGAAAGAAAGAAAGAAAGAAAGAAAGAAAGAAAGAAAGAAAGAAAGAAGAAAGGAGGAAGTCCAAAAGCACCTTCATTTTTAAGTGAAACATTATTAAAGTTTAAATAACCCATCTATCCCAACACCTTAATAGTGGGAGATTTCAACACTCCACTTTCACCAATGGAGAGATCATATAGACAGGAGCTAAATAGTGAAATAATGGCACTTACAGAGGCCCTAATTCAAATGGACCTAATAGATGTCTACAGAACTTTTCACCCAAACTCAAAAGAGTGCAACTTCTTCTCTGCACCTAGTGGAACCTTCTCGAAAATTGACCATATAGTCGGGCACAAAGCAAGCTTCAACAGATATAAGAAGATTGAAATAATCCCTTGTATCCTAGCAGATCATCATGGCCTAAAATTAGACCTCAACAAAAACAGAAATAACAAAAAGCCTACATACACATGGAAACTAAACAACTTTCTACTCAATAACACCTGGGTCAGGGAAGAAATGAAAAAAGAGAAAGACTTCATAAAATTCAATGAAAATGAAGGCACAACTTACCCAATTTATGGGACACAATGAAAGCAGTGCTAAGAGGAAATTTCATAGAACTAAGTACCTCCAGAAAGAATTTTTTTGCTTTTTTTATTATTTTATTTTTCTTTATTAATTACACTTTACTCACTTTGTATCCCCCCCCCCCGTGGTACCGTCCTTCCTTCTGTCCCAATCCCTCCCTTCCTCCACCCTCTGCATGCATGCCCCTCCCCAAGTCCATTGATAGGGGAGGTCTTCTTTTCCTTTCTTCTGATCCTAGTCAATTAGATCTCATCAGGAGTGGCTGCCTTGTCCTCTTCTGTGGCCTGGTAATGCTGCTTCCCCCTCAGGGGGAGGCAATTAAAGAGCAGGCCAATCAGTTCATGTCAGAGACAGTCCCTGTTCCTATCACAATGGAACCCACTTGGATACTGAACTGCCATGGACTACATCTGTGCAGGGGTCTTAGGTTATCTCCATGCATAGTCCTTGGTTGGAATAGCAGTCTCAGGAAAGATCCCTGTGCTCAGATTTTTTGAAAGAATTTTGAGACTTCTCATACAAGTAACTTAACAGCACAAATAAAAGCCTTAGGGAAAAAATGGAGCAGACACACAAAAGAGGACTAAAAGATTGGAAATAATAAAACTCAGAGCTGAAATCAATGAATTAGAGACAAAGAAAACAATTGAAAGAATCAGTGAAACTAAGAGCTGGTTCTTTGAGAAAAGCAACAAGATAGACAAACCCTTAGCCAAACTAACTAAAAGGTAGAGATAAACTATCCAAATCAACAAAATCAGAAATGAAAAGGCAGCCATAACGACAGACACAGGAAATCCAACCAATTATTAGGTCTTACTACAAAAGCCTATATGCCACACAATTTGAAAATCTAAATGAAATGGACAGTTTTCTTTCTTTTTTTTTATTTTTTTTATTTTATTTTTCTTTTTAGTTACATTTTGTTAACTCTGTGTCCCAGCTGTATCCCGCTCCCTCATTCCCTCCCCAACCCCACACTCCCTCCTGACAGTTTTCTTGATAGATTCCATTTACCAAAATTAAATCAAGATCAGGTAAATAGATTAAATAGTCCTATATGCCCCAAGGAAATAGAAGCAGTCATCAAAACTCTCCCTTCTAATAAAAACAGAGGGCAGGTGGTTTCAGTGCAGAATTCTAACAGACTTTCAAAGAAGAGGTAACTCCATTTCTCTTCAAACTATTCCACAAAATAGAAACAGAAGGAACATTACCAAATGCATTCTATAAGGCTACAGTCATCTTGATACCTAAACCACACAAAGACCCAACAAAAAAAGAGAGAACTTTAGACCTAGCTCTCTTATAAACATTGATACTTAAAAAAAATACTTGCGAACTGAATCCAAGAACACATAAAAGATATCATCCACCATGACCAAGTAGGCTTCATCCCAGGCATGCAGGGGTGGTTCAATATATGGAAATCCATCAATATAACCCACCAGAAGAAGAAAAACCACATGATCATCTCCTTAGAGTTGAAAAAGCATTTGACAAAATTCATGTTTAAAGTCTCAGACAGATCAGGGATACAAGGCACTTACCTAAACATAGTAAAGATAATATACAGCAAGCCTATAGCCAACATCAAACTAAACAGAAAGACACTTAAATCAATCCACTGAAATCAGGGACAAAAGAAGGCTGCCCACTCTCTGTATCTCCTCAACATAGTACTTGAAGTCCTAGCTAGAGCAATAAGACTTCTAAAGGAGATCAAGGGGAGACAAATCAGAAAGGAAGAAGTCAAAGCATCACCATTTTCAGATAATATGACTGCATAGAGAACTCCTTCAGCTGATAAACAACTTCAGCAAAGTGGCGGGATACAAAATTAACCCCCCCCCAAAAAAAAAATCAGTAGCCCTCGTGTATACGAAAGACAAAAGGACTGAGAAAGAAACGGGAAACTATACCTTTCACAATAGCCAATAATAACATAAAGTACCTTGGTGTGACTCTAACCAGGCAAGTGAAAGACCTGTTTGAAAAAACTTCAAGCCTTTGAAGAAAGAAATTGAAGAATATATGGAAAGATCAACCATGCTCACATATCAGTAGGATTAACATAGTGAAAATGGCCATCCTGCCAAAAGCAATCTACAAATTCAATGCAATTCCCATCAAAATACCAATACAATTCTTTACAGAACTTGAAAGGAAAATCCTCAATTTCATAGAATTTTGTTTTTCATAGAAAAACAAAAAAGCCAGAATTGCTAAAAGAATCCTGTACAACAACAAATCTTCTGGAGGTATCTCCATCCCTGATCTCAAGCTGTACAACAGAGCAATAATAATCATATAACTGGCAGAGAAACAGAATGGTGGACCAATGGAATTGAATAGAACACCCAGAAATAAACCCACACACCTATTGATACTTATTTGTTGACAAAGCAGCCAAAACCATACAAGGGAAAAAAGCTAGCACCTTCGACAAATGTTGCTCGTTTAACTGGATGTCTACATGAAGAAAAACTGCAAATAGATCCATATTTATTACCCTGGACAAAACTAAAGTCCAAGGGGATCAATGACCTCAACATGAAACCAGACACATTAAATCTACTGGAAAAAAAATTGGGAAGAGCCTTGAACTCACTGGCACAAGAGACAACTTACTGAACAGAACACCAACAGCACAGGCTCTAAGATCAACAATCAGTAAATGGGACCTCATGAAACTGAAAAGCTTCTGTAAAGCAAAGGACACTGTCATCAGAACAAAACAACAGCCTACAGACTGGGAAAGGATCTTCACCAACCCTATATCTGACTGAGGGCTAATATCCAGAATATATAAAAACTCCAGAAGTTAAAAAACAACAAACTGTGGTACATCTATACCTGGAGTATTACTCAGCAATGAAAAATAAGGAAATCATGAAATTTGCAAGTAAATGGTGGGACCTGGAAAGGATCATCCTGAGTGAGCTGTCGCAGAAACAAAAAGACAGACACAGTATATACTCACTCATATAAACATACAACATAGAATAAACCCACTAAAATCTGTACATCTAAACAAACTAAGCAAAAGAGAGGACCCTAACTAAAATGTTCAATCCCCATCCTGAAAGGCAAAGATGGACATCAGAAGAAAAAGAAAACAGCAAACAACCTAGGAACCTGATACAGAGGGCCTCTGAAAGCCAGAAGAAGAAAACAGGAAACAACCTTGGAACCTGCCACAGAGGGCCTATGAAAGCCTCAGCATCTGCCCTCAGATGCTGAGCCTGATGGCCAACTGTTGGGCAGAGTGAATGGAATTTTATATAAGAAGTGGGAAATAGTAAGAGCTGGAGAGGACAGGAACTCCACAAGGAGAGCAACAGAACAAGAAAATTTGAACACAGGGAACTTCCCAGAGACTCATACTCCAACCAAGAACTATCCATGGAGATAACTTAGAACGCTGACAATGCAACCACTTCTGATGAGAACTGATAGACTAAGATCAGAAAGAAGGAGAGGAGGACCTCCCCTATCAGTGGACTTGGGGAGGGGCATGCATGTAGAAAGGGGGGGAGGGGGGACCTGGAGGGGAGTAAGGAGGGGCTTTTGGGGGGATACAAAATGAATAAAGTGTAATTAATAAAAATTAAATAAAAATTAAAAAGAAAACAAAAACAAAAAAACCAAATTGAGTAATGTAATTAAAAAAATGGGGTACAGAGCTAAACAGAGAATTCTCAATAGAGGATTATTGAATGGCAGAGAAACAATTAAAGAAATGTTCAACATCCTTAGTCATGATGAAGGTGCAAATCAAAACAACCTGAGGTTCCAATTTATACCCACCAGAATGGCTAAGATCAAAAACTCAAGTGATAGTACATGCTGGAGAGGACCTGGGGAAAGGAACCCTCTTCCCTTGTTGATGGTAATGTAAAATGTACAATCACTTTGGAAAGCAATCTGGCGCTTTCTCAGACATTTAGGAATAGTGTTACCTCAAGATCCAGCTATACCACTCGTAGGCATATATCCAAAATATGCTCAAGTATACAACAATAACATTTGCTCAACCATGTTGGTACCGGCTTTATGTACCGGGTTTTTGTTTTCCAGCCAGAAAGCTGGAAACAACCCAGATGCCTCTCACTTGAGGAATAGATACAGAAATTATGGTACATCTACACAATGGAATTACTCAGCAGTGAAAACAAGGAAATCATGAAATTTGTAGGTAAATGGTGGGAACTGGAAAAGACCATCCTGAGTGAGGTATCCCAGAAGCAGAAAGACACACAGGGTATACACTCACTCATAAGTGGGTATTAGATATATAATATAGGATAAACCTACTAAAATCTGTACACCTAAAGAAACTAAGCAAGAAGGAGGACTCTGGCTAAGATGCTCAACCCCATTCAGAAAACAAACAGGATGGACACCAGAAGAAGGAGAAAACAGGGAACAGGACAGGAGCCTACCACAGAGAGCCTCTGAAAGGCTCTACCCTGTAGGGTATTAAGGCAGATGCTGTGACTTACAGCCAAACTTTGAGCGCAGTGCATGGAATCTTATGAAAGAAAGGGGAAATAGTAAGACGTAGAGAGGTCTCCTTGCTCCACAAGAAGAGCAACAGAACCAAAAAATCTGAATCTGGGCCCAGGGGTCTTTTCTGAAACTGATACTCCAACCAAGGACCATTCATGGAGATAACATAGAACCCCTGCACAGATGTAGTCCATGGCAGTTCAGTGTCTAACTGGGTTCCCTAGTAATGGGAACAGGGACTGTCTCTGACAAGAACTGATTGGCCTGCTCTTTGATCACCTCCCCCTGAGGGGGGAGCAGCCTTAACAGGCCACAGAGGAAGACAATTTAGCCAGTCCTGATGAGAACTAATAGACTAGGATCAGAAGGAATGGGAGGAAGACCTCCCCTATCAGTGCACTTGGGGAGAGGTATGGGTAGAAAAGAGGGAGGGAAGGTGGGATTGGGAGGGGATGAGGGAGGGAGCTACAGGGAGTGATACAAAGTGAATAAACTGTAATTAATAAAAATTTAAAAAAGAAATCCTCAACGTCCTTAGTTATCAGGGAAATGCAAATCAAAACAATCCCGAGATTTTACCTTACACTCTCTCAGAATACTAAGATCAAAAACTCAAAGTGACAACACATGCTGTAGAGGATGTGGGGAAAGGGGAACCCTCTTCCATTGCTGGTGGGAATGTAAGCTTGTACAACCACTTTGGAAAACAATCTGGCACTTTCTCAGACAATTAGGAATAGCGCTTCCTCAAGATCCAGCTATACCACTCCTAGCCATATATCCAAAATATGCTCAAGTATACAACAAGAACATTTGCTCATCCATGTTTGTAGCAGCTTTATTCGGCCAGAAGCTGGAAACAATGTAGACCTCCCTCAACCGAAGAAAGGATACAGAAATTGTGGTACATTGCCCAATGGAATGCTACTCAGCAATTAAAAACAAGAAAATTATGAAATATGCAGGCAAATGGTGGGAACTAGAAAAGATCATTCTGAGTGAAGTGTCTCAGAAGCAGAAAGACACACATGGTATATACTCACATTTAAGTGGATACTAGACATATACTATACATACAATATACTATGTACTATGTACTAAAATCTGTACACATATGGAAGCTAAGCAAAGAGGAGGATCCTGAGTAAGATAATCAGTCCTCTTTCAGAAAGGCAAATGGTTAAGAGTCTCAGCATCTGCTTTGATACACTGCTGGGTAGAATCTTGCAGAAGCCCTGTACTGTAGGCTCCTATCCTGTTTCTGTTTTCTCCTTCTTCCAATGTCCATCCCTTTTGTCTTTGTGAGTGAGGATTATTTTAAGATTTAATTTTCTCAATCAACCAAAATGTTTAACACAAAACACAATAAATTATCATGATGCAAAAAAAATCACTAGTCTTAAACTTCTTCCATAAATGTTATTAAGCATTTGTGATAATTTCTTTTGAATGAAATTTTATTTATAACTGGTTATATAAGGTCCTTTGCTTCACAGTATACTTAACTGATAAAAGTTTTGAAGTGTTTTTAAAGGCTGGTGGTCCTAGCCCTATGCTATTATGATTTTTTTGTCATATCATGATATAAAAATACCTAAAATTGGATTGCTAACTTACTATACTGAACATGCATTGTCATAATTATTTCATAAACTATGAGGTGTGTCTGTGTGGTTATTAATGTATAATTTTGCTTTATTAATTTTCATTTCTGTATGTTTATTCTTTTACACTTTGATGTTTTTCATATATGCAAAATATATTGTGAATGTATTTATTCCCCTATTACACTCTTTGTATCGACTTTTCCTTCCTTTTTTAATCCTTTATTCAGTACTTTGTCCATATGTGTTTATTTATTAACCCTCACCCTCTGGAAAAACTCAGGTTCTCTGGCCCAGATTGAGAGTTTAACTTCCAAATAAATACATATCTTGAAGGACGTTTGATAACATATTCGTTTAAAGAATAATGGTGGAGTGTTTACCACTTGCATCCATGTTTTTCCCAGCCTCAGGCTTTTGATCAGGTAAATCACATTGTGTATGTATTCCCTACTGTGGTACAGGTCTCAAATCAAATGAGGTCTTTTTAGATTTTGATCTAAATATTCACACCACTATTGCACTACGGAGCATAATCTGGCAGTTTGCCAGTACCGTGGCAGAAATAATTTAGAACTGGATGAAGTGGGGGATGAATTTTCTACCTCAGCAGCCTGCATGATATCATCTGGCACTGTGAAGCGCGGCCGAGGAGCCACCAGTTAGGTTCTATTGTGATAACTCTGGAACATGCAACAAAAACACATGCTATTTTCATCTGTAGGGATTACCACCAAGGTCTGGTGGCCAGCCAAGAGTAGTGACAACAACCTATAGTTTGCTTGGTGCCTCTGAGATTTCTTTGGACAACAAATTAAAGCAATGTATCCCATATCTGGCACTAGGGTTCTTATTTCAATATCTATGACTTCTGGAAACAATAATATCTATCCAGGAAGGGCACCTGTGTTATAATATCTTTTTATTCCTCTGTTTAATTTGTGGTTGTTTTGTTCATAAATCAGTGGTTTTTGTAGGATTTTTGTGTATTTGTAAATTTTGTTCACCCTGTCTCCCATTTTTCCCATACCCTTATCCAATCTACCCCAACCATTTGAACCTCTTTACATCTAGTATATCCCACTTCAAACTTAGTGTATTTTAATAATGCCTTCAATAGCCTTCCACATGGCTTCTTTCTTGCTCACTGGCTTCTGTAAACATTCAAATTTAAAATACAAAAACTCCAAATTTGAAGCAAGGCTCTGGACTCATTATTTGTTTTCCTGGACCCAGTAACCTCATTCAATATAATACTTTCCATTTCCATCAACTTTTGTTCAAAGTTGTTTGATTTTTATGACCAAATAGAATATTATGTATATGTATTGTTTTCATCATCCATTCATCAGTTGATATACATCTACAATGATTATATTGCCTAGACATTGTAAATAAATCCATGAATTGGGGTGCAGAGTCCCTTGGGTACATGCCAAAGAGTAGCATAACTGGACCATAAGCAAGTTTCACTTTTAGCTTTTCAAGAAACCCCCATACTGATTTCCATAGAAGTTGCAGAAGTCCTTATTCCCACCAATAATGAGTAAGGGATCTTCCCACAGCCTCTCCAGTATCTGCTGTCATTTTAAAAATAATATCCATCTGACTGAGGTGAGATAAAACCATAAAGACTTTTAATTCACACTTATCCTGAGGCTAGTGATGCTTAAAATTTTCTGAAATATTTATTAGCTATTTGTATTTCTCTTTTTTGAGAATTCTGTTTAATTCCAAGGACTATCCTTTGATTGGATTGTTTGCTTAGTGTTTAGTTTCTTGATATCTTTTAATTTTTTAGATGTTTTTCCTCTGTCAGATATATAGCTGGGCATAATTTTTCCATTCTGTAGGCTCCTTCTTCACTTGGTTGACAGTTTACATTGTTGCACAGAAACTTTAGAACTTCATAAAATCCATTTGTCAATTTTTATCCTTATTTCCTGAGCAAGGGGAGTCTTATTGAGAAAGCTCTTACCTATTCCTGTATCTTGTGTTGTACTCTCTATTATTCCACAATTTCAGATTTTTTTCCAACTTGATTCATTTGGAGTTGATTTTTGTGTAATATGAGAGATTTATATAGTACCATTGTTCTACATTCAATTTTCAGTATCATTTGTTAAAGCAGCTGTCCTTTTCTCTATTATTTGGAGTCTGTTAAAAGTTTGGAGGCTGTAGCTGTGTAGATGTATTTGTGTACTCTCTTCCATTGATCTGTGTCTAGTTCTATATCAGTGTCATGCTGCTTTTATTACCCAGGTTCAGAAGTATAGTTTCAAATCAGGAAAGGGAATCTCTTTAGCAGGATTATTATTATTTGGGATGGTTTTGGTGAGGTGGTTTTAAAACTGAGAAGTGTATATAACTAGTATAGGGTTGGCTTATAGAGGTTTTCTTATACTATTTATAAACATCTGAAAATTAAAATGCACTGAATATACAATTATGATGTGATTATATATGTGTATGTTCTTCTTTGTTACATAAGCAGTATTTCTTATAGACTGCATCCAGTACCTTGCGTTTCTTTGCCATGCTCCTGAAGAGTTCTAAAGATGTCACTAAAATAAAAACATTTGATTTTCAAAACACAGTTCTTCGTATTCTTGAAACTGCATGTTAATCAAGAGTTAAGTTAGAATTTTTGAAATAACAGTTAAAACATACTTTCTACTTGTTTTTTTTGGGGGGGGTCTGTTTCTTTTTTTTTGCTTTTATTGCTTTAAATTTATTACAACTTATTCACTTTGTATCCCAGCTATAGCCCCCTCTCTCGTCTCCTCTCAATCCTACCCTCTCCCCCTCTTCTCCTTCCATGCCCCTCCCCAAGTCCACTACAGAGGAGGTCCTCCTCCCTTTCCATCTGACCCTAACTGTCTTCCTACTTGTTTTTTGTTGTTGTTGAATATAAAATGTTTCTACTCAAACGGTCATTTTTCCTTGGTGTTTTACTTGTTTATATGACTTTTATAGAAAAATTGGTTTTAATCTTGTACTGTGACCTATGTAATACTCCTAGGAATAACACTTCTGTTTTATGATGGACTTCACTTTAATAATGAGCGTCCAGTAAATTTCACCTAAGGGCCATGCTTTCCAAACTACTTCATCAGAATTGGTGAAATGGTATTTTTCTTTACATTATCATTCCTCCATATAAGACAAGATGGAAAAACAAAAACAAAAAAGCAAAACAGCAGGTGACAACAGGTCACATATATTCCACAAGTGATGTTTTTAGATGAAAACATCACTTTTAGTTCTCAAAGATTGAAATGCACCCACCAAAAAGCTTCAACTAAAACATACATGGCCAGGCATGTTGGTACATGCTTTTAATCCCAGCACTCAGGAGGCAGAAGCCAGCCTGATCTACAATGAAAATCCAGGAAAATCACGGTTATTACATAGAGAAGAAATCCTATCTTGAAAAACCAAAAGACAAAAACAAACAACAACAAAAACAGGATCAAAGTTCTGGTTCCTGGTTCATCTCATGCATCCGTCCAGTGTGTGGCACACTTTGTAATCATCTGCTGTTGGCTCCTGCTACTTTTCTTTCAGGTAGAAACCAGGGAATCCTCTACTACTGATGTGATGCAAGCACCCTCAACAGAATCCATAGATGAATTCAGAAGACCAACCAGGTATGATATGTATCTGAAATGCCTCAATATTAGGGAAAGATCAAGAGAAGAGGATTATAATAGGACACCAGGAATTAGAATCAATTTTCAAAATGAGTCTTTTTTGTTTTTCAGTTCCAGCTGTAGTCCCCTCCCTTGTCTCCTCCAAGTCCCACCAACCCTCTCTTTTCTCCCCTTATGTCCCTTTTCTAGTCCATTGACATGGGAGGACCTCCTCCCCTTCTATCTGACCTTAGCCTATGAGATGGCTACATCATCTTCTTATGTGGCCTGATAAGGCGGCACCCGCCACGGGGTTGATCAAACAGCCAGCCACTGAGTTCATGTCAGAGACAGTCCCTGCACCCTTTACTACAGAACCCACTTGGAAATTGAGCAGCCTATAGGCTTCATCTGAGCAGGGGTTCTAGGTCCTCTCCATGCATAGTACTTGGTTGGAGTATCGGTCTTTGCAGACTACCTTGGGCCCAGAATTTTTTGTTCTGTTGGTCAACTTGTGGAGCTCCTGTTCCCTCCAGGTCTTTGTATCTTTCCATTTTTCCAGAAAGTTTCGTGCACTCTGCCCAAAGTATGGCTATGAGTCTCAGTATCTCCTTCAATACCCTGATGGGTAGTCTTTCAGAAGGCGCACGTGGAAGGTTCCTGTCCTGTTCCCTGTCTTCTACTTTCTGATGTATATGCTGTTTGCCCTCCTGAGTGAGGTTTCAGCCTCTTCCCTAGGGTCCTCCTTGTTAGCTTCTTTAGGACTACAGATTTTAGTATGTTTATCCTATGTTATATGGCTAATACCCACTTATATACCATGTGTCTTTCTGCTTCTGGGTTACCTCACTCAGGATGATCTTTTCTAGTTCCCACCATTTACCTGCAAATTTCATGATTTCCTTGTTTTTAATTGCTAAGTAGTATTCCACTGTGTAAATGTATCCATTCTGTAACCATTCTTCAGTTGAGGGACATCTAGGTTATTTCTAGATTTTGGCTATTATGAATAAAGCTGCAGTGAACATAGCTCAGCAAATGTCCTTGGGAAACAAAGTTAATAAACTGCAATAAATAAATATTTTAAAAAGCAAAACAAAAAATTAAGATTGTGACTTCCTGAATTTCTCAGTATCACTTAGTGTTAAAGCTGAATCTATTATTCTTTCTTCATTTCAGGAGTTTGATCATTTTAACTGCTCTGTCATTTAACAGTGATTTTTTTTTTTTAAGTACAATTCAGTATCTTAGCCTACTTTAATTTTTTAACTTATAGGTTAAACATTTTTAATTTTGGTTGTTTGGTATAATTCTATTTTCTCAGTTTAAAATTGGGGATTTTTCAATCAAGGACGACTCTGGCTAAGATGCTCAATCCCCATTCAGAAAGGAAAAGAGGATGGACAACAGAGGAGGGAGAAAACAGGGAACAGGACAGGAGCCTACCACAGAGGGCCTCTGAAAGGCTCTCCCCTGCAGGATATCGAGGCAGATGCTGAGACTCATAGCCAAACTCTGGGCAGAGTACAGGGAATCTTATGAAAGAAGTGGAAGATAGTAAGACTTGTAGAGGACAAGAGCTCCACAAGGAGAGCAACAGATCCAAAAAGTCTGGGCACGGGGGTCTTTTCTGAGACTGATACTCCAGCCAAGGACCACTCATGGAGATGGCCTGGAACCCCTGCATGGAGGTAGCCCATGGCAGTTCAGTGTCCAAGTCTCCATAGTAATGGGGACAGGGACTGTCTCTGACATGGACTGATTGGCCTGCTCTTGGATCACCTCCTTCTGGGGGTGGAACAGCCTTATCAGGCCACAGAGGAAGACAATGCAGCCAGTCCTGATGAGACCTGATAGACTAGGACCAGAGGTAAGGGGAGGAGCACTGCCCCATCAGTGGACTGGGGGAGGGACACCGGTGGGGAAGAGAGAGAGAGAGGGTAGGACTGGGAGGGGATGAATGAGGGCGCTACAGAGGGGATACAAAGTGAATAAATTGTAATTAATAAAAGTAAAAATAATTTTAAAAATTGGGGATTTTTTAAAATTTAATTTTACATGAGTTTTTCAGATATCTTTGTTATGCTACCCTCTTAGACCCTCTCCTGTGCTTTTCTCCCTTCTCCCTCCCAAATTAGACTCCACCCCATCCTACTTCCTCAATCAGATCATTTTATGCTGCTTTTTCTCTCTCTTCATCCCACAACCACCTACCCTGGCAATGATCTCATTTTCAGGTACCTGAAATGTCCTAGCTCCAAATTTTGATAACATGTGACATATGTCTTTCAGGATCTGGATTATCTCACACAGTATGATCTTTTCTAGTACGATTCATTTACCTGCAAAGTACATGATTTCATTTTTCTTATAACTGAACAGTCTGTATTAGTATATATGAAGCATATTTTCATTATCTATTCCTTGGATGAAGGACATTTAAGTTGTTTCCATTTGTTAGCTATTTTGAATACAGCAGCAATGAGCATGGTTAAGTGTCTGGGGAGGATGATGTCAAGTTTGGACATGTGATAAACAGTGATACAGCTAGGTCACAGGGCACATTTGATTTTAGATCTTTTATTTCTCCTCACTGGTTTCTATAGGGCTGTACCACTTTTCAATACTAAGAATGATTGTGAGTTCCCCTGTTCTTCAACCTGTTGTTATAAAAAAAGAAAAAAAAATCCTAAGTGCTCTATTTCAGACTCAGTAGCCAGATGCAGGGTGCAAACCTACTAGATCAGAGAGCAAAGAAAGCACCCAGTTGATCTTCCTACTCAGCTCACATCCCAAAAGGAAAATACCAAAAATACCCAACACTAAAAGCTTGATAGCTCACCCAACAGCCCAGGAGGAAAAAGTCAAAAAAAGCTAAAAGCTCAAGAGGTAGAGAGCTAAAGCCCCTCCTTCTACATGCTGTTTTCAATACTCTTCTATCAAAGTCCCTCCTTTCTGTTAATCCCTGTCAACTAGTTACTTGGTTCTGTCTTGACCTAGAATTAACATTAAATTTTTGTACAGAGAGCTCTGGGATTAAAGGTGTGTATTAGGGCTGAGCCACATCCTAATCATCTGTTTACAATAAACAGGAAGTTATTGGATTAAAGGTGTGTGTTAGGGTTGAACCACACCAAAAAAAGACAGGTTTTTAAAGTTCAACATCTTGGGGATCTCAATGGGATCAAATATACTGCAACATCAACCCTCTGAAACATTTTCTGTTGTTTATTTTACTGATCTTTACCATGCCCACTGGGTCGAGGAAATTGGAGGTGATTTTCATGTTTCTAATTGCTTGAGCTGACGAACTTTTTTTTTTTTTTTTTTTTTTTTTTTTAAGAGCTCTCTGTTCAGGTCTCAAGATCATTTTCAGTAGGTCATTTGATTATTGTTACTTTGGGTTTGTGGTTTTGGTTTTTTTTTTTTTTTTAGTTCTTTATAGTCTGGATCTTAATCTTTTTTCTTTTTTTAATTCTTTAATTTCACTTTACTCACTTTGTATCCCCCCTGTGGTTCCCTCCCTCCTCCTGTCCCAATCCCTCCCTTCCTCCACCATCTGCATGCATGCCCGTCCCCAAGTCCACTGATAGGGGAGGTCTTCTTTTCCTTCCTTCTGATCCTAGTCAATTAGGTCTCATCAGGAGTGGCTGCATTGTCTTCTTCTGTGGCCTGGTAATGCTGCTTCCCCCTCAGTGACAGGTAATTAAAGAGCAGGCCAATCAGTTCATGTCAGAGGCAGTCCCTGTTCCTATTACAATGGAACCCACTTGGATACTGAACTGCCATGGGCTACATCTGTGCAGGGGTCTTAGGTTATCTCCATGCACAGCTGGAGAGATGGCTCAGAGTTTAAGAACACTGGCTATTCTACCTAAAGGTAGAGTTCAATTCCCAGAAACCACGTGGTGGCTCATAGCCATCTACAGTGAGATCTGGTGCCCTCTTCTGGTGAGCAGGCGCACATGCAGGCTGAATGTTATATAAATAAATAAATCTTAAGGATCTTAATCTTTTGATGCATAGCTGGTAAAGATTCTCTCCCGTGCCAATGAGTTCTAGGCTGTTTCCCACTTTTTTTTCCAGCTGATTTAGAGTATCTGGTTTTATGTTGAGGTCCTTGATCCACTTGGACTTTAGTTTTGTGCAGGGTGATAAATATGGATCTATTTTCATTTTTCTGCATGTAGACATCCAGTTGGTCCAGCACCATTTGTTGAAGATGCTGTCTTTTTTCCATTGAATGGATTTGGCTTCTTTGTCAAATATTGAGTATTCATAGGTGTGTGGGTTTATTTCTGGGTCTTCTATGCGATTCCATTGATCCTCCTTTCTGTTTCTATGCCAATACCATGCAGTTTTTATTACTGTTGCCCTGTAGTACAGCTTGAGATCGGGAATGGAGATACCTCCAGATGATCTGTTGTTGTACAGGATCGTTTTGGAGATTCTGGGATTTTTGTTTCTCCATATGAAGCTGAGAATCTTTTTTTCAAGGTCTGTAAAGAATTGAGTTGGTATTTTGATGGGAATTGCATTGAATCTGTAGATTGCTTTTGGCAGGATGGCCATTTTCACAATGTTAATCCTACCAATCCATGAGCATGGGAGATCTTTCCATCTTCTGAGATCTTCTTCAATTTCTTTCTTCAGAGACTTGAAGTTTTTCTCAAACAAGTTTTTCACTTGCTTGGTTAGAGTCACACCAAGGTACTTTATGTTATTAGTGGCTATTGTGAAGGGTGTTGTTTCTCTAATTTCTTTCTCAGCCTTTTTGTCTTTGGTATACAACACCAACAGCACAGGCTCTAAGAGCAACAATCAATAAATGGGACCTCATGAAACTGAAAAGCTTCTGTAAAGCAAAAGACACTGTCATCAAAACAAATAGACAGCCTACAGATTGGGAAAGAATCTTCACCAACCCTTTTTCTGACAGAGGGCTAATATCAAGTATATATAAAGAACTAAAGAAGCAGAAAAGCAACAAACCATGTAATCCACTTAAAAAATGGGGAACAGAGCTAAACAGAGAATTCTCGAAAGAGGAACATCGAATGGCAGAGAAACACTTAAAGAAATGCTCAGCCTCATTAGCCATTAGGGAAATGCAAATCAAAACGACCCTGAGATTTCACCTTACACCCATCAGAATGGCCAAGATGAAAAACTCAAGTGATAGCACATGCTGGAGAGGTTGTGGAGAAAAGGGAACCCTCCTCCATTGCTGGTGGGAATGTAAACTGGTTCAACCACTCTGGAAGTCAATCTGGCGCTTTCTCAGACAACTAGGAGTAGTGCTACCTCAAGACCCAGCTATACCACTCCTAGGTATATACCCAAAATTTGCTCAAGTACACAAGGACATTTGTTCAACCATGTTCGTAGCAGCTTTATTTGTAATAGCCAGAACTTGGAAACAACCCAGATGTCCATCAACGGAAGAATGGATACAGAAATTGTGGTATTTTTACACAATGGAATACTACTCAGCAATCAAAAAGGAGGAAATCATGAAATTTGCAGGCAAGTGGCGGGATCTAGAAAAGATCATTCTGAGTGAAGTATCCCAGAAGGAGAAAGACAAACTTGGTATATACTCGCTTATATAGACCTACAAGACATGATAAACATAATGAAATCTACACACCTAAAGAAGATAATCAAGAAAGTGGACACAGGCGAAGGTGATTAATCCTCATTTAGAAAGACAAATGGGATGTGCATTGAACTTATGTCAGGAGTCTACCACAAAAGGCATCTGAAAGACTCTACCTAGCAGTGTTTCAAAGCAGACACTAAGACTCATAACCAAACCCTCGGCAGAGTGCAGGGAATCATATGAAAGAAGGGAAGTTAGTATGATATGGAAAGGATAGGAGCTCTACAAGGACCAAATATATCTGGGCACAGGGTCTTTTCTGAGACTGACACTCAACCAAGGACCATCTATGGATATAACCTAGAACTTCTGCTCGGATGTGGCCTGTGGTAGCTCAGTAACCAAGTAGTTTTCCAAAGTAAGGGGTACACGGACTATTTCTAACAGGATCTCAAGGGCAGGCTGTTTGACACCCCCCCCAGGGGAGGAGCAGTCTGTTAGGCCACAGAGGAGGACTTTGCAGCCAGCCCTGAAGATACCTGATAAAACAGGGTCAGATGAAAGGGGAGGAGGTCCTCCCCTATCAGGGGACTTGGAAAGGGGCAGGGAGGAGACCAGGGAGGGAGTGTGGGGTTGGGGAGGGAATGAGGGAGTGGGATACAGCTGGGACACAGAGTTAACAAAATGTAACTAAAAAGAAAAATAAAAAAATAAAAAAAAAATAAATAAATAAATAAATAAAAGAAACCACGGGAGGTAAACCTAGCTGGGGAGCTCTGGAAAAGGAGGGCTGGGCGGAAGGGGTTAATGGTTTTTATGTGGCTGTTTGCATTTAAATATTAATGTGATAAAATTAAATTAAGGACTGGTAAGTTGGAAAAAAAAAAAACAAAACAAAACAAAAAAAAATTCTCTCCCATTGTGTGGGCTTCCTCTTCACACAGTTGTTCACTTTAACTGTATATGTAGATTTTTTAGTTTTATAAAGTCCCATTAGTCAGTTGTTGGCCTTAACTCTTGGTTAAATGGAGTCCTATTCAGAAATTCCTAAACACCTCTATCAAAAAGAATACTCAGTATTTCAGGTTTTATTTAGGTCTTTGGTCCATTTGGAGTCAGTTTTTGTGCAAGGTGACAGATATGGATCTAATTTTGTCTCCATATTGAACTCCAGTTTCCCCAGCATTTGTTGAAGATGCTTTCTCTATTCTTGCTAATAAACAGCTAAAGTTATGTGTACTCACATTTAGATGTTCAATTTTGTTCTACTGGTCTACATGTCTGTTTTTTGTGCCAATATCAAATTTTTATTACTACAACTCTGTAAAATAACTTAAAATCCAATTTATTTTTGTTCGGGATTGTTTGGGCTATGTGTGCTCTTCTGTGTTTCCATATAAATCTTAGGGTACATTTTTCTATTTCTGTGAAGGAGGATGGAGTTTTTGATTGTGGTTGCATTGGATCTGTTTGTAAAGTAGTTATTTTCAAAATATAAAGTCTATTAACTCATAAACTTTCGTCTTTCCATTTGTTAGTGTCTTTACGACCTCATCCACAGATTTGAAAGTTTCATTTAGAGGTTTTTTACTCCTTTTGTTAGGTTTTATTTTTTCTTTGAGGTTTCTGTGAATAGTTGTGTCTATGATCTATCTCCTTTGTATGTTTGTTGGTGGTGTATAGAAAAGCTATTGACTTGTTCAAGCTGATTCTGTACCCTGTCACAATTGTCGAATTTATCCTTATGAAAGTTTTTGTACAGAATATGTGGTGTCTTTACTGTATAGTATGTCTTCAGTAAATACCAAAAGGTTAATTCTTGTTTCCCTACTTGTATTTCTTTAATTTCCTTCACTTGCCTTATTGCTCCAGCTAGTACTAACAAGCACAATATTGAAAATGAATACGGATAGTGGAAATTCATGTTTGGTTTGACTTCAGTGGGATTGTGTAAAGCTTTTCTCCATTTACAATACTTTTCACTGTGGGATTCAAAAATACAAATTTCTTTTGTTGAGGTATTTCCTATCCAGCCTAACATTATGTAGGATTTTTATGAAAGTATACTGGATTTTGCCAAAAGCTTTTTGTGTATGTGCTTATGGCTCAGTCCTAACACATAGCTTTTTAAAATTAAATTAAAATTGCAGATACAGGCAAAATGTTCCAATTTATAGCAGTAACAATGAATATTCTCAAATGGGCTTACGGAAATCAAAATCAATAAGACTTCCTCTCCACCAAAACTGTATCTACCTTATAAATTGAACAGATCACAGATTTAGAAACATCCTTCAAATGCTTCCTTAAAGGAAACTACTTAAAAAGATAAAGGGGAAAAGTTTTATGTTTAATGTCTGGTAATAGCTTGGTATCTCAAAATAAAGATATCCAATGTGGATGAAAGTGTATGAAAAAGTCTGTACTACTTATCACAAGCATATACACAAATCACAAAGGGCATAAAACAAGACAAACTTTATTCTGTAAATTTTACATACAGTACAATTTGTTGTCTGATGCATAAATCTATAATTTTGACGAAGTACTCTTTTAAAGAGAACACAGAAGTGTCCCCAAATTGTCACATGAGTTTGTAGTCAACTTGTTTATCTACATTTTAATTCTGGTACGTAGCTGTGCTTGTTCCTAGAGTTTGCCATCACATAAGTTTTTGAAAATGCTCTCAGAATAAGTTTTAAGCTTCCTTTATTATTTCCACAATGTGCAAGAGTCCTGGTGATTATGCATTGCTACGTTGGCAATGTATTTGGTGGTGCTATCTTACAGATACATTTTCCAATTGCATGTGATATTAAAAAAAAATTAGGTTCTAATTTGTATCCTTCAAGCCCTCGGTTAAGTGTTTAAAATTAGTTCTCTGTTTTGTTTTTTAGTTTTAGTTTGTTTTCTTTACAAAAATCTTTATATCAATTATCTTAATAGTGCTTTGCAAAGTATCGTCTAATATTTATTTCTTAAATAAATCAAAAAAATTGGTGTTGTATGAACTCAACTGTGGTAACTTCATTTTGTATTTTTAAGTTTTTGTTTTTCATTCTATAATAGACACACCTCTTATATTGTGTGAGGGATTATTATTTTTTTAATGGTTGTTAATATTCTATTTTGTGTACATTTTAAAAAGCACCAAAACACTATGCCTACTGAGTTGGCATCTCACATGTCAAAATATTAGCTGACCATATTTATGTGGAAAACATTCCTGGCATTTTTTTTTCTTTATTTTTCAATTATTTTTACTTCTTCATTCTGGAAAAAAAAAATCATGTCGATTAGCTTTGAAGTCTTGGTGTTATGCAGAAGTTATAAAACATGAGTTCTGTACTTCTGCTGCTTTTATAAAGATTTCTCAGATATTTTGTCAGCATAAACACAGTATCCAACTGTGATATTTGACTAACAATGAAACAAAGACAAGACATCCTAAAATGTCTTCTAAATAATGCACATAGTATATTAATAAACCATGTAAAGTTTTCAGCATTTACATCAAGCACACTTTGGCGCTCTAATTATTATTATATTTGGTAATTATTGAAATGATACTTTATTAAAAATTCAATTTTTTTTAACTTTATTAGTTACACTTTTTTCACTTTGTATCCCCCCTGTAAACCCCTTTCTCCTCCCCTCCTAATCCCACCTTCCCTCCCACTCCTTCATGCATGCCCCTCCCCAAGTCCAACTGATAGGGGAGGTCCCCCTCTCCTTCCTTCTGATCTTAGTCTATCAGATCTCATCAGGAGTGGCTGCATTCAATTTCTAATAGCTTGCTGTTAATACACACTTGTAGTTTGCATGTTATTTTTAAATCTAGCAACCTTGTTTAACATTCTGTATGGTCCATTTAACTAATTTTTCAATTTTCTGTCAATTAGCATGCCAACACTCAATGTGAACAGCTTCATTTTCTCATGACATTGATGATAAATAATAATAAATAATGGTATGAGCCATTATTTATTACTATTACTATTATTACTAATACTATTACTATTATTATACTGGCTATAAGACTTGAGTTTTTAATTTCAGATAGACATTCACTAAATTCTTTAGTATTATGATACCTTACAGACTTAAAATTATTTTTACATGTCATACATGTTGCTATCACACATATTACTATTACCTGATAATGTTTATGTGAGCAATATAAGGTAGCATCATCTTATATAGCAACCTTTTTCTAAGTTCTTGTATAACACATGCAAGCACTCAAAGTTTTTCTAACTTTTAAATTTTCAAACATTTGATAAAATCTGTCCCTATCTTCTTTTTATCATTACTATTTTTATTTAAAAAATTATGACCAAATTAATAGAGAGCTAAGGAATCCCGTCATGTGACTATGATCCATGCAATGGTTGTTTGCTATCCCATATACTATATCTACAAAGTATACACAGGATTTAAAAAACATGTCTACTCCCTGCACTAAATGTACTCATTCTCCTCCAAACAGTAGGATACTGATGTTCAGTGTTTCTATAAAACTTGGATGAGATAGTAGTCCATCCCAGGTACACACCTCAAAATATATGAAACGTTTCATGAATTTGCATGTCATCCTTGCACTAGGGCCATGCTAATCTTCTCTGCATCGTTCCAATTTTAGTATATGTGCTGCCAAAGCAAGCACTGTCCCTATCTTCTTAAAAACACATTTTATCTTAATTTTCAGTGTTTCCTTTGCAAACCTTCTAAAAACAGCAACTTCAAGGTTAATCTGTGTGATGGTTTACTTAATCAGGATTATGAAATTTTGTTAGAGACAGATAAACTTCCATTCTTACTGGAGTGACTGTTTCCTTAACCTTTAATCATGATGTAGCAGATCATACAGCAGCCTGGGCACAGGTGGTATAAACAGAAAAGAACATGCAATTGAGCTTTATATGTTGTACACTGACATAAGACATCTCCTTTTGATCACCTAGTTTGATTACCTAGTTTTCTCACTTGACTTCAAAATGCTATATTTTCCTTTTAGTAGAACAAATTCCCATCCTCATGTATTTAAGAGAAAATTTCACCTCTCTGGTCATTATCTGACCTCCAGTTAGCCACTTATAATTCTTCTAGGAGAAAGTAAGGGACTTGTTTAAAGTAGCTAAGAGTATTCAACTTCCTGACAGATCCAAATTACACTGTAAGCACTTTTATCCTGTGTTAACTCTGGTTTAGGTCCAGAGATAATAACAATGTACCACTATCAGGACAACTGACAACATAACAGAAGGCAACTCTAGATTTAGCTCTATCCAGGAGGAAAAAAGGTTCATGTATTAGTCTAGAAATTTTTAGTTTAGACACCCGGCCTGCATGTTCCACATATAAACACAAGGTTCAAATATTTCTCCTAGAATATGGTGTTTTGAATGAAAATGACCTACACAGGCTCATAGAGTGGAAGGATCAGGATAGGTGATAATAACACCTAATAACTGGGGTAGGGCTTTGAGGTTTCAAATGCTTATGCCAGGCCTAGTGGTTTACTCTCTCTTCCTGCTGCTTGGCAATCCAGATGTAGAACAATCTCTGCCTGCATGCCATCACGGTTCCCATGATACAAAAACGACTAAACCTCTGAACCTATAAGCTAGCCCCAATTAAATGTTTTCTTTTTAAGAGTCACAGTATCTCTTCACAGGAACAGAAACCCTAACATACACAAGTGTTTGTTTTTTTCCCCCCACTCCTTTTTAAAAAATGTGCCAATTATGATCCGTTTCTGCAAATGGTCATGTGACCTTAGTTGGTATTTACTTATTTTTTCTTTTATGTACATATTTTGCTTGCCTGTAGGCATGTGTGAGGATGTCAGATCCTTTGTATCTAGAGTTAAAGACAGTTCAGAGCCATGTGGGTGCTAAGAATTAAACCCAGCTCCTTTGGAAAATCAGCCAGTGCTTTTAACTACTCAACCATCTCTCCAGCTCTCGCATGTGCACTCTTAAAACTTGTCAAATAGTGCAAAGCTCTAGATGAGGAAAG